>NC_052165.1:52289972-52643765 GCF_902713615.1 Scyliorhinus canicula | reverse complement strand
CTGATCCTTAGTAGTGCCACTGTGGCACTTGGGCACCCTTGCACTGGCATGCTGGCACCCAGGCAGTGCTCCTGCACGTAGGCCTTATTCAAATAAGGGCAAGTGGCGCTGGTTAGTCTGCTGTCGTTGATGGTCCTTAATACGAATGCTATTGTCTTGGGGAAAATGGATCTTTAATGAACTGCGAGTTTCTTACCAGGTCTGGTTTCTTTGCACAATACACAGAGGCTGTGTACCTGTCTGTTTCCCAAATTGACCACAAATCCCATAGTCCTTTGTAAGTGGCCATTTTAAGTGGCTCCATTCCGTCCTTTTGATCCTGAATGCTAAGCGTAGTGGATCACAGTCTTGATCCCGTAGTCTACCTTATCAAGTCAGCCACTGGTCAGTCAGTTCAGGTCCTACTCTACTCTGTCCTAGAATTCATTCTACAATTTTACCTAATACCTTATCACATACATTCATTAAATCAATTCATTACTAATGGCTATTTTATATCTAAATTAAAGTCATACAAATTAATTTAACTTAAATTCATACTAAACAGTTAGTTGCTAACGAAACTTTCTATGCTACACTCGTGCTGCTGTTTTTACATAAAGAACTTATCTGTAACACAAAATCTACAAAACTTAAACTGCAGCACCACATTCTTCTTATCACATTTCATCAGTACAGAGGCACAAAGCGGTTGTTACAGTTTTTTAAATAAGTTGTACGTTCTTAATAGAGCTCTATTGGATTCAAAAGAGGGGAGCTCGAACTGTGTATATAGGGGGCCGGGAGGCTTTTGCCTTCCATTTACGGAGTTTGAATGTAAGGACTAGACTATAGATTACTGCAATCAGGAGGAGGGCCTCTGTTATGTATGAGAGTGGGTTCCATTTTGCAATGCCTTCCCACCAGGTGGGGGTTTCGGTCTCTATCTTTCACAGTTGTTGTGTGGTATCCTGACTGGAGGTGGTCTGTGGGGTGGTGTCACTCGGGGCTGGCTTAGGTCCTACTCTAATTATGTGCATTGCCAAATTACCTTTAGTGGGTGTCCCGGGGCTATTTTGTCCGATTTTTATTTTTCCTGCAATTTTCTTTAAACATCCAATTTTGGAGCGCCCTTCGTTAGTAAGTTCCCACCAATCTCCTTTTTCAGTTTTGCTAATGTGACATTCTGATGTGGTCCCGTTGGTAATTCTGTAAATTGTCCGTTGGTTATGGCACCATAATATGCTTTTGTTCTTATGCACCCAGAGGGTGTCACTCTCACATTCCCCTGCATCTGGGGGACAGTACCACAGACCTCCGGGCTGTGGAAAGTCTTGGGTATCTCGTGCTCGGAGTTCGGTAAGTGTGGCAACTTTCCAGACGAAGATCATGGGTGCTGGGTTCATCCTGTGGTATCTGGTTTCCGTGTTATCCTAGGGAATCAAGCAAAGTATCATGTCAATATCGTAGGTTAAATCTGTGTGTGTTAATCTCTTTCTCTTAGTTCCAATTTCCCTTTATGATTGTCGCCATGTGTGACTCCCCCATTTTTTCTTTTTCAATAATAAATTTTGGAGAGATACCAGAAATGCAAATCTAAAAAACAGAAGTCAGTGTTCAAGTATCTCACAGCTTGTGTGGTCGATGCTTAGAGTGGGCGGACACTTTCTTCGACCAGTCTCCATCTTACTCACAACCATGGGAGGTTGGTGCTTTGCTCAACCAGCTGAATTTTAGGGCGGCCAGTTTTATATATTTCTTAGCCACCATCACATTTGGCCTGGGGTGTAACTAGCATATGGAGTCGGTGTAGTGTGACTGAAGAAGAGAGAAAGAACGAGAGAAATAAAAATGAAGTGGCATTGCTGAGGTGTCCCTGCCATGAGAGGTCACAGTGTGCATGGGGCAGCTGGGACCTTCCAGCTGCTGTGGGTGGTGTTCTCTTTCATATCCGGGGGCTGGTCTAGCTGGTGGTGGGGGTCTCCAAACAAAGTGTCCTGACTGCCCACAGTTGTAACATGACCCCCGGGGCGCGTAAGGTGGAGCAGGATCTCTGGTGTACTGCTCCCTTGGGTATGGTTCCCTGGGATATTGGACTTCTCCTCTACCCTCACTTATCCATGCGGGTACCTGACTAGTCCTAACTAGATGCATGGTGGCTTCCTGGCCATTCTGTTGTATCTGTTCCTGCAGTGACTGTTCCCATGCCCTAGATAAATATCTCAGTACCTATGCTTCATTTTGTGCCTGTTCTGTGGGATCGAAGTTTACTCAAGTCTAAAAAGACCTGCTTCTTTGGCATGCAAGACAAGAGTTCGGGTCCATTTGGTAGTGTGTTCAGCATCGAGGTTAGCGCGGTTTAAATCTCCAAATATTGCCTTAAATTGTATCCCGAGGCGACCGGCAAAGGCAGTCGGATGTTCCCCTTTCCTCTGTCTACATTTGTTCAAGCCCTCCACTGGATCCCCTTTATTGTATTCGATAGCGGCTAGTATGGCATCCTTCATTTTGTCCGGGGTCCCCCCTCCTACATTTTGGGGCTCAGGTAGAGCTGATCATACGGATTGTCTGAGGCTCATCACTATCAATTTTACTTCCTCCCTCTCATCTAACCCGTACATAACCTTTTGCTAGCACACCTCCTCGAAGAAGCTATATGGGTCTGCAGTGGGCTGAAATGGAGTTATTTAGTAGGGTGCTGTAGGTGATATCTGAGCCTGCTTGGTCTCTAATCCTTCTCTCTGTCGTTATCGGATTCATGGGTGTCGGGGCAGGGGTGGGGATGTGGTAGTCACCACTGATGTATATATTGTATATATAGGATGTTGATATAGGTGCTTTACGGTAAGGCCCCTGTACTACAGGTACAGGGGTAGATCCCTGCCTGCTGGCTCCGCCCAATAGGTGGAGTATAAATATGTGTTCTCTCTGTACAGCAGCCATTTCGTCAGCTGCTGTAGGAGGCTACAGATCTCAGTGTAATAAAGCCTCGATTACATCCTACTCTCGTCTTTGTGTAATTGATAGTGCATCTGTGCGACCTGTGCAGCCGGCGGTGCTGGTGTCTTTCTTTTTGGTATGCGTGGCGGCTGCTTTTGACTTTCTGTCCCTTTAACATACATTTGCGTGCTTTCAGTTAACTCTTCCCAATCTGTCATCTCTTCCGCATCTGTCTCGTCTGTCGTGAAGACACACACAAACCATTCTGAACTGAAAGTAACGACTGGAGCTTATCTATCTTCCGCTTGCATTTAACGTGGTCAACGGTGCTCTGCCTTTGTTCTTTAGTGAACTGGTAGAGCACTCGTAAAGCTGCCTGTAAATTGGTGCATTTCTTCGTTAATTGGGTGACCTGGTGTTCAGTCTCCTCTCTTATCAAGACTGCGCGCTGTGTGTCTTGATAGGCCTTGTCGTACTGCGTTTGGAAGCTGCTAAGGTGTACTATGCAAGACTGGTGGGCGTGTTTAACCTCGGCGATTTCCCTGTCTTTGGCGGCGAACCTCTCCCGGAGTGCCTCAATAATGTTCTCACTTTCTTTACTGTTTCGCTCATTCTGTTCCTCCTTCTCTACTAACTGCCTGTGGAGCGTCTCGACGACCTCCTCAGTGCCTCGCAACTGTGCCAAGCAGCACACTATTGCCAGTGGCTTTCTGAACTTTGCGACATTCTTCTTGTATACCATAAATTCTTCCACCAAGTCCTATCTCCCCTGGACCTGACTCTGTATTTGCACAAAAATCCGACCAAAGGGGCCATCCTTTCCCCTTTAAATACTTTCTCAACACATCCTCCCATATGGGGCACTGCTCTGATTTGTCGACTTTGGGTTGCTGCTATGGATTCATCATTCTCTCTGTCATCTGCGCTGCCATATTCCATATTTACGGCTATATTCTGGTTCACAATCCCTCTAGATGAGTTTACCTTACCCTTCCCTGTTAGTTGCTCATGCGGTTCAGTGCACACTTCCGAATTCGATTATTTGGTCAATGTGAAATGTACTCTTGTGGTTCGTTCTCTTTCCCCAATTTAATTCAAAGTTGTGAGAGACTTGGAGTAACAGAGTCACTTCTAATCGAGGTCCCGTCAGAATCGCCAATAAATGTTGCCTTTTTACCCTAGGTGAACCACAAGCTGTTTCTTATATTGACCAAATGACCATACAACCAGTATGTTAGCTCAAAAACAGTTTATTAATAACACAGGACTTGTATGTCTATGCAATAATACTCCACGCTCTGTACTAAACTACACCTAATAACTAAGATGACCTTTACTTAACTTTGAGTGACCAGCACTGTGCGAGATAAGGCCTTTATCCGGGTGCACGTGGTCAGTTGGAAGTTGATGGGTTCGTCTCAACTGGGCTCGTCCTTCAGGAAATGGTCGCGGAACCTTGAACTTGATTGTTCTGCTACAGTTGTTCATGCACAGGCCTGTCCCAAAAGAGGCCAATCTCTAGTGCGCAGGTCTTTTTATCCTTTGTCTCTTTCTCGCCCTTTTGGGCGGTCCTTACTCCAGATCCAATGGATCGATAGGGTTTTGATCACCCTCATCGATCTTAGCCAGTTAGGGGGCAGATACCTTGATGGCTGGGCGGGTCCTAGCTATCATTGTGTCCAGCACGTAGGCCTTTCCAAATAAGGGGGGTGGCGCTGGTTAGTCTGCTATCGTTGATGGTTCTTCATGCGAATGCTATTGTCTTGAGGAAAATGGTGTTCGATCTTCGATGAACTGGGAATTTCTTACCAGGTCTGGTTTCTTTGCATAATACACAGAGGCTGTGTACCCGTCGGTGTCCCAAATTGACCACAATTCCCATAGTCCTTTGCAGGTGGCCATTTTAAATGGCTACACTAACCACCCGGTAGCCTAACCCCAAAGAGCATTGACTCGGGTTCATAGACTCATAGAATTTACAGTGCAAAAGGAGGCCATTTGGCCCATCGAGTCTGCACCGGCCCTTAGAAAGAGAACCTTACTTAAGCCCACACCTCCACTCCATCCCCGTAACCCCACCTAACCTTTTGGACACTAAGGGGCATTTAGCATGGCCAATCCATCGAACCTGCACATCTTTGGACTGTGGGAGGGAACCGGAGCATCCGGAGGAAACCCACGCAGTCACGGGGAGAAAGTACAATCTGCACATAGTCACCCGAGGCCTGGGTCCATGGAGCTGTGAGTGAGCAGTGCTAACCACTGTGCCATTTTGCTGTCCTTTGTTTTTTAAATCGATGGCTGTCTCAAAGTGTTTTGGAACCTATGAAGCAATTTTGAATCGTTAAGTGTTGTTATCATAGAATCCATACATTGCAGAAGGAAGCCATTCAGCCCATTGAGTCTGAACCTACCCTTCAAATGAGCAATCAGCCCATGTCCAACTTCCCCCCCCCCCCCCCCCCCCCCACACACTTCCCTATCCCTGCAACCCCATAACCTAACCTGCACTTGCCTAGGCACGAAGGGCAATTTATCATGGCAATCCATCTACCCTGTACATTTTGGACTGTGGGAGGAAACCGGAGCACCCGGATGAAACTCACGCAGTCATGGGGAGAACGTACAAACCCCACAAATAAATGATCTTAGCTCTTCACTATTGGTGGGGTTTTTTGCAATTTGAATTGCCTCTGTTCTATCTTGGGTCAGTTCTCTTTTGCCTTTTGAAATTTTCTGAACCTGAATAGATTACTTCATTTTGAGCAATTTGTGCTTAGGCCATAGTGGCTTTGTGGCCCCTTTGACTGAAGTGATCCAATAGCACATGTAAATCCATTTCATGATCTTCTACCTTAATAGTGGTGAACCATCAACCTCCTGAAGATTGTTTTTACAAAACAAAACACGCAAACATTTATAATAACATAGTCTATTTTAGTTTTTCTTCCTGCAACTGGAATCCCTCTTCATTAACAGTTTCTTTGGACAAGAAAGTCTCTGCAAGATCCATCTATTTCTATACGCCTCGGCATTTTTCTTTAAGCTCAGATACTTTAGTTCAATCCGATCATAGAGCCCCTTGTAATTCTCCAACACAGGAGCATTGGTTATCACAGCCTTTAGATCTCAAATGCCCATTGACACTCTGCTGTCCACTGAAATTTGCAACGTTTCTTCAGTAAGACTGTCAGTGGAGCAACCACGCTGCTAAAATTTGGCCCAAATTTCCGGTAGAATCCACTCATGCCAAGAAATCGAATTACTTCTCTTCGTTGAGGGTATTGGAGATTTCCCAATAACTTTTTTTTCATATCTCGTGGGACCATTCGACCCTGTCCGATTGTATGGCCAAGGAAAGTGATTTGGGCTTTTCTATATTCACTTTTGGCTAGGTTTACCACCAAACCCATCTCCTGAAGTCGATCGAATAACTCCATCAGAAGCTTTAAATGTTCTTCCCATGTCTGACTGAAAATCACCAGATCGTCGATGTATACCGCACAATTGGGTAATCCTGAAACAACCTTGTTAGTTAACTGTTGAAATGTGGCTGGGGCATTTTTCATGCCAAATGGCATAAGTTTGAATTGGTATATACCATCTGGAGTCACAAAAACTGAGATCTCCTTCGCCCTTTCGGATAAAGGTACCTGCCAGTAACCTTTAAGTAAATCCAGTTTGGCAATAAAAGCTAATTGTCCCACCTTCTCAATGCAATCCTCCAAATGTGGGATAGGATAAGAGTCCATTCTTGTAACTGCATTAACCTTTCTATAGTCCACACACAACAGTTGGGTACCATCCGGTTTTGGTACCATCACTATGGGGGAGCTCCATTGGCTGCAACCCACTTCAATTATACCATTTTTAAGCATATTTTCAATTTCCTTGTTAACCTGTGCCAATTCTAAAGGGTTAGAACATAGAACATAGAACAGTACAGCACAGAACAGGCCCTTCGGCCCTCGATGTTGTGCCGAGCAATGATCACCCTACTTAAACCCACGTAACCCGTATACCCGTAACCCAACAATCCCCCCATTAACCTTACACTACGGGCAATTTAGCATGGCCAATCCACCTAACCCGCACATCTTTGGACTGTGGGAGGAAACCGGAGCACCCGGAGGAAACCCACGCACACACAGGGAGGACGTGCAGACTCCACACAGACAGTGACCCAGCCGGGAATCGAACCTGGGACCCTGGAGCTGTGAAGCATTGATGCTAACCACCATTATACCGTGAGGTACCGTGAGGTATATGGACGTTGTTTAGTTGGAACAGCATTTCCCACATCTACATCATGCATAGCCATTTTAATGCTTCCCAACTTATCTCCACAAACTTGCCTGTGTGATATCGATAACTCTTTCAGGTCAGTTTGTTTTTCCTCTGGAAGGTAACTCAACAATTTATCCCAATTTTTAAGAACATCCTCGTTTTCCAGTTCAATTTGAAGGATGTCAAATTCAAAGTCATCTGGATTTGGCTCTACACTTTGAGTTAGAATCATTAAAACCTCTGCCTTTTGCTCTCTTTTCATCACATTTAAATGTTGTCCAGCCAATTCACCTGCTCTATTTAATAATTCCCTAAAATGTGACACGTAATCCAATAATGTAAGTTCTGTCTGCTCAATTACCAATTTTTCCTTGATCAATTTAAGTGGTCCTCTTACCTCATGACCAAAAATTAGTTCAAAAGGACTGAATTTGGTTGATTCATTAAGTGCATTCCTAATTGCAAACAGTACAAATGGAATTCCTTTATCCCAATCCTCTGGACAATCTTGACAATAATCCCTCAACATTGTCTTTAATGTCTGATGCCACCTTTCTAATGTTCCCTGCGATTCTGGATGGTACGCAGTTGATTTAAATTGTTTTATTCCTAAACAATCCATAAGTTCTTTGAATAACCTTGAGGTATTGTGTTTCTGTGGGTAGTCTATATCTAGTAAAGAATTTAAGTAACTCCTCCACAATCTTTCTTGCTGTAATATTGCGTACTGGAATGGTCTCTGGAAACCTAGTGGACACATCCAATATAGTCTAAAGATATTGATTACACTTTTCGTTTTAGGAAGCAGTCCAACGCAATAAATTAAGACCCTTGAAAAAGGTTCCTCAAATGCTGGAATGGGTATTAAGGGCCCTTGCTTTGGTTGCTTGAGGTTTCCCTGTCATTTGACATGTGTGACATGATAAACAAAATGTAACTACATCTTTATGTACTCCAAGCCAATAAAACTTTTTTTGTATTTTAGCTTGAGTTTTCCTTACTCCTAATGACCTCCCATTGATATCTCATGTGCTACTCGCAACACTTCCTTTCTATACCCTACCGGCAATACCACTTGATGAACTTCTGTCCACTTTTCATCCGCCTGTATATGTAAAGGTCTCCATTGTATAATCAACACATCATTTTTACGGTAATAACATTCTGGTATACACTCAGATTCCTCTTCCATGTATGCTTTCTGATACATCTGTTTTATTTCTATATCTTTCTATTGTATCTCCGCCAATTTTCCTGAACTAAAAATATCCGCCTCATCTGCCACCTGTTTTGTTCTTTTCCAACCATCTAATCAAAAATTGTTTCTGATAATTGAACTTCAACTTCATCTTCATTCTTTGATTTATGCTCTTGCCTTAACCTGTGACTTTGCGACATTGTTACTACACAATCCAGCTTTGTTTGAATCAGTAATACCCACATGTCCTGTGGCCATTTCATTTGTTTAGCTACCTTCTCAAATGAAATTCAAAAGGTTTCTACCTCCTTCTCATCAAACCTTGGCAATGGTTGGACATATTTAAATAAATCCCCACCAAGCCTTCGACTATGACGCTCTTTCTCTTTACCCTCATCATTATCCTCCAACTGCACGTTTCTCTTTACATCTGCCAATTTTAACTGACTGTCATGTTCCATAGCCATTTTCTGAAGTTCAAACTCGCTTTCTTATTCCCTGTCCTCTCTCTCTTTTTCTTCTTCCCTGATCTGTACCTCCCTTTCTATTGTTGTTCTGCTCGGGCTATTCTTTCTTTTTTTCTTTCTTCTCTGTCCTTTTCTTTTTCCCTCATTTTGTATTCAAGCTGCATTAATTTTTTTTTCATGTTCAAGTTGTTTAATCTGTAACTGAACTTTTGCCATGTCTAATGAGTCAGACTATCTCAGGCAATTTTAAATGCTCAGCTACCACCATAAGTACCTCTTCTTTTCGTATGCTGTCAGGTAATGTTAACTGCAATGTTTTTGCCAAATCTAAAAGCCTTTTTTTAGTCTCTTCATAAGGTACTGCGTGTGACCTTCTCCACCCCCAAAAACTTCTGAGCCTCTGAAAGAGCCATTTTCCACAACACACTCCCTACTTAAAATGGAATACCACATCTGAAAAGCAAACACAAATATGCTCACCCCTCACTGAATTAAGTTCACTAAGCCAACTCAATGACAAAAGATAGACTTTTATCCCAGACAAGCCCCCAGTTGATTATGGGCCAGGGTTTAGAGAACATCAACGTATATCATGGAGTTCACCTGACCCACAACTTTTAATAGATTTTGGTTATGGAGAGCACAAGGGCCACTTTACTGGTGTGATGCAACAGAGAACCAAAAGTATTTTTAAACAAAAACAATGTTTATTCTATGAATCCAGGTAACATTTTATGAACACACAGTAAACATCTTATCAACTACCAACTCTGATAACCCCCCAAAAAGATACAGTACTTTGTCGGTAACCCTTATTAACATTCGTAAAAACATCCATAAGCCAAAAACTTTTTAACAAAGACAGGAGGTTTGCATTCCTTACAGAAACAGGTATTACTTGGAAATCATCAAGTGATCTGGAGACATTCTTTATCATGCAGAGAGACCAAACATACATCTGCTTGGTTTGAATGCAGCTCTCCAACTGAAAGAGAAACTAAAACAGAGCCAAAAAGAGCTTCCGGCTCAAAACAAAAGTAAAAAGCAGAATCACATTCCAGTTCCACCCACACAATTACATCACTGCAGTCATTTGATCAAACACACTTTTGATAAGGGGACTCTCACATGACAATATTCTCATTTTCTCTTTGACTCTGACTTATTACAGTCCACACCACTTGATTTGATCTTTATCTTTCTTTTTACTCGTTTGTTCCCAAAGCTTCCGAATATCATCAGCGGTCCATTGTCCTTTATAAGCATAATGTTTTAAAGATTTTTGTTCAATGTCAGTGCCAACCTTAGCCAAATCAAGTTGTTGTTCAATATAACTTTTCGTGGTCTGAAATATCTTCTCTAAAGAAATGTTTGTTGGATTCTGATCACCATCATAGGTCACTGACGATACCATGGCTGCCATGTTCAACTTTTCAACTTCACAACAGTGTTTCTAGCCCGGGGCCTGCAAGCTGCAGATCGATTCACCTAGTTCAGATTATCACAATGTACATATCTCTAATGCTATAGAGCACGTATATAACATATGCGACTTGAGCCAATTCACTCCAGATACATTCAGTTCATAAAAGAACACAGGAAGTCACCTGATTCTACACATGGTCACAGATCTGCAGGTGTCTTACCTCGCCTCTGCAAATCTGCTACACTGCCGCCAATACCCTGTCAAGACGTTCGGTATCTTCCTCCGTTGCTCCCCAGGGTCTGGCTCGTGAAAACTGTAAAGTCTTCTTATTTTTCTTCCAAAAATAAGGTACTCAGTCCAATTGAAGAGGTGTCCAAAACAATCTTTATTTTTAAGAATTTACTTAATACACTAGCATAAGAGCTGAATCAAAAACTTAGATCAAAATAATACATAAATTTGTCAGACTACAGCAAAATATCATTGAGAAATTAACATAATAAAAAGGTAAAGAAAATACATAGAACATAGAACAGCACAGCACAGAACAGGCCCTTCGGCCTACGATGCTGTGCTGACCACTGATCCTAATCTGAGATCAACCTGACCTACACCTTTTCAATTTACTGCTGTCCAAGAGTCGCTTAAATGTCCCTAATGACTGTGACTCCACCACCTCCACTGGGAGTGCATTCCACGCACCCACCACTCTCTGTTAAGAACCGACCTCTGATACCGTGGGCAGCACGGTAGCATAGTGGTTAGCACAAATGCTTCACAACTCCAGGGTCCCAGGTTCGAATCCCGGCTTGGGTCACTGTCTGTGTGGAGTCTGCATGTTCTCCCCGTGTGTGTGTGGGTTTCCTCCGGGTGCTCCGGTTCCTCCCACAGTCCAAAGATGTGCAGGTTAGGTGGATTGGCCATGCTAAATTGCCCTTAGGGTCCAAATTGCCCTTAGTGTTAGGTGGGGTTACTGGGTTATGGGGATAGGGTGGAGGTATGGGCTTGGGTGGGGTGCTCTTTCCAAGAGCCGGTGCAGACTCGATGGGCCGAATGGCCTCCTTCTGCACTGTAAATTCTATGTAAAATCTCCCCAAGACCTTCCTCCAATTATCTTAAAATTATGTCCCCTCGTGACAGCCATTTCCGCTCTGGGGAAAAGTCTCTGGCTATCCACTCTATCCATGCCTCTCATCACCTTGTACACCTCTATCATGTCACCTCTCTTCCTTCTTCGCTCCAATGAGAAAAGCCCTAGGTCCCTCAACCTTTCTTCATAAGAAATGCCCTCCAGTCCAGGTAGCATCCTGGTAGATCTCCTCTGCACCCTCTCCAAAGCATCCATATCCTTCCTATAATGAGGCGACCAGAACTGGACGCAATATTCCAAGTGTAGTCTAACCAGGGTTTTATAAAGCTGCAGCAAAACCTCGCGTCCTGAAACTCAATCCCCTGTTAATGAAAGCCAACACACCATACGCCTTCTTAACAACCCTGTCAACCTGGGTGGCAACTTTGAGGGATCTATGTACGCGGACCCCAAGATTCCTCTGTTCCACACTTCCAAGAATCCTGCCTTTAACCCTGTATTCAGCATTCAAATTTGACCTTCCAAAATTAATCACCACATTTCTCGAGGTTGAACTCCATCTGCCACTTCCCAGCTCAGCTCTACATCCTGTCAATGTCCTGTTGAACCTAAACAACAGCCCTCGACACTATCTACAACTCCACCAACCTTCGTCTCATCGGCAAACTTACTAACCCACCCTTCCACTTCCTCATCCAAGTCATTTATAAAAATCACAAGGAGCAGAGGTTCCAGAACAGATCTCTAGCAGGACACCACTAATCACCAACCTCTTGGTGAAATATTTTCCATCCACTGCCACTCACTGTCTTCTTTCAGCCAGCCAATTCTGTACCCAAACAGCCAAATTTCCCTGTATCCCATGCCCCCTGAATTTCTGAATGAGCCTACCATGGGGAACCTTATCAAATGCCTTACTGAAATCCATATACACCACATCCACTGCCTGACCTTCATCAATGTGTCCCATAAGAACATAAGAATTAGGTGCAGGAGTAGGCCATCTGGCCCTTCGAGCCTGCTCCGCCATTCAATGAGATCATGGCTGATCTTGTGACTCAGCTCCATGTGGACTCAGTTCCACTTTCCCGCCTAAACGCAATAACCCTTTGTTCCTTTATTCTTTAAAAAACTATCTCTCTTTATCTTGAAAACATTTCATGAAGGAGCCTCAACTGCTTCACTGAGCAGGGAATTCCATAGATTCACAACCCTTTGAGTGAAGACGTTCCTCCTAAACTCAGTCCTAATCTATTTCCCCTTATTTTGAAACCATGCCCCCTAGTTCTGCTTTCACCCGCGAGTGGAAACAACCTGCCCGCACCTATCCTATCTATTCCCTTCATAATTTTATATGTTTCTATAAGATTCCCCCCCCCCCCGCATCCTTCTAAATTCCAACGAGTACAATCCCAGTCTACTCAACTTCTCCTCGTAATCGAACCCCCTGAACTCTGGGATTAACCTAGTGAATCTCCTCTGCACATTCTCCAGCGCCAGTATGTCCTTTCTCAGGTAAGGAGACCAAAACTGAACACAATACAGCAGGTGTTTCCTCACTAACACCTTATACAGTTGCAGCATAACCTCCCTAGCCTTAAACTCCATCCCTCTAGCAATGAAGGATAAAACTCCATTCGACTTCTTAATCACCTGTTGCACCTGTAAACCAACCTTTTGCGACTCATGCTCTAGGACAACCAGGTCCCTCTACACAGTAGCATGTTTTAATATTTTATCATTTAAATAATAGTCCATTTTGCTGTTATTCCTACTAAAATGAATGACTTCACGTTTATCAATATTATACTCCATCTGCCAGACCCTTGCCCATTCACTTAAACTATCTATATGCCTCTGCAGACTTTCAGTATCCTCTGAGCACTTTGGCTCTACCACTCATCTTAGTGTCATCTGCAAATTTTGACACATTACTCTTGGTCCCCAACTCGAGATCATCTATGTAAATTGTAAACAATTGCACACCCAACACTGATCCCTGAAGCATACCACTAGCCACTGATTGGCAACCAGAAATATGCCCATTTACCCCCACTCTACTTTCTGTCAGTTAACCAATCCTCTATCCATGCTGGTGCCATGCATCTTTACCTTATGCATGATCTCTTGAAAGACCTTGTCCAACATTTAAGAAATGGATTCCCCAAGCATTTTAAGGTAACTATAAATTTTCCTTCCTCTTACTGCTTCTGGGTCAAAGGTTGTGCCATTATGGAAACAGTTCCCTTTCAAACTTTGTTCATGAATCAAATCACTAAACATCTTTTTTTTTTAGTGGAACTAAATTTCAAATAGTGATATAAAGTTTTAAAAGTAAAATAAAAAGAAAGGTTTCGAAGTAACACCCCTCTCTATTGTTATAAATCAGCTCCATTGACTCACTCCAAGCAATTCCATGATAAATCTGCATACATATGAATAACAGCCAACAATCTAATATCAGGGTTCAGATAATAGTTAAGAAGCAGGTCCTCACTTAGGATTTATGATGCAATTGTACAGCTTTCACATACCTTTAAGTTACATCCAAATGTTTCTTTAAAACGAGAAGTAACTGTCTGAAATTCAAATATGATGGGAAATGGGCTGGCAGCTTGTAGTACTGTTGTACACTCGTGCCTTGTGGTTCAGATTGCTATCTGTTACATTTGCTTGTCAACGTGACAGAAATACAAAGCAATGCTGCCTGAAAATAGTGACAAACTGGTTGGATTTTCTTTTCTCAGGGGAAGGATGTTTTGACTTCTCAAACTTCCCCAGAGAAATGACAATTCTATCCCTGAGCATTTTCAGGAGAGAACCTTTGGGAAAAACATTAATTTTCCCATCAGTTCTTCTTGTACGCAACATTAACAGCTGAACTGTTTACTACTGTTTGGAACATTGGGCCTTACACTAAGAGTTAACAAAATTGTTCAATTTTCGATATTCCAGAAAACTGAATTTGATCATCTTTCCTCTAAGATATTTACTCAATAATTGTTTTTTTTTTAAATAAACAATTTTATTGAGGTAGTTTTTGGCTTTGTAAACAGTTACAGACATCAACAGAAAGAAAGCAAAAAAAGAGAAAAATGTGCAAACATCCACATATATTCAATACTTCAATCGTAACATACTGCACAAGCCCGCTCCTCTCCCACCGGTATTACCCGCCATTTTATCCCTCCTACTCTACTCTACCTACCCCCCACCCCTGCTGGCGCTCACTCTCCCGCAAAGAAGTCAATAAATCGTTGCCACCTCCGGGCGAACCCCTGTACAGATCCCCTCAAGGCGAACTTAATTTTTTCCATACCCAGGAAACGCGACATGTCCGCAAGCCACAACTCAGTCTTCGGGGGCTTTGAGTCCCTCCATGCCAATAGTATTCGTCACCGGCTCAATAATTGTTTACTACTATCCAATCAGTATTTGTTGTTTTCCAAAGAAATTAATCAGAACTATATCCATTTAATTGTAGATTCAAATGCAAAATGCCATCTGCCCTGGGAATCTTGTTTTAATCCATTCAGCTGAATTTTAACTTTAAAAACATGCCTTAAACTGGGTTTCTTGAGGCTTGGGGAACTAGGCAGTTTCCTCAAGGAGAGTACTGGGTGGATTGAGAAGGTGAATGCTTTCATAGACATTTCATAGAATTTACAGTGCAGAAGGAGGCCATTCGGCCTATCGAGTCTACATCGGCCCTTGGAAAGAGCACCCGACCCAAGCCCACACCCCCACCCTCCCCGTAACCCAGTAACCCCACCCACCTTTTTGAACACGAAGAGCAATTTAGCATGGCCAATCCACCTAACCTGCGCATCTTTGGAATGTGGGAGGAAACCGGAGCACCCGGAGGAAACCCACACAGACACTGGGAGAACATGCAGACTCCACACAGACACTGACCCAAGCCGGGAATCAAACCTGGGATCCTGGAGCTGTGAAGCAACTGTACTAACCACTATGCTACCATGACCCCCAACCAATCCCAACCTTCGCAACACCACAAGTCTCCAATCCCCCCATCAATCTGGCAGTGATCTCGCTACCGCCACCAAGCATCAATTCCACCTTGGGCTGCATGGTGGCGCAAGTGGTTAGCACGTTTGCCGAGGTCCCAGGTTCGGTCCTGGCTCTGGGTCACTGTCCGTGTGGAGTTTGCACATTCTCTCCGTGTTTGGGTGGGTTTCGCCCCGACAATCCAAAAGATGTGCAGGGTAGGTGGATTGGCAATGCTTAATTGTCCCTTAATCGGAAAAAATGAATTGGATACTCTTAAAAAAAAAAAAAAAAAAAAAATTTTTTTTAAATCAATTCCACCTCTCCTCCCCCCACGACCACTGATCCTCCACACCAAAAAGCACTTGACCTTTCCCCACCTTGAGATTTGCAGCCCACCCAATTGACTATCCTTAATTGCCCAACCCTCTCATTGATCCCTACCCTTCGACCGCCATCAACTCTCCTGTTCTATTTCCTATGCATATTTACATGCCCTTGTTATTGTCTCTCAACCCATTTGGAGATCCAGTTGTTAATCAGGCTGGGCCCAGTATTCCATCCATTTGGGGGCACATGCTTTAGAACATAGAACAGTACAGCACAGAACAAGCCCTTCGGCCCTCAATGTTGTGCCGAGCCATGATCACCCTACTCAAACCCACGTATCCACCTTATACCCGTAACCCAACAACCCCCCCTAACCTTACTTTTTAGGACACTACGGGCAATTTAGCATGGCCAATCCACCTAACCCGCATATCTTTGGACTGTGGGAGGAAACCGGAGCACCCGGAGGAAACCCACGCACACAGGGGGAGGACGTGCAGACTCCACACAGACAGTGACCCAGCCGGGAATCGAACCTGGGAACCTGGAGCTGTGAAGCATTTATGCTAACCACCATGCTACCCTGCTACCCCCACAGGCTTTGTCGCCTGTGCCAAAATGAATCCAGATTTCACATTGAGAATTTAGCTAATATATGGATATTTCCTTTTGTGGGGAGTCCAAAATAAATATGATGCTGGAGTTTTGTTGTAGCGTCAAGGATCCCGAGGGCAGGACTGAAATTGTGTGGGGTTTACCTCATAAGCTGGTCACGTACAATCACATGTCAGCCTCCCACGGGAGGGGTCAGCAGGAAGTTGATGACCCCACCATTCATTACCTTATGAGATTTACGGTCCAGGTGTCATATTTAAAGGGCACTTGGACAGGCATTCATTCCCTGCAATCCAGCAGCATCTGTCTGGTTGTGTGAGTGAACACCTTGACACTACAGCTGTTGCTAGAACCTTCTGATCTTCCCCCACCCCAGTCAATCTCAACTGCTGCTACAATCTGCTCATCTTTCCCCTGCCCTCCATCACCAGATAACTAAAATTGCTGCTAGCAACTGCTATTCTGTAGTGAAGTCTCAGAGCAGAGCAGACAGTGAGTGGCACCATGCTATAGCGATGCCTCCCTGCTGGTTCTCCTCCAGGCTTGCCTGAAACAGTGAGATGATTTGTTTTGTAATGATGGTAGCAGATGCCCTCCCTCCTTTCCTCCCTTGGTCTGCTATAATTTGATCTGGCACTGACACCAAATGATTCAATGTATCAATACTTCCTCTCCTGTGCTCCCGATGAAAGAAAAGCACTCTTCAGTCCAAATTCACCAAGAAGACTACCTTGTCTGATGTGAATTCTGTCTTACCAGTTGTAAATCTGAAGGCATGTGTTGTTTGTTTGCTGCAGAGTTAATTGCAAAGGCACCATTTAGTCTCGTGAAATTGTGTTTTAATGAGTATGCATGGCATACAAATGCATTACAGATAGGTTCCGCCATTTGCTGTTGGGAAATTCGATCTTCCTTCAATCTGTCACAAACGTAATTCCTTATTTTCATCCCACCACCTGGAAACTGATATTTCATATCCATGCAATTAAGTGCGCCCACCCACCCCATTTCCAATTTATGATAGCAGCGCAAGGTTGTGGCCAAGATAGTCACTCATGAATCTAATAAAGATTTGAAGAGCGACTTTACTCAGAAAATGTTCTAAATGTGGAATTCACCACATGAATTCACCCATTGAGGCAATTAGCACAAATGTATTTCGGGGAAACTGAATAAATACATGAAGGAACAGAAGGGATAAATTGCTTAGGCTGAGGTGAAGTAAAATGGGAGGATACCTCTGGTAAACCGTGTACACTGAAAAAGAAGCACAATTTTTCAATGATCACTCTAGAGGTTGTCACCGACATCCTCTGGACTTCCAACCACTTAGAATGGGCTGCTATCAGGAGTAAGAGCCTTGAAATGGATCGGCAAAGTCGGCGTGTAACCGCACCTACGATCGCCCTGGCCATTCCCATGGGTGAACGGGCGTGGCTGGCGGAAGCTTCTGGTGCTCCTGACATACCGTGTACTGCTGGGCTACTCTCTCTATCTCAGCGTCTAGACCGTAGCTGTAGCGTCCACCAAATGTAGCCATGTTAAAGCATTTTCATTTTAGAAACCTCTAGGTCAGGGGTGGGCAAACTACGGCCCGCGGGCCGCATGCGGCCCGCCAAAGGTATTTCTGCGGCCCACCAAGTCATTAAAAAAAAAAAAAAAAAAAATTTTTTTTTAAAAATTTTTTTTTTTTTTTTTTTTTAATTTTTTTTTAAAGGTTAATGGGTGGGGGGGCTGTTGGGTTACTTACTGGTATAGGGTGGATACGTTGACTTGAGTAGGGTGATCATTGCTTGGCACAACGTCAAGGGCCGAAGGGCCTGTTCTGTGCTGTACTGTTCTATGTTCTATATGAGGCGCCCACAATCATAACCGGGTGAAGTAATTATTTTACTTAATATACTATGCGGCCCTTTGTGAATTGTGAATTTCTGAATGCGGCCCTTGCACGGAAAAGTTTGCCCACCCCTGCTCTAGGTGCTCATTTTGCAGATCCCTTAGGATCAGGTCCCAGCCCTTGCCTGGGATGACGATGCGCATACCCTGCAACAGGATGCCATCTTCCATGCTGAACTTGGACATCTTCATCGAGAATACCCGTAACACGCCTGGTAGCCGCCTATGCTGATCCCCATGTCGGACTATGTGTCAAACGTTCGAAAGGACTCTGTCTGTCTCTGGATTTCTGCTGACTTATGCATTGTGTTCCCTTCAACCCCGACGTCCACATGCCCTACAATGTCCTGGCTCTCTCTCTATAGGCTCTGGGGAGGTCTCCCATTGGGTCAACTTGGTCTTTGACCAATGGACCTGACCCCTAGGTTACTCAGACCAGGACGAGCTATCAGTCTGGGGGTGTGGGGGTGGGTAATGGCGCTCGTTGGGAGGGGCATACCCTTGTGCGTATACCGTCATCCTCTGGATCTCGTGCACTCCTCTCTCAGTACTTTTGCAGGAAAGCAAAATTTGTACAGCCTGCTGAAGATTTAGGGACGGTTTGACTAAACAAAATCTTTTGAGTTGCCATGTAATTCACGCCGCAGACCAAATGGTCATGCAGCATTTCGGAAGGGGAAGTTCCATATTTACAAAATTCGCCTATTTTTCATAGCCTTGTCAAAAACTCAGTTACAAACCCTCCAGGGATCATCCGTAGTGAAAAGGTATTGCTGCACTATTACGGACAGTTTAGGATTGGAGTGTTGCACCATAGCTTTACCAATCAGTGTCCGGGGCTGCAGGATATGTAAGGCTTTTTAGCATTCCATAAGTATGTGCTCCACAGGCAGTCAGAAATATTACTGTCTGTCAGTCATCATCTGTGATAGTATTTGTCTGGAAAAGAAACGCATCCGTTCTGAATACTGTGTCCAATCCTCTAAGCTTGTGTCAAACACGTCCAATTCTAAATAAAGGCATATTCGTTGAAAAAAATTATAACCTTGGCCCAGCAGAGTAAAGGAGGTGGTTCACACGATGGTGTAGCAGTGCCGACAGTAATCCAGTTGTATCCTCGTCACCAATTTTGTCGACCACAAGTGACTTACAATAAGCTTGGTTTATTGCAAAACAATGATATTTACAATATATATCAGATAACAGCCGAGTCTGTTGGTTCCATACCTGGCCGGCTTTATACAGATCTTAACCATGGATGATCCAGGGCTTCCCTCCCCCTTTGCAGGGGAGCTCATATTTGGCAAGACTCATGGGGAGACTGATTGTTCAAACCTCTCAGGTCTCATACAAGTTATAATACACCTAAACAAACACGTCACAAAACGTATGCAAAAATCATTTTACGACTGTTCATAATCATTTAGACCTTTTAATATTACTGTTTTCTTATATCTTGTAAAATAATTCTGTTTAACTTCAGATTCTTTTGACTTTCTCCTTCAGTTGCTACTGCCTTAGTCGTGGTCATTTTCTCATAGAAGTACATTTCCTTTCTACATCCACTTAACTGAAAAACATTCAGTTGTTTACCATACTTTTTTTTTCAAGTTCTACTTCCTCTTTATTACGCTCTATAGTTTTTCTCACAGTCCAAAAGTCTCCTCAAATTTTTGTGTATCAGTGTTGTTATTCTAAGCTTTAGGCTTTATCAAATCTGAGGTTAGGAAATATTTAACTAGTACAAGCTGATTTCCAGTAGCGTTGGAAAGGGAGGGAAACTAAGAATGCACTAAGTGGGCGTGGAACACTGTGAAGGATTGTGGCAAATGAAATACAATGTGGAAAAGTGTGAGGTTATGCACTTTGGAAGGAGGAATTTAGGCATAGACTATTTTCTAAATGGGGAAATGCTTAGGAAATCAGAAGTACAAAGGGACTTGGGAGTCCTTATTCATGATTCTCTTACGGTTAATGTGCAAGTTCAGTCAGCAGTTAAAAAGGCAAATGCAATGTTAGCATTCATATCAAGAGGGCTAGAATACAAGACCAGGGATGTACTTCTGAGGCTGTATAAGGCTCTGTTCAGACTCCATTTGAAATATTGTGAGCTGTTTTGGGCCCCGTATCGAAGGAAGGATGTGCTGGCCTTGGAATGGGTCCAGAGGAGGTTCACAAGAATGATCTCTGGAATGAAGAATTTGTTGTATGAGGAACAGTTGAGGACTCTGGGTCTGTACTTGGAGTTTAGAAGGATGAGGGTGGATCTTATTGAAACTTACAGGATACTGCAAGGCCTGGGTAGAGTGGACGTGGAGAGGATGTTTCCACTTGTAGGAAAAACTAGAACCAGAGGACACCATCTCAGACTAAAGGGACAGCCAGAGGTTGGTGAATCTGTGGAACTCTTTGCTGCAGAAGGCTGTGGAGGCCAAATCACTGAGTGTCTTTAAGACAGAGATAGAAAGGTTCTTGATTAATAATGGGATCAGTGGTTCTGGGGAGAAGGCAGGAGAATGGGGATGGGAAAATATCAGCCATGATTGAATCATGGGGCAGACTCGATGGGCTGAGTGGCCTAATTCTGCTCCTATGTCATGTGGTCTAATGGTTGAGTTAGGTACTGAGAATGGGGCAGGGAACAGTGTGTTAATGCAGGAAGTAAAACAAGGCAGAGACCATGAGAAAATGGTCATGGTAGTGGTGAGAAAAAGGGACACACTTTTGGAGCAACGGGGAGAATGGGATTCAAAATCTTAAAATTAAAATGATTGGTCCTGGAACTTGGCAAACAGCGATGACGGCTGTTTTTTTTCCCATGGATCTAATTTTATATCTGGCAGCTGCTGTAGGGTTACTTTTTCACAATCAGAAAACTGGAATGCCTCTGAAGCTATAGATAGTATTTTTCATGATGTTTCTATTAATTAAATTAAAATAGTATATTTTTTTATAGCAGGTGGCTGATTCAAATAGCTCATTTTATGCCCGGATGACACCCTAAATATTAGGCGCTGCATCTATGCTGAAACTATAGCAATGAGGTGAAGCAATCTTCCTTTGCACTGAAAGTAAGAAGCCTTCATTCAGAGTCTGGGCCAACCTGAAGAAAGTGTGATGCAACTCGAGGATTCTGCTCTGACATTAGATTTAAACTTCAATTTCTCAGTGTTTTTTTTTATAAATTTAGAATACCCAATTCATTTTTCCAATTAATTTGAAAATGAAAATCGCCTATTGTCACAAGTAGGCTTCAAATGAAGTTACTGTGAAAAGCCCCTAGTCGCCACATTCTGGTGCCTGTTCGGGAGGCTGTTACGGGAATCGAACCGTGCTGCTGGCCTGCTTGGTCTGCTTTCAAAGCCAGCGATTTAGCCCTGTGCTAAACAGCCCCTGCAGTGACTAATCCACCTACCCTGCACATCTTTGGGTTGTGGGGGCAAAACCTATGCAAACACGGGGAGAATGCAAACTCCACACGGACAATGACCCAGAGCCGGGATCGAACCTGAGACCTTGGTACCGTGAGACTGCAGTGCTACCCACTGCGCCTCTGTGCTATCCCAATTTCTCAGTGTTGCTTGACAGTATTATTCTTTCATAGGATGTGGGTATTACTGGTATGACCAGCATTTATTGAACTGGGTAGTCTGCAAAGCCATTTTACAGTGTGCTTAAGAGTCAACCACATTACTGTGAGACTGGAGTAATATATAGGCTGATCAGGTAAGAATGGTGGGCGAGATTCTCCCAAAACGGGAGAAATCGTAAAGCTGCCGTAAAACCCGGGCGGGTTTTACGGCAGCGCGCCCCTTCCCGACCGGGGACCGATTCTGGTCCCCGGTCGGGGCTAGCAGCCCGGCGCCGTAGGCTCCGGCAAGACGGGCTTAACGAAAATCGTTAAGCCCGCTTGCCGGAGTTAGCGCCGGCTGACGCGTCATATGACGTCAGCCGCGCATGCGCAGTTTGGAAGACTCCAACCCACGCATGCGCGGGTGACGTCATCGCGTTTTTGCGCGAAACCCGCGCATGCGCGGGCCGGGTTGCCCCTCAGCTGCCCCGCGAATGGATACTGCGGGGCGGCGGAAGGACAAGTAGTGCGCGGGCATCGGGCCCGCTGCCCGCGATCGGTGCCCACCGATCGTGGGCCCATGGCACCCTTGGCACGGCCGTGGTACGGCCGTGCCAATCGGTGCCATGGTTATTAATAGCGAGTTTGTGACGCCGTTTTTACGAACGGCAAGACCAGGTGTGTTTGCCGTTCGTAAAAACGGCGGAAAGGGCTGGGACTTCGGCCCATCTAACAGCTGAGAATCGCTGCCGGCCGTAAAAAAACGGCAGCAGCGATTCGGGTCGGGACTTCGGCGGGGGGGGGGGGGGGGGGGGGAGAATAGCGGGAGGGCAGCAAAAATGTCGGGAAGGCCCTCCCGCTATTCTCCCACCCGTCGTGGGGGGCGCAGAATTTCGCCCGGTATCTTTGCTTTCCTTAAGGGAATTGGGAGTTTTACAACTAATGATAGGTTGATGGTCATCATTATGGAGACTAGTTTTGAATTTCAGTTTCATTGAATTTAAATTCCATCAGCTGCAGTGGTGGGATTTGAACGCACATCTCCAGGTCATATGCCTGCACCTCTGGATGACTGCTCCAGTGAATTTACCACTCCGTCTCTTCTGGGAAGAGTTATTAGCTGAATCTTAATATGTTATACAAATGTATTTGTTAATCTTGAGCAGAATTCTCCGGCGTCCCAGCCACGTGTTTCTTGACAGAGGGAGGTGGTGCGGCGTCCGCTGACGGTGAGATTCTCTGCTCCCACTGCTGTCAATGGGAATTCCCATTGATGAAATCACATGCTGCTGGGAATCCTGCAGGTGGGGGGGTGGAGGGGTGGGGGGGGTGGGGGGGGGGGGGGGGCGCTGCAGTGAGACCAGAGAATCTTGCCGCCAGCGAATGGTCGGAAATTTGCAGTCCTTAATTTGCAATTTAAAATAAAATCAGAAGTGATCATGAAAAACTTGGAAAGATGCTCTACTTCTGTGAAAATGTAGAGCACGATTTTCCCACTGCGTCGGCTCTGCGTCAGGCGTGAAACCTCGCGCGAATCACTCAACTCACGGTGCCCGTCATGGTCTGGATCATGCCCTCTTTTATGTGGGCCATGAAGAATCCAGCACAGGTTTGTAGTGTCAAACAGGAAGTAATTTTATTTACAACAATATGTATAAAGTACCAACAGTTCATTTCTGGTTCCGTCTCTAGCCGGTACCACACTGGTCAGCTCTATTTATACAGCTGCACTGCTAATGATTGCGCCGTTCTCCCTTTCAATGGGCAGCTCATATTCCCCAAGGATCCTGGGGTAACCAATTTTTCTCAGCTAATAGAATCCAGGCAGGTTATGACACTCTCACTGGGCTCTTGAATTTGATCTTGATCAACGTTCTTTACTGAATTAATAATTAATGATTAAGAATTCATGTAGTGGTGTAATTAGTCCTTATGTTTAGTATTATTTCCCATGTATACTAATGTTGTCAAACAGTATTCAATTCAGTAAGCAGGTACACTGCACTGACAAGTGCTATATATTTAGAGTATTAGGCCATGACTCTTCTGAAAGGAGCTTTAAGCCTGTTGAAAGAGAGTCTGAAGTTTAGTGATTACATCTTTAATAAAGGAGATTCTAAAACCAGATGTGTAGACATGCTTGTACTTAACATCTGGGGGGCACATTTCCCCAGGCAGAGGAATGGTTCCATACAGTTTACTTGGATAAGTACCAAGCAAAACAAAGGGTTATAAACAGATGGCTTGGAGCAAATTAAGAGATATATAGTTGGCAGTACTGCAAAAGGTCAAAGCTATTACTGTTAATTACAAATGGGAAGTAGCCTGATTCTCATACACACATTAAGCATCTTGCTGATTGATTCAATATGATGCTCCAGATTTGGTGGTTTCTGACTTTAGGGGTAGACATTTTTAACCACTTTTGGATGTCATATATAAATACAATGCATCTTTTTTTTTGCAAATTATATTTAGAATCTTTCAGTCCGTTTCATCCAAAAGCACCATGAGCACTTTTGTTCATACAAAATTAGCAAAGTTAAAACTATCTTTGGCATTTTGTCCTTCTGTGTCTTTGTGGATAAGCTTACGAGACTTGTTTGCCAGTAAGTCATTGATGTAGTTGTTGAAATGTTTTTAATGTTATACAATACAGGTTTAAGGGTATGGTGATTGAGGTTGGCAGTACTGTTACTGGAAATGTGATTAAGTTCAGTTATCATGGTACCTGAAACATTGAATCATCAATGTGTCCGTTGCAGATCTGACTGAAAGGTCCTCTTCTTTCTTTTGTTTTTGGAGCTGGATCGTGAGCTTGATGGTACACCATGGTGCCATGACTCTTGTTATGCCCGATGTTCTCAGTATTGGTGAGTTTGCAAAGGTGTTCCACAAGTGTGTTGTCCTTGTCCAAAAGCAACCATCATCCACTATTCCAGGAAAATTAGAAAACTAGGGGGATAATTGGCTGGCTCAGTTGAGTGTATCATGAAAGCTGCCTGGGAACTGGGCACAGATATGGACGATCTATTTGCTGTGATGTAACAGAAGCTTTACTTTAATCAAGTAAAACCTTTTTAAAATAATGAGCACAGGGTACCTTTGTGACTGTTCAGATCAGCTGAAATATTGCTCATTTACAGTTGAGGGACAGAGCATAAAAGTTAGGTTTTTTAAAAACATTTTAATCAACTATCTGATGTGTTAGGCAGGTTGGTTCGATGTGCACTGCACTTGATGCAGTGGAGCTAGAAACAGACCTCTAACACTGGAGAAGATCCAACACGGTTTTATTCAATGATAGAACTAATGTACATATTCAGCTGTGGGTCGATACTATACTGAACTGACTGGAGACCTTGTACTAGCCTGACCAGACTTACCAGCTACTGCATGGTGTTTGCACTGGCTAGCTCATGGACTCTGACTGTCTCAGTGGCTGGGTCCAGAGAGAGCGGGAAACCTAGTGCCCTCTGGCTTTATAGTGGTAATGTCCTGTCTGGTGATTGGCTGCACTGTGCTGCGTGCTTACTGGTCATACTGTGTGTCAATCACTGCCTGTCTGCATTTCATTATATACATGAGTGGATATTATGACATCTCCCCCCTTTTTTTTAGATAAATAAATACTAAGGTGTGCGTGCGTATATATATATATGTATATATATGCCTGACTATATACAAAAGGTGTCGCAATGAACGTATATACATAGCAAGGTGTCGATAGTGCAGATACATGGCAAATGGAATGATATTTGCAGAGGTCAAATCGATGAAGTCACAAAATGTACAAAAGTTCAGTCTATAGATTTAGTCTTTGTGGTGGGCGACAAATTCTTGTTGATCACCGCAGAGGTGGATCAGAAGGCACCTGCACTTGGATAGACAGGATCGCTGCCATCGCGGTGGTCTCGTGGGCCGGCAGGATTTCTGGTAGATCGGTGGCCTCGTGGTAGGGTACGTCCGGAGGCAGCGGGGCACTTCGGTCAGGTAGCGGGCATGGAAATCTTCGCAGTGCCCGTCTGTTGCGCCGTAGCAGGGAGCCATCAGCCATGGGGACAAGGAACCTCGGTTACAGCGAATTCTTCTTAAGCTACGCCGCTACGACTTCGAACTTGTCTACACGCCAGGGAAAGAGCTGATCGTTGCAGATGCCCTATCCAGGTCCATTACAACACCGTGTGAACAAAGTGACTTCATCTGCCACATAGAAGCGCAAGTGCAATTGTGTGCCACCAACTTTCCGGCCTCTGACGAACGGGTGGTCCAAATTCGTGAGGAAACGGCCAAGGATCCTCTCCTGCAGTGTGTGATGCAGCACCTTATCAATGGCTGGCAGAAGGGACAATCGCTGGCTGCTGAGCGGTGGAGCAGATCTGCAAAGGGCTGCGTAATGGCCAAGCTTGCCACACTGTACACACCGGCGCCCTTTTGCCGGACATTGCCGCTTTAAGTGGATGGAGCCACAATTCGGATACGTCATGACACCGATGTCAACGCGTTCCGTGCGCCATCGTGCATGCGCAGTGCGGTCGATCAACGTACGCACCTGCGCAGTCGGATTGTCGGTCTCGTCGTCCACTCGGTCATGGCGCGCATGCGCAGGGACCCGGGAAAAGCACTCAAAATGGCCACTCTTCTCGATTCTCTGGCCCTGCAACTGTGCGATGGCCTGCACCCGTTCCGCCTCGTGGGAGGCCAGTTTTGCAGTCTCTGCCACCCTGATGTGGGAGTAACGATTCCTAGCATGCACATGGACAATGCACGTCTCGATAGCGACAGGGAGGGTCAACTGTTTGACTTTCAGGAGCTGCTGGCGAAGGGAGTCGGAGTGGACCCCGAAAATGATCTGATCCCGGATCATGGAATCAGCCGTCGAGTCATAGTTACATGACTGCGCTAGGATGCAGAGATGGGTCAAGAAGGACTGAAAAGGTTCATCCTTACCCTGAAACCTCTGCTGGAAAATGCACCGTTCAAAGCTCTCATTCACCTCAATGTTGCAGTGGCTGTCGAACTTCAGCAGGACTGTTTTGAATTTTGTTTTGTCTTCGCCTTCAGCGAATGTAAGGAAGTTGTAGATGTGGATGGCGTGGTCCCCCGCTGTGGAGAGAAATAGCGCAATCTTTCTGGCATCCGATGAGGCTTCGAGGTCGGAGGCCTCGATGTACAAGAAGAAATTTTGCTTGAAGATCTTCCAATTGGCGCCGAGGTTGCCGCAGATGCGGAGCTGCGGAGGAGGGTGGATGTTTTCCATGTCACCGGATGGCTGCTTGCTGGTCCATGCTGATTCACTCGAGGTAGGTCCGTCAAGATCAGTAACACTCTGGTACCATGATGTGTTAGGCAGGTTGCTTCGATGTGGATGCAGTGAAGCTAGAAACAAACCTCTAACACTGGAGAAGATCTAACACGGTTTTATTCAACGATAGAACTAATGTATATATTCAGCTGTGGGTCGACACTATACTGAACTGACTGGAGACCTTGTACTAGCCTGACCGGACATACTAGCTACCACATGGTGTTTGCACTGGCTAGCTCGTGGACTCTGACTGTCTCAGTGGCTGGGTCCCGAGGGAGCGGGAAACCTCGTGCCCTCTGGCTTTATAGTGGTAGTGTCCTGTCTGGTGATTGGCTGCACTGTGCTGTGTGCTTACTGGTCATCCTGTGTGTCAATCACTGCCTGTCTGCACTCCATTATATACATGAGTGGATATTATGACACTATTGTCCTGATCTTTTAAAAAATTTTAACCTGAATAAAATATGTTTTAAATCACTTAATAATATTGAGCAATGCCCAGTTTCTATCAGTGGTATTGACTCAACTGAATTCACACTTTGGCGCGATTCTCCGGAAAGATTTCTAAGTGCGGTAACGAGTGGGAACTGCCGAGAGCTTCCTGGCACTGGGCCCGGCGAGGCCGGCAACGCTGTTCAACGTTAATTGGCCGGCTTAACAAGGCCTTACGGGCTTTACGCAGCAAATGACGAGACTGCGCTCGCCAGCAATCCCCCCCAGCTAGGTCGAGTAGCACTTAAACAGCACTTGCACAACCAACTCCATTTAGCTTGCAGCCATGGCGCTGAGACGACTGACATCGAGGTTTGGAGACACAGACCTGGGGAGGCTCCTAGATGTAATAGAGGCCAGGACGGGTGTCCTGTTCTGTCAAGGTTCCTGGAGGATAAGCCACAGGGTGGCCAATGCCACCTGAGACGAAGTGGCAGCAGCCGCCAGCTCGCCAGCGTGACCAGGAGGATTGGCCAACAGTGCCAGAAGAAGACCTGCTTCCTCTTGCCCCCTCCGTGTCTCCACAGGAGAAACTCTTGCACAATCGGCGGGAGAGGCCGGCGAGGGGGTGCCAGACATAAAAATTGCCACGACCTTCGGGAAATGCACCCTGGGGGTTTTGAGGATGGCCAAGGACAGAGCGATCACCAGTGTGGAGGTCGGCACATGCTGCAGAGGTGAGGATCCACTGGGCCCACCTGGATGGACTGTAACACATGAGTTATTATTGCCATACAGACTGATCCATTCCTCCCACTGACCACATGTTAATGCCCCCGCAAGACCTCCAGCCAACAGCACTGGCCCATCTGGAATGGCCCCACCCCTCCCATGACTCCCATGAGATCAACCCGGAGGAGACTGACGATGCCACAATTGATGCGCCACAGCTGTCATCCCCACCCTTCACCAACGCAGGTACATGCACCTCGGCGGGCAACATTAGTGGACAGGCTTCTGGTGCTCAATCTGGTGAGCACAGACAATCGCTGATGTACATCAGGTGGAGGCAGGACCCAGCTCTGTCCCAGTCAGGTACTGAGCAACTGGAACAGGTTTACCCGGAGCGATGGAGACATTCAGGGGTGGCTGGGACATCTAGAGGGAGATGTCAGCAACATTCCAGCAGGTCCGTAGCCAATTGGAGGAATCCTAGAGGCAACAGGCATGGGAGATGTCACCGGCAATGCCTGGCACCGAGGCTAACAGTGCTATCATGGCGCAGTGGAGAGCCTTGTGCAGAGTGAAGGTGCCCTAGGTGTTGCTCAGTCGGTAACGGCCATGCCTGAGGGCCTCTTTAGACTGTTCGACTCGATGAGGGATGTGACCCAGCACCAGGCTGACCTTGATGAGGCGCCCTCTCTTAGATGGGAATAACTTGACCTGTTCATAGATGGGAATGGCTGAGGCACTGCAGAGCTTGTCCAAGTCGCAGTTGTGTATGGCCGAATCACTGAGAAGCATCGCCGAGGGCATCAACACTATGGTTCAAACATTGGGAAGCTGCCAGGGCTGGAACAGGGTTGTATGGGCACTGACAGGGAGAAGAGGGCGCTGGGTGACAACCTGAACCCTTCCTATGGATTGGCGTCGATGGCCACCAGCTCCCCCGAGTTTCACCCCTCTGATGAGGCCGCATCTCGCAGCCAACAGCCAGAACTGGGTAGCATGTGCTGCTAACAATTGCGCCAGGCCCCTCTGGCCTCAGAGCGCCCAGAGGATGTCTGCCAATGGGCATCGAAGGCCACAGGATCTGGTTATCAGCTGGAAGGCCCCATCTCTGATGTGCATCCTGGAAAAACACCTTGCGGTAGAGCAAGGAAGGCCAAGCGCATCGAGGATCACTGAAGGCACTGAAAGGGTATGGGGGCTATTGAGTGGAGTGTGCATTAGGGGGGCATTGTGTGGGGTTTAGGGGGCAAGGGATTGGGGATAGTGGGGTGGCACCATCGGGATAGTGGGGTAGTGGTGTACACTTGTACGGGAAACATTAAAATACCCTCACCACAACCAGAATGACGCCTCTGGCTCTTTGTTCCGTGATGCAGGCTGACCACCAATCCCATACTCCACCCCCCCGAATCATGGCCTCTCCCCCACCCGACACACCCTGCTCACGCACACCCAGCCATGAACATATGCCCAATGCTGGGGCCCATCCCCTGAGTGATCGTAGGTTCGCTGCTGCGACTGTTGTGCTGCCTCCCACAGTATTCAATCACAGTGTTCATGCATCAAGGTGCGATTGGGATGACCCCTCAGCCATGATGATACTCCTCGCATTCCCCCCCCCCCCCCCGCACACAGGGACAGCATGCCCAGTGCCAGCCAGCCCACTGCCTGTGAGCGAAGGTGGCTGCTTACCTCCTCGGCTCCCTGCATCAGCCCATCCGCCAGGTTCATGTTTGTCAAAAGGAGTACTAATCGATACCTGCGGTGGCCACTGAAACACGGAAGGACTTTGGATGTGGGGTGGCTCCCGTTAATTGTATGGAAATAGGGTTAAGTGGTGGCAATTGGCTTCTCACCATGCAATGGCATGATCCTGATTTCGCCTACGGGAGTGTGCGGTTGCATCACAAATCGTTTGACCTGGCACAGTTCTCGTTTCTGCCTCTCCCACTATTCACCGGAATCATTTTGCTCGAGTGGGAGCACAAAAAGGCTGGAGAATCACGCCCTCAGTGTTGCAAATAGACATAGAGGGGTGGATTCTCCGCTGCCCACAGCCCATAGTGGGCTTCCGGATACGGCAGAGAATTGAATGTCAGGCTAAAAATGGGATCAACGCCAATCTCATTCCAATGCTCCAGTCCTTTGCCGGCGGCAACAGCGAGCTGCACACCATGTGTTAGCAGGACGATATAAACGTGTCATTTGAAAACATTTACATCCGATTAATGGGTTGGAAGAGTGATGCTCCGGCCCTCTCAAGACAGAATTCACATGGACATGGATTGGTGCAAGTATTTTCAGTGCGTGGCCCTGATGGGGTGGACCCCGCAGTGGGTCAAGGGGTAAGTAGTGAACATTGGTACCCTCAATGTCCATCAGAAGGCTCCCTCCACCTATTTGCATCCTCCCGCCGGTATCGGACGTGTAGCTCGCTGCCGCCGCCGGCAGTAAACTGGAGCATCGGAACAAAATTGGCACCCGGCACTGATCCTGTTTTTTGCTGACGCTCGATTCTCCCCCAGATAGGAACCTGGCTAATAGGGGATTGACTCCCATCAGTGGGGCAAGGCAACATTTTACCGTCAAATCCTAACCTTATTTCCCACCGGTTTTACTGTTATGCCTTCAGACCTCTGCGGATGTGCAGCCCACTTGGTTTTGGCTGGAGCCTGGGTAGCACCCTCCGGTGCAGCGAAGTCCCTGAGTGCACTAAGATTATTCACCAAAAGACATTCTCTGCTTTCTGGGCTGTAGGGCTGTAGCTCAGCCAAATATCTGGTGGGCCACAGAGACCATTCTTGTAGCCAGCCAAACCCCGTAACCAACTGATGACCACACGTGAATCCGACCTTCTGGCCTGGAGTTAGGGCCTGGAGATTGAAGGGTGCAGGGGGCCCTGTGTTTCAGCGGGAGTTTTCACAACTTCCCTTGGCTCGTTCAGGGTTAGCGACGTAATACTATATACTGCAGGATGTTGGATCATTTGAATCTTGTTTCAGACAAAGCAGCATTTAAAAGAATAAGCAGGATTGTATATGTATGATACAAATATAAAACACTGGCTAGTGTGGAGTCGTAAAATTGAACTGATGTCGTAAATTCAAAACAGGCTGTTAATTTATAAGCATGGTAAGTGCTCTTTGTCAAACTTGAACTTCGTAAAGTTTGTAAAGAGAACTGCCTGTGCAGTATAGCTGGCAACTTAGTACTTTCACAAGAGAATGTACAAATGTTTTATATTTGTAGTTGTTAATGTAGCTTACTCATTAAATGGATTATGAATGTGATGTGTTCTATGCATTTAAGATGCTATCTGCTCCAGATCTCATTTATAAGCAGTACCTGTATATTATTGGTGGAATTAATTTTACACTAAACCAGAATTTCTAACATTTCGATTTTCTTTTAAAAGCCGATCGCTTTCACTGTTCAGATAATACATTCTTTAAAAACCACGAATAATGACAATAGATTGTAAATCTGCAGAAGTCGTTCTTAGATTTTACATTGAAAATATTGAATTATTGTGTCAGTTCTGGGTGTGAAGTTAGAACAAAGATACATTGCACCCTTGGGCTGAATTGCATGGGGAGAACCACCTTCCGCCGCCCCCCCACCCCAGAAACCATGACTGACTCCTCACTGAGCAGCCTCGCAGCAAATAAATGTTGCGAAGCTAATTAATGAGGACCAAATTGGTCTTTTAACCCTCATTGGGGCGGGAGTCCCATCCTGTGGAGCTGCTGGCCACTCCAAGCGTCGTGATCTATTTAAAGGCCGCCCCAGCTCTCTCAAACACTTGTTCCAAGTTCAACAAAGGAATGGTTGTAATGAAGTCTGCTCTAAATTTCTCAGACGGTTCTCTCACCAGAATGCTGGATATCATGGGGGAGAGGAACCACATCTTGTACGCACAGATGGGGAGGAGACAATCAAGCAGGTTCAGCAACATTTCGGGGGAGATGGTGGCAGTGCTGGTATGCACCAACTCCCTGCAGAGGAGGACCAGCATCCAGTGCAGGAAGAGGATGAATTGTTTCCTCTGTTCAGCCAGGGTGAATCACTCCTCTCAGCTGTCATCACTCACCCACTCACACATCCATCACTATCCACAAGGAGCTCACTCACTGCAAGCTCAATGGACACCACTACTCGCTCTCCCAAACACTCCCTCATCTTCCCTGTGGCCCGTTTCTTCATCACCCCTGCTCCCACTCACCAATCACATGTGCCAGGCTTCCTTACCATCTACCCTGGCACCTGGCCTGCTTACACTCTTCTCCTATGCTTTCTTGCAGGGCAAGTTTGTTCATAATAGTTGGGAGAGGTCTCAGTTGGGTGGAGGGGTGACTGAGTGAGAGAGCCCTCCAGCTGGCTGGGGAGCAAGAGGTCCGCTCCTGTGCCAAGAGGGAAATGAGTGCCAAATAACTGAGTGAGTACCCACACACATCATGCCAACCTGACGTGAGTCTTGTGTCTTCCATCCTTGTAATGCACTAATGTTATCTCCCTTCTCTTGTGGGCACATCAAGGGAACAGCCCCGTACCTCCTCAGCCAAGCACTAGAGTCCACCTTAGACGTCAGCAAGGATGAATTCACGAACATCGAGATCGAAGAGAAGTCACAGCTTTCACCCACAGCCTCCACCACCGCAGATATTCACACCACAGTGGGATTTAGTCGTAAAGAGGTCTCGGGGTCACAACTGGTGAGAACCTCACTCTGCCTGATCGACAGTAGGCAGAAGCGGGAATGATCCAGGGAACCAGCTCTCAGAGGATTGGTGGAGAGCAGGACTCTGCTGAGCCCCAATCAGATGATGTGCCTCTGGATTCGGTCATGCCTCAGTTATTGAAGCTCCAAAGGCGAAGTCGGGAGGCACGATGGCACAGTGATTAACACTGCTGCCTCACAGCATCAGGGACCCAGGTTCAATTCCGATCTTGTGGGACTGTGTGAAGTTTGCACACTCTCCACGTGTCTGCGTGAGGTTCCTCTGGGTGCTCCTGTTTCCTGCCACTGTCCAAAGATGTGCAGGTTAGGTAGATTGGTCATGCTAAAATTGCACCTTAGTGTCCAAAAGATTAGGTGGGGTTATGGGGATATGTGGGCCTAGGGTCGGAGGGTCAGTGCAGACTCGATGGGCCGAATAGCCTCCTTCTGCACTGTAGGAATTCTATGATTATATTATGTGTGCTACACTTCTCGGATTGAAAGGCTGAATGGAGGAGTCCCAACGCCATCTCTGTGAGGAGATTGTGCCAGCAATCAGAGGCAGCCAGGTCAACACTGCAAGGGTGGCAGCCAAGTGAAGACCTTGGTACAGGATTCCTGCTCTGCGCTGGTGGAGGGCAGGAACTCCATGGTGCATGATGTGCACTCCATGGCACAGGCTCTTGTAGGTATCCACAAATGCCAATGCCAGAGGATGGTGGGACTTTGCAACTTCACTCCAGCTGCTTCTCTATCCCAAGGAGAAAGCCAGGAGCCCTCGAGGGAGAAGGAGAAGCTGATGCACCACCCTGAGTTGTAGATGTTTCGAGTCATAGATCTTTACAGCATGGAAACACGCCCTTTGGCCCAGCTTGTCCATGCTGCCCAGTTTCTATCACTAAGCTAGTCCCACTTGTCACATTTGGACCATATCCCTCTATACCCACCTTGCCCATGTAACTGTCTAACAGTTTTAAAGGAAAAAATTGTATCCACCTCTATCACTTCCTCTGGAAGTTCGTTAAAGATGCTCACCACCCTCTGTGTGAAGAAATGTCCCTTCTGGTCTCCTTTGTATCTCTCCCCTCTCACCTTAAACCTATGCTCTCCAGTTCTAGACTCCTCTACCTTTGGGAAAAGATGTTGACTATCTACCTTATCTATGCCCCTCATTATTTTATAGACCTCTATAAGTTCACGCCTAAGCCTCCTATGCACCAGGGAAAGAAGTCCCAGCCTATCCAGCCTTTCCTTATAGCTCAGACCATCAAGTCCTGGTAGCATCCTCTGAAATCTCTTCTGTACTCTATTATAGTTTAACAATATCCTTCCTATATTAGGTGACCAGAACTGAACACTGTATTCCATGTGTGGTCTTATTAATCTCTTGTAGAACTTCAACAAGATGTCCCAACTCCTTTATTCACTATACAGACCAATAAAATCTAGCATGCCGGATACCTTCCTCACCACCTGTCCACCTGCGACTCCACCTTCAAGGAGCTACAAACCTACACCACAAGATCTTTTTGTTCTCTCCCCAACTCCCGACCATTAACTGAGTGGGTCCTCCATCTGCCATTCATTGTCCCACTGGCCCAATTGGTCAAGATCCTGTTGCAATTTTATATAACCTTCTTCACTATCCACTATGCCACCAATTTTGGTGTCATCTGCAAACTTACCAACCATGCCTCCTACATGGGGCAGCAGGGTAGCATGGTGGTTAGCATAAATGCTTCACAGATCCAGGGTCCCAGGTTCGATTCCCGGCTGGGTCACTGTCTGTGTGGAGTCTGCACGTCCTCCCCCTGTGTGCGTGGGTTTCCTCCGGGTGCTCCGGTTTCCTCCCACAGTCCAAAGATGTGCAGGTTAGGTGGATTGGCCATGCTAAATTGCCCGTAGTGTCCTAATAAATGTAAGGTTAAGGGGGGGGGGTTGTTGGGTTACGGGTATAGGGTGGATATGTGGGTTTGAGTAGGGTGATCATGGCTCGGCACAACATTGAGGGCCGAAGGGCCAGTTCTGTGCTGTACTGTTCTATGTTCTATGTTCTATTCTCATCCAAATCATTAATATATATAACAAATAACAGTGGACCCAGCACTGATCCCTGAGGCACACCGCTGGTCACAGGCCTCCAGTTTGAAAAACCACCCTCCACAACCACCCTTTGGCTTTGGTTGCCAAGCCAATTTTGTATCCAATTCGCTACCTCACCCTGGTGTCCATGAGATTTAATCTTTTCCAACAACCTACCATGCGTTGCAATAACCTACCATGCGGTACCTTGTCAAAGGCCTTGCTAAAGTCCATGTAGACAACATCGACTGCAGTGTCCTCATCTACCTTCTAAGTTCCCCCTTCAAAAAACTCAATCAAATTGGTGAGACATGACTTTCCCCTTACAAAGCCATGCTGACTTTCCCTAATTAGTCCTTGCCTGTCTAAATGCCTGTAGATCCTGTCCCTCAGAATATTTTCTAACAATTTACCCACGACAGAAGTAAGGCTAACCAGTCTATAGTTCCCAGGATTATCCTTCTTAAACAGGATCACAACATTTGCTACCCTCCAATCTTCAGGCCCTCCTGTGGCTGTTGATGATTAAAATATCTCCGCTGGGGGGGCCGGTAATTTCCTCCATAGCCTCCCACAACGTCCTGGGATACATTTAATCAAGCCCCCGGGATTTATTTATTTTGCTGCGCTTTAATACCTCCATCACTTACATCACTTTTAATTTCCCCAATTTCCCTAACATTCGTGCCTTTCTCAACATTAAATACTGGTGAGAAATATTCATTTAGGACCTCTCCCATCCCTTGTGGATCTGCAAATAGATTACCTTGTTTGTCCTTAAGAGGCCCTACCCTCTCCCCAGTAACCCTTTTACCCTTTATGTATCTGTAAAAGCTCTTTGAATTTTCCTTTGTCTTATCTGCCAAGACAATCTCATGTCTCCTTTTGCCCTTCTGATTTCTCTCTTAATTCTACTCCGTCAACCTCTATACTCTTCAGAGGATCCAATTGATCCCAGCTGCCTATGCATGTCATATGCCTCCTTCTTCCTTTTGACCATGGCCTCAATATCCCGAGTCATCCAGGGTTCCCTCCTTCTACAAATCTTACCCTTCACTTTAAGTGGAATGCGCTCACCTGGAACCCTAGTTAACACCTTTTTGAAATATTCCCACTTACCAGCTGTCCCCTTGCCTGCAAATAGGCACCCCAAATCAACTTTTGAAAGTTCCCACTTAATACCCTCGAAATTGGCCTTGCCCCAATTTAAAATTATAACTTCTGGAGGCCAGAACTATCATTCTCCATAGCTATCTTAAAACTAATGGAATTATGGTCACTGGTCCCAAAGTGAGCCCTCACTAACACTTCCGTCACCTGCCCTTACTTATTTCCCAAGAGGAGATCAGGTTTTGTCCCCTCTCTGGTCGAGCCATCCACATATTGAATGAGGAATTCTTCCTGAATACATTCAACAAATTTCTCTCCGTCCAAACTCCTAATGCTATGGCTGTCCCAGTTAATGTTGGGAAAGTTAAAGTCCCCCACTATTACCACCCTATTTTTCCGGAAGCTATCTGTAATCTCTTTACATATTTGCTTCTCAATATCCCGCTGACTATTTGGGGGCCTATAGTACATTCCTATCAAAGTGATCTCACCATTCTTATTTTTCAGTTCTACCCATATATACTCAGTTGGTGAACCCTCAGATGTATCCTCTCCCTGTACTGCCGTGATACTGTCCCAAATCAAAAACGCAACTCCCCCTCCTCTCTTACCTCCTGTTCTATCTTTCCTATAGCATCTGTACCCCGGAACATTGAGCGGACAGTCGTGCCCCTCCTTTAGCCAAGTTTCAGTAATAGCTATAATATCCCAGTCCCAAGTACCTATCCATGCCCTGCGTTAATCTGCCTTGCCCATTAGGCCTTTTGCATTGAAATAAACGCAGTTCAATCTGTTTCTCGGCCTTCCACTTTTCTCCTTACTGACTTTTGTTTCTATCCTCTCTTTACTACCCTCCGACTTCCTGCATTGGTTCCCATCCCCCTGCCACATTAGTTTAAACCCTCCCCAACAGCGCCAGCAAACGATCCTCCAAGGACATTGGTTCCAGTCCTGCCCAAGTGTAGAACGTCTGATTTGTAATAGTCCCACCTCCCCCAGAACCAGTTCCAATGTCGCAAAAATCTGAATCCCTCAATCCTGCACCACCTCTCAAGCCACGCATTCGTCCTGTCTATCCTGTCATTCATACTCTGACTAGCACATTGCACTGAGCCTTCCACCCAGGAGACTATGGGCGAGTCCAGTCCATCTGGCTCCCCTCTTCCTGTGATTGAGACAGCTCCAGCCAACAGGACAAGGAGGGTGGCACCACTACACTGCAGCACCCGGTCAACAAGCTGGGGCCCTCCAGGTTTCAGCCTGCCAGAGTGTGCCTGCCAAGAACACAGAAAACAGGGTGTGGCAGGCAACAAGCTGCCTCCATCTCCACTGTGTATCGGGATACACTAAGAAGTGGCAACAGAGTTAGAAAGCGTGGGCATGGCTGTTAGGCAATTGCAGACAGCGACCATCAATGCAAGTCACCAATCACCTCTATCAATAAAATAAATCTCACTTTTTGCAAACTCTCTGTGGCTTGCTCCCATAAGATTTCTCCATGAAGTGCCACTGAGACAACCACACCCATCTTCCAGTGAAAGGCTGGATGTTCACATACAGCGGCTTTTCCATCTTCTCTCTGCAAGGCTGCCAGCTCTTTGGTTGGTGTTCCGTCACAGTGACAGAACGACAGAACACAGCCATGCCAGTGTCTCCCTGCTAATGAGGAGCTCCCTCATGATGGTGATGGCCACTACTCAACCCAGTCATTGTGAATGTCTCATCTCAGCAAATGGAACCTATGGAAAGTATGCATCTGCCTCCGGTGACTTTGAACTTCATGGGCATCCCAACTAAGGAGAAGCCTACATCAGGAGAGAGGATACTGTCTGTGCAACATCAACCTAATATTACCCTGGTCACTGAGTATTCACAAGCTGTCTTCAGCCAGACAGTAGTCAAACATTCGCAGTAGCATTTTGAGGAACAATGCACTGCAAGTCATCATCATCCTCCTGTAACTCTTGGACTATGGGCAAACGCTCCCTTCCTCTGACAAAAGTCCATTTCACATATCAGTGAGGATGTGCGTTGCTAGCATCCAGACAGGAAGGGATATAAATTTGAGTGGATGTAATGCTCTGGTTTCCTTCCACAGTCCAAAGATGTGCCGTCTAGGTGGAATGGCCTTGGTAAAATTGCCCTTTAGTGTCCAAAGATGTGCAGGTTATGTGGGGTTATGGGGAAAGGGCGGAGGAGTGGGCCTGGGTAAGGTGGTCTTTCAGAGAACAGACTCGATGGGCTGAAGAGTTTCCTTCTGCATTGTAGGGATTCTATGATTTATTCTATCATTCTAATCACTGGTCCTAATCTTGCTCATCCATGAAGCAGAAGCAGATGAAGACATTGTGAACTGTCCTGCCCCTTCTGGCCATCGCCACAGCCTTTCGGCTTTCCTTCACTTCTCCAGGGCTTCCTCTTCATCCTTCATCCTTCGCCTCCTCAGGACACTCCTCACTCCATTGAAGCACTAGGATGCGAAGGGTGCAGCACGCAACCTTGATGCGCAACACTGTCTGGGGACTATATTGGAGGGCTCCACCAGACCGGTCCAGACACCTGCTGCTGGTCCTCCGATCTCCTCGTGGGAACAGGGTGCTCTATCTCTCATTCATGACATCGTGAAGCCTGTCCAGATCGGTATCCCCAAAGCGAGGAGCAGGTCTGCATGCTGTCATGCTTGTATGTTGACTGGGAGTATGATAAGGTAGCGTTCAAAAGCAGCTCCCCTTGTCATGGGCAGCACAGTAACACAGTGGTTAGCACTATGGCTGCATAGCGGCAGGGTCACAGGTTCGATTCCCAGCTGGGTCACTGTCTGTGCAAAGTCTGTACTTTCTTCCTGTGACTGCGTGGGTATCCTCCGGGTGCTCCAGTTTCCTCCCACAGTCCAAAGACATGCAGGTTAGGTGGATTGGCCATGCTAAATTGTCCTTAATGTCCAAAAAGGTCAGGAGTGGTTATTTGGTTACGGGATAGGGTGGAAGTGAGGGCTTAAGTGGGTCGCTGCAGACTCGATGGGCCGAATGGCCTCCTTCTGTACTGTATGCTCTATGTCTGTATCTGTGTTAACAGTGAGAAGCTGAGACACATGTCTGGCAAATCAGACAGCGAAACAGCCAGTAAGGGAAAGTCAATCATGGGGGCTCATTTTCGGTATTAAGTTCCGTTAAATATCGGCTGCGGTCTCACCAACATGGCTGTTGAGAAACACCCTGCCAATTGCACCCAAAATGATACTTCAAAATATTTTTGTGAAATCATGCCCCTTGACTTGATTGAGGCATTCAAAGGAGCAAATTTCAACACTGATGTACATGAATTTATGTCATTTGAGTTGGCTGACACACCTCTGTTATTCATTGAGGGATACTTCCCAACTTTATGCTTTGGTTTCATTATCAATTCCTCGTCCCATGACAACACACTGCAACCTCCGCTACAGATAACAAACAAGAGGTGAAAACTTACATTAGAGAAGTGAAGAGGGATTATTAAAACAGACTGGCAGCCAACATAAAGGGGAATTCCAAATTGCTAAAGACACAGACGTAGCAAGGGGATGGTAAAAGGAGGAGGAGGGCCAATTAGGGACCTAAAAGGGGATTTACACATGTAGACAGGGGACATGGCTAAGGTATTAAATAAATACTTTGCATCTGTCTTGATAAGGAGGTAGATGCTGCTCAGGACATGATGGCAGTTGAGGAAACTCATTCCCTAGAAGGGTTCAAAATTGAAGGAAGTGTTGAATTGACTGACGATACTGAACGTTGACAAGGCACCAGGACAGGCTGAGATGGATCCAAGGACATTGAAGAAAGTGAGATTATAGCATTGGCCATAATCTTCCAGTCTTCTCTGGACTCAGAAGAGATGTCCAGAGAACTGGGGAACTGCGAATGTTACGCCCTTATTCAAAAAAGATTGTATGGGTATCTCCGGCAATTACAGTCAGTCAGTTTAACATCAATAGAGTCTTGGAATCCCTACAGTGCAGAAGGAGGCCATTCGGCAAATCGTACCTGCACCTCTCCACTCCTTCTTATACCTGTAACCCTGTAACCGAACCTGCACATCCCTGTACACTAAGGGGCATTTTATCATGACCAATCCACTTAACCTGCACATCTTTGGACTGCATCAACAATACAAAAAGATAGTTGGATACTTGGAGACAAGGGCTGTCCATTAAAAAGGTGGCTCAGATGGCAGTCAGGAATCTGCACTCTTAGGCTCTGGAAAGATACAAGGTGAGCTATGTTTCCACTCGTGCAACCATTGTATGGACCAATTTGGTAGCATCCTGCAGTATGTGCTGACCTGGGCCTCTCTGATAATTTGGCAATTTCTTCAGACTGCTAAATTAGCATTGCAGAGTGCTAAAGAACTGGCAGATGAAGGCATCATAAACTGGCAAGCCTCCTCAGATGAAGAATCCAGTGATGACTCAGAAGAGGATCATCAACATCTAGACCAACATGCCGACCACAAGAAGGGAAGCAGAGGATGGGCAGCAGGGAGACATGGGAGTCCCTGATAATGAGGTGGTCCACAGAACAATTTGACGGCCTATCTATGATCACCATTGATGGCAGTTAGTACATGCCATCTTATGTCTGTCAACCGCGATTAACAACAAACTACCGTCTCAAATGCTCACATTAACCTGTTTCTCTGCAAGGTCATCCAAGATCCATCGAATGCTACCAGAGGCTTGCTGCCTTTATCATTATCATGTAGCAGCAAGACCTCGCACAAAGATGACACCATCATAATAGGTGATGATCATTTAATGAAGCTTATCAGAACAACATAATACTCGGCTTAACACATTGAAAGAGTACCCATGAAGACCCATATTTGTTGATAGTGACTTCTTCATGCATGCTGTGCTTGGAGGCAGGTTGCTGATCTTAATACCCTTTGGTCTTGATGACCTTTATAGACATCCACTGGTCACCTAAGGCTATGAAGACATTGCGACCTGTCCTGCCCTTCTGGCAGGAGTCTCCTCTGTCGCCATGGCACCCTGAGGCGTGTTGTTACTAGCAGAAAGATGGAGGAGAGTCTGTCACCATCAGGAGCCACCATGGAGGTGCCCCGAAATGCACAGCTGTTACTCATCTGCCAACATGAGCTCAAATAGTACCTTCCTGTTCACCTGAGAGAGATGAGGACTTGGTGGAGATTCGACAGCCTGCTTCTGCCCAGTGACAATTCAATGGTTTGCACATATACCCAGCATTTCCTGTATGTGCTGCTGGTTCTGGCTTTTGAAGAGTGTCACTGATCACTCATGAAGCCACATGTGTGGATGAAAGGAAGATCACCGCACTCATCACTTCCTCCATTGCCCCTGTCAGGACTCAAATATCCTCTGGAAGTGCTGCCAGATCTTTATGCACATTCTGTTGAATCTCAAATGTCTGCCACCTCATGGACAACTCCAGAGGCTCTTCGTCGTCTTGGGCTTAACATTGAGTGGAACGCCCATACATCTCCCAGTGAGAGGCCTGGACTGTCACCAACTCTGACAGCTGTGTGTTGCTCAACTAGTTAGCAATTTTGGCCATCGCATGAATGCCCACCAAAGTGCAAGTATATGAACTGGTGTAAGGTGTGGCACAAGGATTGGACGGTATTCTCTCTGAGGTCCCATCCTCTTCCTCAGAGGTCAATGCCGGTTACTTGTAGATGGTGGCTGCTGGTGGCGAGGACTGACCTGTTGATAAAAGCACAAGGATAAGTACCACTCAACCCTGCAGGTAAAGACTGAGCCAAGATTATTGCATCGCGGACAGAGAACTTCCATAAATCATGCATGTCACAGAGGTGTGTGTATTTAACCATTGCTACAGACAATATGTTCCCTCATCCCAGTCGCACTCTTTCATCCCCCCAATGCAAAGAAAGGGTCTCTCAGATGCTCACCATTTCCTGCACAAACTCCAGCCTATCCATGTCCAACTGATCTGTCCCCCTGTTGACTGGCCTGGTCCATCTTTGTCAACTGAGAGAGGATCCCTTGGATCCTCACCAGTCCCAGCACTAACTCCTTTCCTCATCCAACTGACCTGTTCCCCTGTTGACTGGTCAGAACAAGTTGCAGTGTCAGGTTTGGCACTCACCCACCAGTTTGCTGCCCTGTTACAAGCATTGCGGGTACTCCTCCCATGAAGGCTGTGGGACAATGCTGAATTCAAAATCTGGAAGGATCAACCCCTCAAGGTTGTAACCACATGTTCTGATGCTTCACTCCTCCTGTGTATTTTTCCACCTTCATGTCCAGCCACTGAAAGTCTAGGCAGCTACCAATGCTCCTTGACTTGGCAATGTGGACATGCAGGGACCATTCATCCATTTCCCTGGCTAACATCTGCCATGCATAACATATGCATACTCTCCCATAAAGGCACCCATAATGAGAGTTAGGATCCTTCCGTACCTTTGCAGTAGGAAGAAGGCCATTCACCCTTTTGCAACACTGGAACCATATTCTATGAACCACCCCATGCCTGTTCACCACCGCCACCACTTATATTCAGGCTTGCTTGGTTAGGCAGGGACGCCTCCACTTCCTGACAGAGGAGCACCTCCTGCTGTGCAGTCATAGAATGTTGGAGGGCATGCAAAAAGTCATCATGTAACCATGAGGATTCCCATGATTGTGCCTCTGCCATTCCTCAAGCAGTCTTATTACCTTTTCACAATCAGTACCGGTGAGTGAATATCTAATACACAGTCAACAGTCATGGTGGATGCTTCAGGAAGTCTAGGATTTGCAAGGATAGTGGCAGGCCTTCTGACTGCTGAGGATTTTTAATGACTGCTTCTTCACTGAATGCTGATTCCCTGATGCAACCCCTCCGTTGCCCTAATGCACTCTGCCAGCAGCCTTTAACTGGGACTGGGCGGGAGCAGGCAAATTGCACACTTCTCCTTCTGCCTCTGACACCCCTCCACTAAGCGTTAAATCTCAGCATATATACGTTTCTCTGACATATCTAAATGGAGCTAGATTGCAAAGAGTTAATTATACTTTTCTTCAACTCATGAGTTGACCTACATAGCAGAAATATCAGGTCAGTGTCATTTGTGGAAGAATGAAAGGCTTTTCGTAATACAGTATTGTTGGTTCATTTATCATTCTATTATGAGAACTTGGTATTTAAAAACATTATGGGCGAGGTTCTCTGTTCCCCGATGCCGATTTCGTAATTGGCGATCGGGCGTAAAATGCCTTTTGACACCGAGGGCGAAATTCTCCCAAAACGGGAGAAATCGTCAAACCGATCGCGGGCCCATGGCACCCTTGGCACGGCCGTGGTACTGCCGTGCCAATCGGTGCCATGGTTATTTTTTTCCAGGTGGTCACGACGTTTTTACGAACGGCAGGACCAGGTGTGTTTGCCGTTCGTAAAAAGGTCGTAAAGGGCTGGGACTTCGGCCCTTCTAACAGCTGTGAATCGCTGCCGGCCGTAAAAAAACGGCGGCAGCGATTCGTGTCGGGATTTCGGTGGGGGGGGGGGGGGGGGGGGGGAGAATAGCGGGAGGGCGTCAAAAAAGTCGGGAAGGCCCTCCCGCTATTCTCCCACCCGTCGTGGGGGGGGGAGAATTTCGCCCCGAATTCGGGAGCGGCGTCTGTTTGAAGCAAGGTTCTCTGCTCCGCCCCTCCGAAACAGCTTCATCGTAGTGCGCACCGTATGCCGTTGGGACGGCCTCAGTGCATCAGTTGAAGGCATTCCTCTGATGCTCCCCCCCCAATGCGCCAAGTTCACAATGGCGCAGTTCACTTCTGGTCTCAGCCGTGCAGGAACCCGGTGTGGTGGCTGCGGACTGTGTCCAGCGCCGCCAGTCAGGCGGGAGCCATGCTGCTGGTTGGGGAGAGCTTCTGCGAGGGCTGGGGGGACTGGTGCAGGGTGGCCAGGGGGGCACTATCTGGTGTATCGGGTCCGCGCACGGCAGGTGTCATGGCCTAATTGCTAGACCCTCACTGGTCGCAGCATCGATGAGGGGGTGCCGCCGAGTTTTTCCATGGAAAACACCACAGATCCTCCGCAGTTAGCTTTAGAATTGGAGAATCTGGCCCCATAAGTTAACACTTAACCGCCAGAAATGTTCAAGATTTTGGTGAATTATTTATTTTAGATTAAACTAACTGGAGTGTATTGCATTAGGGGAGGTGAAGAAAATGTTAATTGTGCAATTAAGTAGCAGAACCACTAAATTCTCTGGATCGGGATGACACAGGGATATACATCTGGGGCTGAATTCTCTGCTATTGGGACTATGTCCCAACATCGGCGTCAAAACTGTGGAGTTTTACGCCAGAAAAACTGGCATGAAATGGCCACAAATTCCTAGCACTGCAGGGGGCTAGCAGGGACCCGGGGTAGATCCAGCAGCTTTTGCTGCAGATATGGGTCCCCACACTTCCGCGTCGGAGGCCTCAAGCGGCCGCGCTGTGCTCCATGGCGGACTTGGACGCGGAGCTGGACCCAAAAACATAAACCCCCAATTGGCCACGCGCCCGACCCCGTCCACCGGCACACACATTTCCCAGCCACCTATAGGGCCCCCACTGCCCTCCGATCGGCCCGCCCCCGACCAGGGCGGCCACGGACTGAGTCCGCGGCCGCCATGCAAGTATCCCGAACAGCTGGACCACATTAGATCGATGCCATCGGGACCTCGGTCGGTCGGGGGCGGAGAATGGCGGAGCGGGCCTCTGGCAATGGCCCCAGATAGGCCTTAGGCAGCGCGGTGTACTCCCTGGGTACGCCACTTTTCGGGGCCCACAGAATCGGGGAACTGGCACCGGTCCCGATTCCTTGCGGGAAAATGAATTCTCTGTCTCGGCGCCGACCACGATTGCGGCGTTGGGGTGCGGAGAATCCAGCCCCTTAACTTTCAGGTGCAGGTGCTGAGGCTCAGCAGTCAATGGAAAAATCCCATGGAATTCCTTTGTGCAGCGCTATAATATGAGTGTGTGATGACTGATCACATGTAATGACATATCTTTCATTTAAATTAAGTACACTCAGTGCAACCACAATAACATCATTCTCTCTTTTTTAATTACAGGAACGAGTGGAATATCTCTTTCTCATCATTTTTACAGTGGAAGCATTTTTGAAAGTAATAGCCTATGGACTTCTCTTTCACCCCAATGCGTATCTTAGGAATGGCTGGAATTTACTAGATTTCATTATAGTGGTTGTAGGGTGAGTACACATCTTAAATTATGTTACCAAGTTGATTTCTAACAATAGCAATAAAAATAATCTTTATTAGTGCCAGAAATAGCTTACATCAAAACTGCAATGAAGTTACTGTGAAAATTCCCTAGTTGCCACACTGTACGGTGCATTTTTGGATCTATATCAAATGTTTTAGATCTGAATTAAAGGACAGAATTTTGGAGCAGGAGTCTTGGGACCATATATGGGTCCTGACTTAGATGGTGTCCAAGCCTTGCTCACCTGCGCAATCTGCCTCCAATGGCAGCCAAGTTACATGCCACCACTGAGAACTGTGCCCAGTTAGGGGTGGCGGGTGAGTGCACAGCTGGGAGAAGCACCTGAGAATGGGGGTTGCCACGAGGAGAGAAGAATGCTGTCGTGCAGGTGGGAGTCCATGTGGGTGTCTCAAGGTGGAGGCATGCCTTGAAGACTTCTCAAATTGAAAAGAATAAATGAGGACACAGCTTCTTTCAAGGAATCCTTCTGCAGTATAGCCTCTGGCTGCAATTGTGGCCCGATACTCATTGTTCCTCCAGGTGAGAGCAGGGTTTGAAGGAGGCTTGTTTGGCCATTGGAGAGCCTTGAGGAGGGGGGGGGGGAGTGCCAATTTACCCTGAGGTAAGAATGTATTAGGGTACTAGCCCAATCAGTGCCCTCCTAATTTCCTGACCCGGACCCTCCCATCCTGTCTCCATGAGGCCTGGAATGTGCCGTCCAACGTTTCAGGAGCGGGATTCTCCGACACCCGCCGGGCCGGAGAATCGCCGGGGGGCGGCATGAATCCCGATCCGCTGGCTGCCGAATTCACCGGCGCCAGGGATTTGGCGGGGGTGGGAATTGCGCTGCGCTGGTCGGCGGCCGCTAACAGCAGCCCACCCCTGGCGATTCTCCGGCCCGTGATAGGATGAGTGGCCGCCCGTTTTCGGCTGGTCCTGCCGGCGTATGTTACGACAGATGCTTACCGGCGGGACCTGGCTCCACGGGCGGCCTCGGGGGTCCCCATGGTGGCCCGGCCCTTGATCGGAGCCCACCGATCCGCGGGCGGGCCTGTGCCGTGGGGGCACTCTATTCCTCCATGCCGGCCGGTGTAATGGTTCGCAATGGCCGGCGTGGCGATGAACCCCTCTGAGCATGCACTGGGATGACGCCAGCACACGCTGGCACTCCCACGCATGCGCCAACACGCGCCGGTCCTTCGGCGCCGGTTGCCGTGGCGCCAAGCCCCTTGCGCGCTGGCCAGCGTGGCGTAAACCACTCCGCGCCGGCCTAGCCCATGATGATGGTTTCACACACCTGAAACACAAATTCTGTTTAACTCTCCAAAGAAGTTGCCAGGCCTACTGCGTTTTTACTGCAGTTTCTGTTTTCCTATATTTCAGATTGCCAATATCTGCAGCATTTTGCTTTTGTTTTATATCCGATATTAATTGGAGTATATTGAAGGATGATGTTTTTGTTACTGTCTTTAATGATGTCAGTGTTAGCATTATACGGTTGGGATCTTTGATTTTAGGCCAAAACAAAAACAAAATATGCTAACACTTGTTTCCTCAAATTGGAAATTAACTCAATTGTTTCCATGCCATATTTGATGAATTGGTACAGGGCAAGTCTTAATGTAAAAATGAATTCATTTAAATTCATTTATGACCAAAAGCATTGATGTAAGGAATTTAAATGATATTACAAAAATCTTTCCAACAAATGTTTACAAAAACAGAAAATATGGCTAAATGGTCTCCTTCTGTGTTGCAATGATACCACACTCTATGGTTTTTGTAAACAATAAAGGACAATAAGTACTTGACACAAAAGTCATGGCTGAAATGGAACTTTGTTGTCAAATTAGGTTACCATTGTCTTACAGGTAATTTAAACTACATTAATTTATGATTTGTATTGTATCTTATATTTCACCTTTTTAACAAAGAGATATCTAAGTGAATGTATTTATAACCTTTAAATTGTCCCATAATTCTTTTATTCAAATTCACGGCTATGCTTGCACTTAGTTCCCTGACTTCCTGTCTCTTGGCAAATTCATAAAATGAAGTCCAATATGGGTTGGGGACCCAGATGAATAGATTATAGAAAGAAAGACGTTCTTTATATGTAGTGCTTTTCACAGGCAGATATCTCAAATTGTTTTTACAGCCAGTGCAGTACTTTCAAAGTGTAGTCACTGTTGTAATTCAGAAAGAGTGACAGCCAATTTATGTAAAGCAACCTCCCATAAATTGCATTGTGACAATGACCAGGGCCGGGATTCTCCCCTACCCAGCGGGAAGTCTCCGCACCTTTAGGGGCCAATCCCTCACATTGAGGGGCTAGGCCCACGCCGGAGTGGTTCCCGCTCTGCCGGCTGGTGTGAACGGCCTGTGGCGCCACGACAGCCGGGACGGAAAGGACTTTGCCGGCCAGCGTAAGTCCGCGCATGCGCTGAGCGTCAGCGGCTGCTGATGTCATACCGGCGCATGCGCAGGGGAGGGGGTCTCTTCCGCCTCCGCCATTGTGAAGACCATGGCGAAGGCGGAAGAAAAAGAGTGCCCCCACGGCACAGGCCCGCCCGGCGATTGGTGGGCCCCGATCACGGGCCATGCCACCGTGGGGGCACCCCCCGGGGTCAGATCGCCCCGTGCCCCCCCAGGACCCCGGCACCCGCCCACACCGCCAATCCTGCCGGTAAGGTAGGTGGTTTAATCCATGCCGGCGGGAGAGGATTGTCAGCGGTGGGACTTCGGCCCATCACAGGCCGGAGAATCGCCGCGGGTGGCCCGCCGACCGGCGCGGCACAATTCCCGCCCCAGCCGAATCCCAGGTGGCGGAGAAATCGGGACATGGCGGGGGCAGGATTGACGCCGGCCCCGTGCGATTCTCCGACTGGGCGGAATTTTTTGCAATATTGATTGAGGGCTAAATATTGAGGACACCATGGATAGCTCCCCGTTCTTCTTTGAAGTAGTGCCATGGGATCTTTTGTGTCCATCTGAGATGGCAAATTAACATCTCATTCAAACGACAGCACAGTGCAGCACTCCCTCAGTACTCAGACTGTTAGCCTTGATTTTCGTGTTCCAAGTCCTGAAGTCGGACTTGAGCCCAGAATTATGACTCAAAGGCAAGATTACTAACAGCTGAACTGATACTTATTGAAGATGATTCTAGAAAATTTTGAACGCTCCGTGCTCTGCAAAGGTACAACAAGTGACCAAATGTGAAGAAATGGGCCGAGCATCAATCAAGGTGGGAATTGCCACTTAAAGTAAATTGTGCTGCTAACATTTGGCCATACCTACAGTGCAACAACTGTTAGATTATTTGAGTACTTTCAAAACAGTACTACAGGTGTACTATCACAGGCTAGATTGCCCATCCAAATTGGGACAGAAGGAGGCAGAAGAGCAAATGAAAAATTGTGCCACTGGCCGGTGTGCCAGTCTGCTGTCTCCGTTCCAACTCACGAGGACAACGTGGGAGTGGAGCTTGGGAGGAAAAGTGAAGTCACCCACCTTATTAATTAGTTGCGCTGAGTTCTTTAGGGAGTTCTGTAACAGCTTGCCTCTGACCTCCCGAGATTTTCATGGATAACAGGTGGCCAGTTGGAGCTCTTGCAAGTTGACCAGCTGCAACCTGACAGGAACAGGGGTGACACATGGACACAATTTCAGTTAATGTAAAAAAGTAAAAGTTTGAATAATAATAATCTTTATTAATATCACAAGTAGGCTTACATTAACACTGTAAGGAAGTTACTGTGAAAATCCCCTAGTCGCCACATTCTGGCACCTCTCCGAGGGAGAATAAACTGAGCAGTAATAACATTTTACTAATGAACCTTTCCCTGCCCAATCCTGGGTCCCAACTTGCCATTTGCCCTGGCCACTTTGAAGATAAAGATCTTCTAATTTCTTTAACACCATGCACAAATAGCAGCTACAGCATTGGCTGCGATTTAGGCCAGAAAGTGGCCCATTTCCCTGTGTCCCACCTCCATTTCCACTACTCCCCTGATGACTAACTGAATGGCAACCCATCTCCAGGGTCATTAAGACCCATGTGAAAATTAAGCTTCACGGCACAGTGGAGACAAAGGCAGATATATGACCCAGAATCGAACCCACCTTCTGTTGCCCACTTCCATTGGAAAATTTCAGCCCCGGTGTCAGCTGTGACTCAATTGGTAGACCTCTCCCTTCTGTATAAGGTTATGGGTACCACTCTTGAGCACAAAAATGTATGCTTCCCAGTCCATCACTGAGAAAATGCTGCACTGTTGGAGATGTCTTCTTTGAGTGAGCAGGAGGGTCATCCCGAAGTCCTGGATAATATTTATCCTTCAATCAACATCACTAAAGCTATCACATTGTTTGTGGGAGCTTGCTGTGCGAACATTGGCTACCAGGTTTCTATGTTACAACAGTAATTGAATGTCAAAAGTACTTCATTGGCAGTATCGCTCTTTGGGACATCCTGTCGTCATGCAAGGCACTGTATGAATATCAGCCTTTCTTCTTTCTTTCTTCATTTGGATCCATGTACTTCAAATAAAACAGACTACATTTAGCATGGTATGGACATCCTCAGAAAGCAGTCTTCTGTACTTACACTTGTGTTGACAAGCCACGACTGCTGTGTCACAGAATTTGGTAGTTCTTTGCCTCAAAGGTTGCATTGGGTTGATTTTCTTACAGTGTTCAATCACTTCAGCAAGGTAATTGTGTTTAATTTCTGCCTCTGCTCTGTTTGAAGGAGTTACTTCAGGGGTGGCACGGTGGCAAAGTGCTTAGCACTGCTGTCTCACAGCTCCAGGGACCTGGGTTCAATTCTGACCTTCGGTGACTATCTGTGTGGAGTTTATAACTTTTCCTCGTGTCTGTGTGGGTTTCCTCCGGGTGCTCCGGGTTTCCTCTCAAAGTCCAAAGTGTGTAGGTTTGGTGGATTGGCCACGATAAATTGCCCTTTAGTGTCCAAAGGTTAGGTGGGGTTACAGGGATAGGAAGGGGGGGGGGGGGGGGCGGGGGGGGGGGGGGGGGGGGGGGGGGCGGGGTAGGTAGGGTGCTCTATCAGATGGTCGTGCAGACTCGATAGGCTGAATGGCTTCTTTCTGTAAGTATTCTATGACTCAGCTTCAGAACTTTATACATCTACTGCAGTCCTCTAAATTTTTGGTCATGCATACTTGAGTGCACAGGCCCTGTCCATGTTGTAGGCAGTTTACCATGATAACATAAGTCAGGGCCAAATTGGAAGTTTGTTTATAAATGGTCTAATATGAGCAGTTAAGCAGATGTTGTTCACAACCTACTAGCAGCATCAATGGAAATTTTACCCTTACATCTTTTGTTAATGAGAACATGGATATTGCCACTAAACTGCAACGATTGAATGAAACCTGGAGTTTGGTGTAATGGGAAACAGCTCTTTCTGCAGACAAGCACACATGCGCTGCATAAGTGAGGCCCCTATTTAATCATGATGGAACATCTGTTTTCCGTCGTGTTTCACAGACAGCATCACATTAAACTAATCAAATGGAACAAGCTATTAATTGAGAAAAGGAATCCTCCTGCTACTGGTAAAAAGGAACTGAAATAACACACTCCTGTTGTTGGAATATCCCAAGAAATCTTTCACCAATTATTGGTTTATCCTTTATTCCTCAAGTTAATATTTCATTAACTCATCATCGGAAAAAGTAGGCCATTTGGCCCATTATCTATGCTAGCTCTCAAGAGCAATCCAATCAGATCCATTCCCCCTATCTACCTTGTAGCCTCATGAGGTTATTTTCTTCAAGTGCCCAACCAATTTCCTTTTGAAAATCTGGTAATTGCTTGGCTACTGTTTCTTATATTAGCTTTACACTTGGATTTATTGAATTAACTGAATTTAAATTCCCACATTGCCATAATGGGATTTGATATCATAATTCCAGTTCATCTGTCTGGCATCTGGATTACTAGTCATGTAACATTACTACTGTGGTAGAATTCCCATAAAACTCCAAATTGCTATTTAATTAACTGAATTTAAGTTTCCCAACTTCTGTGGTGGGATTTGAACTTATGTCTCCAGATCATTATTCCAAGCCTCAGAGTTATTGTTCCAGTAGCATAACTACAGTACTATGCCACTGTACCCCAATAGGAGTCTGCCAGAAATATTCAGTAAACCACAAATTTCCTTCCCATTTTAATGGCATAGATCCAAGGTAGGCTCCAATTCAACCCATTTTTGCCCAGTATGTTTAACAATGTATATATCTGTGCTGATAGTGTGTTGGACCCTGGCTTAGGGAATCTCTAAGCCTGGAACTTTTCCTGCTTACATCAATGGATTTATAAGGGTGAACTTTACCTCCTCAAAACTGTTTCAGCTAGTGATACTTTAAAGGGTCTGGATAATTAACACTTTTATTGGGCTGCAGTACAAAGTAATTTGTTTTTAAGAGAATGGAAAGTTTTCTACAAATTAGTATTTTAAAGTTTTTTCCTACCGCATTCTACTGTAATTATAGGTTTCTGTGCTTCTATACTGTATGCAGTGGGTGAATGGGCATGGAAGTATGGGAGAAGGAGGAGCCATTGGGGTTGTTTGCTGGGCATACCTTGGCATTGGGATATGAGAGGGCCAAAGTGCTGTTTGGGGGAATACCTCGCATTGGGGCATGAGGGGTCTTTGGGGTTGTTGGGAAGCATATCTTGGTATGGGGGCATCACGGGTCTTAGAGGTTGTTTTGGGCACATACCTTGACATGGGTGGTCTTCGGGATTATTTGGGGGACATTAGGGGTGATAGGGGTTGTTTGGGGCATAGCTTGGCATAGGGGACAAGGATGTTGTAGTGAGTGGGAGGAGGCATGATGTGGAATGGATGGGGCATGAGGAGTGTGTGGGGTATGACGGGGTGTAATGGGTGAGAGCTGGGGAGCCATTCTGTTATTATTATAACTGAGATGAAGTTCCACAGCACTAAGGTGGGCCTTTTAAACAAGTCTACCTCCAAAATAGCAGTCCCTGTAGCTGCCTCCAAACATTTTCTCAGCTAAGCTGACCTGATTGCAACACGACACCCCATAATGAAAATCCTTTCCTTCCAGACGCTTTCTCCCAAGGCAGGAAGGCCAATCTGGGTATTATTCCGACTCCAGCTGCCCACTGCAAAGATGAAATCCAGCTCATAATTTTGACTGCAATTATGAGGCACGAACATTTGGTCATATGGTTAGTGGTTCTTACAGCATTCATACTGACCTTCAGTATTTAGGCCATTTACCTTAGCTAGTAGCATTCCTGCCTGTCTGACTCCAGCAGACTGGGCCTTGCCAGGGTATACCCATCCGTGTTATAGCAACAGGCCAGGAATCACTGGATTCATTGAGATATACCAGTCAATCCACATACAGGATGCTGTGTGGGCCCAAATCAAGTACTGGTGTCAACTCCTTCAAAATATTTTATTCATGTAAAAGTTTCCTTTTAATTTTTTGCTTGAAAGTTTGGTCTCAAAAATTTGACTTTTACATGGGTATGGTACTGAAAACCTAGCTGTAGTAATCCACGGGAGGCAGGAGTTCCGTCACCACACCAATATTTATTTACAATAATGATATTACAGGAGCAGCTACAAACAGTGCTGCTAGCAGTCCAGTCAACTTAAGACTGGCTCACAAAGCCTACACAGGTGATTATATGGGCCCCCTCAATGAGCTACCATTGAAGGAGCTCATACTCCAATTGGCCAACCAATAAAGCCAATTGGAGTTTATTACACTAGCTGTTTGACCAAGCTCTTAGTCATCTGACCTATTATATCCTGATGTGACTCTGTGTGAAAGTCTGCTTCATAGCATTTCTGTGAACCACCTTGTGACATTTTATTACATTAAAGGCACAATATGAATACAACTTGTGGCATTGCTACCTCACTGACTGCAGCATAGCTGGTTTAAGGCTGCTGACTTTCCATGGGGCAAAATGCAGATGATGCTTCAGGACTTTCTCAATCAGCTCGGGGCCTTGAGAGCCCAGCTTTGGACTGCATAGCCTAGCATGACTGGTCGCAGTCTGGGCTGGCTTGCTGACCAGCAACACCAACCACGTTAGCAGAGTGACAGTGGTGGGGCACAGGTGCTATCGTCCTGAGAGAGGGAAGCAGTTTCTTGTACCATAGAACCACTGCCAATTCCCCAAGTCAGTGTTTCAGCTATTTTAGTAATCTGCTCGAGCATAGGTTGCTGAACAGCAGTGAGACACTGAAAGCACTGGTATCTGCAGACATAATGGCAGCAGTCTGAGCCTGCATGGCACCAAACCCAGATTGTATAGCAACAAGTAAAGATCTCATGACCTCAGTCTAAGCTTCCATTGCAGCACTCAGATCTTGGGTAACTTCTGCATGTTCTGTAATGGAAGCGGTGACATTAATGGGCATCGGATGTGCATCAAAGCTGGATCTGCAGATATTGAGCCAACAGTGTCACGTTGAAAAGCATGGGCTTCAAGCTGTCCATGAAGTCCAGTGTCGAGTTGCATCCCTCCATGCTGCTTAATTGTGGCAGCAGATTCTTTGGGAGAGTCATTGAGGCTTACAGCATTAAAGCAGGCCCTTTGGCCCAACTTGTCCATGCCGCCCATTTTTTACCACTAAGCTAGTCCCAATTGCCCGTATTAGGCCCATATCCCTCTATATCCATCTTTCCTATATAACTCCTATAATACACTCCTTAAGACATCACTATTTATTTCCTTAAGTTCCTGAACACCCATGCCTTTCTCAACAGTAAATACTGATCAGAAATATTCATTTAGGATCTCACCCATCTCTTTTGGATCCGCACATAGACAAACTTGTAGATCCTTAAGAGGGATCTCCCTCGTTATTCTTTTTCCATTTATGTATTGTAGAAGCATTTTTTATTCTCCTTTGCCTTATCTGCCAAAGCTTGTGTCCCGTTTTGCCCTCCTGATTTCTCTCTTAACTCTACTCCGACAATCTCTGTATTCTTCAAGGGATCCACATCCACTTGATTTCAGCTGCCTACGCATGTCATATGCCTCCTTCTTCTTTTTGACCATGGCCTCAATATCCAGAGTCATCCAAGGTTCCCTACTTCCCTTCACTCTAAAAGGAATGTGCTTACACCGAATAAAAGCAAATTACTGCGAATGCTGGAATCTGAAACCAAAAGAGAACATGCTGGAAAATCTCAGCAGGTCTGGCAACATCTGTAGGGATAGAAAAGAACTAATGGTTTGAGTCCAGATGACCCTTTGACAAATCTTTTAACACACTTTTGAAAGCCTCCTACTTACCCGCCATCCCTTTGCCTGCCAATGGCTTCACAGCTCCAGGGTCCCAGGTTCCATTCCGGCCTGGGTCACTGTCTGTGCGGAGTCTGCACATCCTCCCCGTGTGTGCGTGGGTTTCCTCCAGGTGCTCCGGTTTCCTCCCACAGTCCAAAGATGTGCAGGTTAGGTGGATTTGCCATGATAAATTGCCCTTAGTGTCCAAAATTGCCCTTAGTGTTGGGTGGGGTTACTGGGTTATTGGGATAGGGTGGAGGTGTTGATCTTGGGTAGGGTGCTCTTTCCAAGAGCCGGTGCAGACTCGATGGGCCGAATGGCCTCCTTCTGCACTGTAAATTCTATGAAAATTGGCCTTTAGAATTTAGAATTTTAACTTTTGGGCCAGATCTATCATTTTCCATAGCTATCTTAAAACTAATGGAATTATGGTCACTGGTCCCAAAGTGATTCTTCACTAACACTTCTGTCACCTGCTCTTTCTTATTTCCCAAGAGGAGGTCAAGTTTCACCCCCTCTTTAGTTGGGCCATCCACACACTGAATGAGAAATTCCTCTTGAATGCACTCAACAAATTTCTCTCCATTCAAGCCCCTAATGCTACGGCTGTCCCAGTCAATGTTGGGAAACTTAAAGTCCCCAACCATTGCCACCCTAATTTTCTTGCAGCTATCTGTAATCTCCATACTTATTTGCTCCTCAATTTCCCCGGGACTATTTGGGGGCCTGTAGTAAAATCCTATCAAAGGATCCCAAGGAGTCCTGGGAGGACTCCTTTCTTATTTTCAGTTCTACCCAGAGAGACTCAGTTGGTGAACCTTCGGATATATCCCCTCTCAGTACTGTGGTGATATTCTCCCTAATCAAAAACACCTCCTCCTCTCTTACCTCCTTTTCTATCTTTCCTATAGCATCTGTGACCCGGAACATTGAGCTGCCAGTCCTGCCCCTCCCTTAGCCATGGTTCAGTAATAGCTATAATATCCCAGTCCCATGTACCCATCCATGCCCTGAGTTCATCTGCCTTGCCCGCCAGGCCTCTTGCGTTGAAATAAATGCAGTTTGATCAATATATCTCTTGTTCGCTGCCCTGCTTTCTTAGACCACCTGTCTGGTCATGTTTTGTACACTGTCCCCCTATTTTATTTCTCTTATCCTTACTGGACCCATTCACTGAGCTTTCCACAGTCTCTGTACTTTGTACTGTGGCCCTTTTTAATCTTTGACTTTCGTTTATCTGCCTTTCACTTTTGCCCTTACTGCCTTTTGTTTCTGTCCCCACGTTAATTCCCTCTGACTTCCTGCATCAGTTTCCATTCCCCTGCCACATTAGATTAAACCCTTTCCAACAGCTCTAGCAAACACTCCTTCAAGGACATTGGTTCCAGTCCTGCTGAGGTGCAGACCGTCCGGTTTGTACTGGTCCCACCTCCCCCAGAACCGCTTCTAATGTCCCAGGAATTTGAATCCCTCCCTCTTGCACCATCTCTCAAGCCATGTGTAGTGCATGTATTCACCATAATATAAGTTGCCTGTATAGTACTGTGGCCTATGGCCAGGGAATAGTAATATGATCTCCTTCTACTGGAACCCTGGTGGGCTCCATCTCTGGCTCCGCTCCCCCCGGACGGTATATAGACCGGCCGCCAGGGGGCGGCGCTCAGTTGTTACAGCAGTCACAGGCAGGCAAGTTCTTGGATAATAAAGCCTGTGTTCACTCGCTCTCATTGTCTTGTAGTGAATTGATGGTACATCAATTTATTATCCAACAACATCACTATGGAAACCACTCTGAAGCCTGATAAATTGGAACTTGACGCACGAGCAGCAGAAGCTAAGGAAATCTTCTCCCACCGGCTCCACTGTTTTGAGGCCTACCTCGTCTCCTATGAAACGCCTCCCTCAGACGGCATCAAGCTGTGCCTCCTCCACGCTCGGGTGAGCCACCGAATCTCGGGTATGATTGAGAACGCAGCCACGTACGAAGCGACGGTCGCGATTCGAAAGTGACAGTTCGTGAAACCCGTGAACGAAGTGTTCGCGCGGCACCTCCTCACTACCCGCTGACAACGTGCCGTGGGACATGTATATAGAGAACCTGACCCTACTTGCCTGCAACAGCAACTACAGGGATATGAAGGCCGATGAGCACATGAACCGATGATCCGGGACACCTACGTGGCTGGGGTCCGGTCTAACTACATCCGGCAGCGACTGCTGGAAAAGTGATCAACAGGACACGGTAAGGCCGGTGTCCTGGCCTTTGCGTCCCTAGTAGCCCGGCGGAGGATCTTGCTGCAGTGGAAGGATGCAAGGCCCCCAAGTGTGGAGACCTGGATCAGTGACATGGCGGGATTTATAAAATTGGAGAGGGTCAATTTTGCCCTGAGAGGATCAATACAAGGGTTCTATAAACGGTGGCAGCCTTTTCTGGACTTCCTGGCTCAAAGATAGGTATCGGGGGGGGGGGGGGGGGTGTTCCTTATTATAGTTTCTATTTTTTTTCTCTACGGTTATGTAACTTCACATTGTGTTAATTTAAGTTGTTGTTAATATGTTGTGTTGTTCATTGAGGAGGGGCGAATGTTTATGATTGTTATTGTTGGTATTTTATTATGGTTAGATGTTGTTGTATAAATACAGAATTTTTCAATAAAAATTTTTTTTTTTTTAAACCGGACACGGTAAAACCAGAGCCTCCGCGCGTTCCCGGCAGACCCAGTGAACCCGTGCAGCCCGGGGGACCGTCTTGATACTTCTGCGGGCAGGGCCAACACCCCGGGCAGCGTTGCCCAGCCTGCACCGCGACATGCAGCGACTGCGGCAAAAAGGGACATTTTGCCAGAGTCTGTCTGGCCCGATCCAAAGCCCCAAAGTCAAAAGCTTACCAGGCCCGATCCACGGACTCACAGGCCCGCAGACCCCACAATGTGGCTGTGTGCCTGCCGGTACCGCCCCCTTCAGACATGTCATCTGCCTCGTGCAGCTCGTGGGGGCTGCCATCTTTAACTCAGCCCGACACGTGCGACTCGTGGGCGGCCATATTGGCCGCCATCTTCAACACCAACCGACACGTGCGACTGATGGGGGCGGCCATCTTGGTCGCCATCTTCAACTCAGCCCGACATGTACGACCCGTGGGGGCTGCCATCTTGCGACCCCGATACCTCCGACCACGCAGACTACCCGCAGCTTAGCGCAGTCACCCTCGGCCAAAACATCTGAAGAATTCGATTATGGCCGTCCAGGTCAATGGGCGCGAGACCCCCTGTCTTTTCGACTTGGGGAGCACAGAGAGCTTCGTCCACACCGACATGGTAAGGTGCTGCTCCCTCCACATCTACCCTGCGTCCCATGCCTCTGGATCCCATTCGGTACAGATCCGGGGGTACTGTGTCGTGAACCTCGCGATACAGGGCGCTGAGTACGCCCATTTTAAACTGTATGTCCTGCCTCACCTCTGCACCCCTCTACTGCTCGGACTCGACTTCCAATGCAGTCACCGAAGCCTGACCATAAAATTCGGCGGACCCCTACCCCCGTCACCGTATGTAGCCTCGCTACCCTTTAGGTCACCTGCCCTTCCCTCTTTGCAAACCTCACCCCCGACTGTAAGCCCATCGCCACCAGGAGCAGGTGGTACAGTGCACAAGACATGGCTTTCATCAAGTCGGAGGTCCAGCGACTTTTGAGGGAGGGGGTCATCGAGGCCAGCAACAGCTCCTGGAGAGCACAAGTGATGGTTGTCAGGACCGGAGAAAAGAATCAGATAGTTGTGGACTACAGCCAAACCATTAACCGGTTCACTCAACGTGATGCGTACCCCCTCCCCCGCATAGCAGAGATGGTCAACCAGATCGCACAGTACCGGGTGTTCTCCACGGTAGATCTGAAGTCTTCCTACCACCAGCTCCTGATCCGCCTGGAAGAGCGCCACTACACTGCTTTTGAAGCAGCTGGCTGACTCTTCCACTTCCTCAGGGTCCCTTTCGGTGTCACTAATGGGGTCTCCATTTTCCAGAGAACGATGGACCGAATGTTGTACCAGTATGGGTTGCAGACTACATACCCGTACTTGGACAATGTTACCATCTGCGGCCATGATCAGCAGGACCACGACACCAACTCCAGAGGTTCCTCCAGGCCGCCCAATCCCTCAATCTCACACATAACAAAGAGAAGTGCATTTTCCGCACAATCCAGCTAGCCATCCTCGGCTATGTCGTGGAAAACGGGGTTCTAGGGCCCGACCCCGACCGCATGCGCCCCCTCATAGAACTTCCCCTTCCCCAGAGCCTTAAGGCCATCAAACGCTGCCTGGGGCTATTCTCCTACTATGCCCACTGGGTCCCCAACTATGCGGACAAAGCCCGCCCACTTAGCAAAGCCACTATCTTCCCCCTGACGGCTGAGGCCTGCGCGGCCTTCAGCCGCATCAAGGCAGATATTGCCAAAGCCGCAATGCACGCGGTGGACGAGTCCATCCCCTTCCAGGTAGAGAGCGATGCGTCAGACGTTGCCCTGGCTGCCACCTTCAACCAGGCGGGCAGGCCGGTAGCCTTCTTTTCTAGAACCCTCCACGCCTCCGAGATTCGACACTCCGCTGTGGGTAAGGAAACGCAAGCCATTATGGAAGCTGTGCGGCAATGGAGGTACTACCTAGCCGGTAGGAGGTTCACCCTCGTTACCAACCAACGGTCGGTAGCCTTTATGTTTGATAATGCACAATGGGGCAAAATTAAAAACGACAAAATCTTGAGGTGGAGAATCGAACACTCCACCTATACTTATGATATCAAATATCATCCTGGGGAGCTCAACGAGCCCTCAGATGCCTTGTCCCACGGCACTTTTGCCAGCGTGCAAGACGACCGACTTCGGGCTATCCACAATGACCTCTGTCACCCGGGAGTCACTCGGCTTATCCACTTCACTAATGCCTGCAACCTGCCCTACTCCACCGAGGAGGTCAGGGCCATGACCAGGGATTGCCAAGTCTGCGCAGAGTGCAAACCGTACTTCTACTGGCCAGACAAGGCCCACCTGGGAAAGGCCTCCCGGTCCTTTGAGCGCCTCAGCATCGACTTCAAAGGGCCCCTCCCTTCCACCAACCGTAATATATACTTCCTGACCGTCATTGGCGAGTACACCCACTTCCCCTTCGCTATCCCATGTCCCGACATGACCTCAGCCACTGTTATAAAGGCACTGCACAGCATTTTCATCCTGTTCAGTTTCCCTGCATACGTCCACAGTGACCGGGGCACGTCTTTCATGAGCGATGAGCTGCGTCAGTACCTGCTCAGTAAGGGCATCGCCTCGAGCAGGACTACAAGCTACAACCCGCAGGGAAACGGGCAGGTGGAGAGGGAGATCGCGATGGTATGGAAGCCTGTTCTTCTTGCCATTTGGTCTAGAAGTTTCCCCACCCCCCCGCTGGCAGGAGGTCCTCCCCGATGTGCTCCACTCCATTAGATTGCTCCTCTGCACAGCCATGAACGAGACCCCTCACGACCGTTTGTTTGTCTTCGCTAGGAAGTCCATCTTCGGGGTCTTGCTTCCATCCTGGCTGACAACTCTGGGACCTGTCCTTCTCCGGAGGCATACGAGGAGCCATAAGACTGACCCCCTGGTCGAGAGGGTCCAGCTGCTGCACGCCAACCCCCAATATGCCTAAGTCGCGCACCAAGACGGACGGCAAGACACGGTCTCCCTCCGGGACCTGGCCCCCGCTGGTTCCCATGTCGACCCCCCTCCCCGGGGCTCCTGAGCCTACACTGCCGCCATCCACCACCCCCCTGCTGCTATCCACCACCCCCCTGCCTACCCCCACTACTCAAACGTCGCCGACACGCCGGACCGTAGCTCTAGATAACACGCTCTCGGAGTCAACAACTATAACGTCCGTACCCGCCGCACTGCCAGAGCTGAGGAGGTCCAAAAGAACAATCCGGCCTCCAGACAGACTGAACGTATGATGACCCCACTTCACCCCCGCTGGACTTCATTTTTTAACAGGGGGCGAATGTGGCGAATGTATTCACCATAATATAAGTTGTACAGTACTGTGGCCTTTGGCCAGGGAATGGTAATATGATCTCCTTTCATGTTTTGTACTGGAACCCTGGTGGGCTCCATCTCTGGCTCCGCACCCCCTGGACGGTATATAGACCGGCCGCCTGGAGGCGGCGCTTATTGTTACAGCAGTCACAGGCAGGCAAGTTCTTGGATAATAAAGCCTCTGTTGGCTTGCTCTCCTCATCTTGCAGTGAATTGATCGTACATCACCAGGTATTCATCATATCCTGACATTCCTACTCTGACTAGCATGTGGCACTGTTGGCAATCATGAGATTACCACCTTTGAGGTCCTACTTTTTACTTTAACTCATAACTCCCTAAATTCAGCTTGTAGGACCGCATCACATTTTGTACCTATATCATTGTTGCCTATATGCACCACAACAACTGGCTGTTCACCCTCCCCCTCCAGAATGTCCTGCAGCCACTCGAAGACATCCTTGACCCTTGCACCAGGGAGGCAACATACTGTCCTGGTGTCTCGTTTGTATCCACAGAAACGCCTGTCTATTCCCCTTACCGTTGAGTCCTCTATCACTATAGCTCTGCCATTCTTTTTCCTGCTTTCCTGCACAGCAGAGCCAGCCATGGTGCCATGAAACTGGCTGGTGCCACCTTCCCTTGGTGAGCCATCTCCCGCAACAGTATCCAAAATGGTATATGTGTTTTGGAGGGAGATGACCGCAGAGGATCCCTGTACTGCCTTCCTACTCTTGCTCTGTCTGATGGTCACCCATTTCCTATCTCCCTCAGCAACTTTTAACTGTGGTGTGACCAACTCACTGAACATGCTATCCACGACTTCCTCAGCATAGTGGATGTTCCAAAGTGAATCCATCTGCATCTCCAGAGCCATCAAGTGATCTAACAGGAGCTGCAATTGGACACGTGAAGGAGCCAGGGATAATGGAAGGGTCCCTGAATTCCCACATTGCACAAGAGGAACATGACACGGGTCTGGGATCTCCTGCCATGATTTAACCCTTAAGTTAACTTACAACAACAACAATGCCAAGAGAAAAAGACATCGGACATTGCGGGATGTGAGATAAGTGGGATTTGAGGAGTTAAAAAAAGGAAGCAATATAATGTCATCCTGTCTGATTACCGCAATGCTGATTGACACGGCTTCAGTAGTCCTGATAATAGAATTCTAGAATCTGTACAGTGCAGAAGGAGGCCCATCGAGTCCACACAGACACTCTAAAAGAGCACCAGACCTAGGCCCATGCCCTCACCCTATTCCCATAATCCATTAATTTGTGACTTTAAGAGTTATTTTGGCACTGTGGCAAGGGCAAAGACCTTATTAGAGGGATTCAAGCACTGATATCCAGGAAAGGTGGTTACTGATTTGGAAGGTGGCAATCTTTTCAAGGTTGGAGAGGAAGGGCTCAAGTATTGTTTTTTTTGAGGAGAAGGGTGATGATGGAAGGCTTAAAGGAGGGAGGCAACACCTGAAGAGAGAGAACCAATAAGAATATTGTCTAACATGGGGATCAGGAGGGGATATTTGGTGGGAATAGTAACATTCCAACTAGCTTGGATTTTGATCTTCAAGGTGAACAGCTCTTTAGCTGTTCCTTTCATGAGGTGAAATTAGAAGTGTGCTTTGATATTGTATCACAAAACTTGCTACGAGCTACTACCATTCAAAATTCAACTAATGTTTACCTGTTGGAAAGTAATTTTACTTTTGGCAATCAATGAGTTGTCCTTGCTATGTAGATGGTTACAACCCTGACTAGATTGTGTGCTCATTAACAAAGCATTAGAATATTGGCATGCAAGTGCGTAATGGTATTCCTGCCAATGGTATTGAGGTGAATGTTGAGTAAAATAACATAATGGCAGCATTGCCCTATTATGTATTTTCATGTATTTTCTTGTATTTTCCTGAATTTTGTTCAATTCCCATTTCTTCCATGTACTGAATGATCTGTTGAGCTGCTTGCAGAAATATACTTCTCACTGTACCTTGGTACACGTGACAATAAACAAATCCAATCCAATCCAGTCAAATCCATTGCATTGCCCCTCTGGAAGAGCAGTTTTTGCTGACTTAAAATGTTATTGTTACTCATCTCTGAAGTTTAGGAACATGAGCTCAACGATTCACATTCATATGTGGAACAAGAGTCATTTCAGAGGGCCTCAATTGAAGGGGTGTAAATTAGGTTGATCTTAGATTAGGATCTTAATGGTCAGCACAACATCATGGGCCGAAGAGCCTATACTGTGATGTACTGTTCAATGTTCTGTATGTTGGTGCATCTTTGACTGTTACAAGGCAAAGTAGCTTAGTGGAAGATTAATTTCAGTTTTATTTGTGCTCTTAGGCAAGCTCACAATGTCAAGTTTAGCTTTATTGGAAATTTATTTAGGATCTGTACAACCAAAGAGAGTGACGACTTGCATCCCATGAACATAGATGAAAAGACTGTATAGTAAACTACTATGCCATAAATTCTTTGTTAAAGTATTTGGTCTTTTTTTCATTTGTACCTGTTGTGTGGGAACAGGTCCTTAGTGCAATAAAAATAGCAAGTCCTTGGTACTCTATTCTCACACACATTGGGTCATTGCTATGTTGGCCGGGACCTTGAAATGGGTAACCCCTGTTCACCTTGAAGATCAAAATCCAATACACCAACATGATACTGATATAATAATGGGCATGTACTGCAAATATTCCATCCATGTGGTACTTGGTGTAGCACGGCTTATCCATTAATTCTAGTAGAACTACTGCAAGCTGCCAAATAAAAGTATGAAAAAGGTTTTAAGAAATATTTGTTCGACCATGGGAAGCTGAGGTCACCCTTGTTCTCTATGCCCCTCCAAAATCTTATCTGAACCAACTAGGCTTTGTATGGAGTCAAAAGATTTTCCACACCCTCCAGTCAGCAAGCTAATATGCTCCAAGAGGAGGAGCAACTCACCAACAGAATGTTAATGAAAATGTTTTGTTCCTCTAACCGCTTTCACTGGGTAGGCAGCAGAATCATTCCATCCACCACATCCCAGATAGGAGGAGTTGGTTGAATAAATTAATCTTTCAGGAAATGATGGTAAAAGTAAGATATTTTCCATGTTTGTACATGATAATTAAATTTGATTGCTCCTGAGAACAAAACTATTTGTTCAGCAAAATAATAATTAATGCATGAAAAATGGAGCAGACTGCTGAACAACAATGTAATCGCTATGCTTTATTTCCAGCTAGCAGTTCCAGCATCTAAAGCTCTGCATTCGGAGTGCTACTTCATAAAATCTGCTCAACAGTATTTTACCTCTTTGATGAATGTGAAAAATAATAAAAGTAATGTAGCAAACGTTTGTTGGTATCTAATTATAAGGTTGATACTTTAGTTAAGTTATTATTTTTTTTTTAAATATAATTTTTATTGGAATTTTTACAGAAAATATAAAACATAACGACAAACAATGAAATGCAACAAAATAACCCATGATAACCGTACCACCCCCAGACCGTATCGACGCATGTATCACATCCCCCCACCCCCCCAACCCCAATGAACAACAAAAGAACTTCAAAATAAATTTAAATTAAATAAACAAACATAGTCATCGTCCGCCCCCCCCCCACCTTTTCCCTCCCTTTTCCCTCCCCCTTCCCCCCCTCCCCCCTTCCCCCCTCCCCCCCGGGTTGCTGCTGCTACTGTCCCCGTACCCTATCGTTGAGCTAGAAAGTCGAGAAAAGGTTGCCACCGCCTAAAGAACCCTTGTACCGACCCTCTCAGGGCGAATTTGACCTTCTCTAGCTTAATGAAACCCGCCATGTCATTGATCCAGGTCTCCACGCTTGGGGGCCTCGCATCCTTCCATAGTTAAGTTATTATGTTCCACATATGCAAAGTAGTTAGCAGTTTAGAAATTAAACAAAGATTGACAAATTATGCATTTTTCTATTTTGTGTGGTCCTAAAGTGTACGATATAAAATGCATATAATTACTGCATTGCTGAGATGTTAATTTTAGTAAGCACTGAACAAGTGTGAAATATACACTTTTCAGATGGGACTTAGTCAAATTAAAATTTGTTAATAACATGGTAAAATGGCGCCCCAGGTCTGATCGGTTGCACACAAGGTGGCTCCTGATTTTGTTACATAGAATTTACAGTGCAGAAGGAGGTCATTTGGCCCATCGAGTCTGCACCGACTCTTGGAAAGAGCACCCAACCCAAGCCCACACCTCCACCCTATCCCCATAACCCAGTAACCCCACCCAACACTAAGGGCAATTTGGACCCTAAGGGCAATTTAACATGGCCAATCCACCTAACCTGCACATCTTTGGACTGTGGGAGGAAACCGGAGCACCCGGAGGAAACCCACGCAGACACAGGGAGAACGTGCAGACTCCACACAGACAGTGACCCAAGCCGGGAATCGAACCTGGGACCTTGGAGCTGTGAAGCATTTGTGCTAACCACTATGCTACCGTGCTGCCCTAACTTACTCAATTCATGGCGGATTTTGATGGATAAAGTGTGAAGATACTGAAAAGTGATTGATTCTACCCCAGATTAGAACGTCTACGGAGTATCAAACCCGGTTAAAGTCGGGAAAGCTCTGGCCCAGGAGGTGGAGGAGACTTGTGGCGCAGCACAAGTTGGGAAGGTGGCAAGGGGGAAGGGTCATCATTGACGGTTAAGCTGCTGATGGAGCAATTGATGAGTTTTATTAATGAGGAACTTTGGCAGCAGTGAAAGGAGCTGCAGGGAGACTGATTGAGGGCTATTGAGGGGCAGTAGCATCTCTTTGCGGGACCCTAGATGGGGTGGAGAAGCAAGGAGCAACGATCAGGAAGTGGAAAAGAGGGTATCTGACGAGAGTGACTGGATTGTGTTGGAGGCGGAGGTGGTGATCCTGGGTGACGTCTGTAAGGTGCTGCGTACGGGGGTGCATGACCACGAGAATCGATCTCGGCAGCCAAATCTTCGTATTAAGGGCCTGCCGGAGGGAGTGGAAGGAACAAGTGCCACAGTCGATGTTGCAAAGATGTTTGCGAAGTTGGCGGAAGAGAGTGTTTTTGACAAGGCCCCGGGGATGGACCGCAGCCACAGGTTCTTGAGACAGAAGCTGAGGGCTGGGGAGCCGTTATGGGCAGTGTTTGTGCGTTTGCCCCCACAAGAGAAAGAAAAGATCTTGAGGTGGACCAAGGTGAGTCAGGACTGCAGCTGGGAAAGAAATCGGATTCGGTGCTGACCTGGCCAAGAGACAGTTGAGGTTTAACAGGGCAAAGGCAGTGCTTTTTTGGCACAAGGTTCTGTTTGGGGTGCTGTAGTTGGCCAAACTTTGCGTAATGTTGGAGGGCCGGGAATATTATTTTTTGACCCAGAAGAGGTGAATTACTTCATTAAGGTACATGGGTTGGGGGAGGGCTGAGTAAGGGATATGTGTACTGTATGTATTTTTTGGAGAAAATTAATCTTTGTGTACCTTTTGTACATTTTAGTATCTTGTGTACTTTGTTGTATCTTTTGTGCCTTTTTGCACCTTTTGTACATTGTACCCTTTGTACAGTTTATGATTGGTGATGTTTGAGTGTACGTTGGTTCTTGGGGATAATTGATAATTTTGTGTTTTACTGTTATAGATACGGGACATTGAGAGAGGGGATATGGGGATGGGCCGAAGAGGGGATGTGGTAGTGCAAGCGGCATCGGTGGAGTAAGTAGGTTAGAAGGATAGGTGGGGTCTTTTGTCTGAGTCTCCAGGTGGGAGTTGCCATGCTAGCAGGAGATGCTAGTGAACGGAAGCAGAGCGGGGCTGATAGCTACGGTGGTTAGCCTGAGTGGTGGGGGAGGGGAGGGGGAGGGATTAGGGGAGGAGGGGGGGGTGGCGATGCAGCTGGTATATTGGTTGAGTTTGGGTGAGGACGGAGTGGGTGGCCATCTTAGATGGGCCCGGTTTAGTGAAGGGATGGAGGTTTGGGTGGGATCCGGGTTGGGTGATGATGGCGGGTTTTAGTAGAGGGGAGGGGTGGGCAGATATCCCTGGTGAGGATTGCAACATGGAATGTACATGGATTAAATGGTGCAATTAAATGGTCCCGGTTGTTCGCGCATCTCAAGGGCTCAATTTAATCAAAAGGTTTCTAAGGGAGCGATTTAATGGAAAAGTTTCAAAGTGTGGGAGCAAGTGGGAACTGCCATTAGCTAACCAACGCTCAACTTGGCAAGGCCATCAATGTCAAATATTAATTGGTCCACTTAACGAGATCCCACGGGCTTCACGCTGCAAATGATGTTCTCGCCGGCTGATTCGCCGGGACTGTGCCCACGAGCTCTCCGCCAACAAGGGGGAGCAGCACTTAAATAGATACTGCAGAGGAAACCCCACCCAGCACACAGACATGCCACCAAGGAGACCAGCCCCACAATTCAGGGATGCCAAGCTGGCTAGATTGTTGGACGCAGTGAAAGGAGTTGCAGGGAGACTGATTGAGGGCTATTGAGGGGGCAGTAGCATCGCTTTGTGGGACCCTAGATGGAGTCAAGACTAGATGGGATGCTCTGTTCCCACGAGGGCCACAGAGAGGCAGCCAGTATTGTCTGGGAGGAAGTGGCAGCGGCCATGAGTTTGGGGAGCATCACCGGAGGACTGGCACCCAGTGCTGTAGGAAGATCAAAAACCTACACTGGGCTACGGGTGAGTTGGAACCAGCCCCCCTGGCACCAGCCCTGCCTGTCATAATATACATATTAGTATATAATGGTGCAGACACATAGGGCGGAATTCTCCGCAAGGCCCGACGCCGTCGTGAAACCTGGAGAGGTTCACAACAGCGTTGAAAGCCACTCCCGGCCCCCTATTCTCCCCTACCCGGGGGGGATAGGCAGGCCATACCGGGAAACACGGCGGCCGGGCCTTGTCCCTGGCTTCAAGGCCCGGCGCGCCAAGAATGACGCCGCGGCAGAGCCTATTGACGTCAGCCGCGCATGCGCGGGTTGGACAGCTCAAACCCGCGCATGCGCGGTTGGCATCTTTCCCCTCAGCTGCCCCGCAAGACTCGGTGGCTTGATCTTGCGAGTCGGCGGAGGGGAAAGAGTGTGTCCCCTTGAGACGCCGGCCCAAAGATCGGTGGGCACCGATCGCGGGCCAGTCCCCTCCTGAGCACGGTCGTGGTGCTCGATCCCCGATCCGCCCCCCCTAGGCCCCACACTTACCTGGCACGCCATGTTCACGACGGCAACGACCAGGTGTGGTTGCCGCCGTCGTGAACAGATTGGGAACGGCAGGCCGCTCGGTCCATCCGGGTCGGAGAATCGCGGGCCGCCGTGAAAAACAGCGGCCCGCGTTTCTCCGAGCGGCGTATCGGAAAACCGGACACGCCATTTTGGGGGGTATGGGAAAATGGTGGGAGGTGCGGGAGCGGCCCTCCCGCTATTCTCCCACCCATCGTGGTTGCGGAGAATCGCGGCCATACTGACTGACACACTGCAAGACCAATCAACACAGCAGCCAATCACCAGTTAGGGCACGCTCACTATAAAGCCAGAGGGCACTAGTTTTCCCGCTCTCTCGGGATGCAGCCTCTGAGAAGGACAAAGCTCACAGCATGTAGCACAGATCGTCACCATGTGCCGATAGTCTAGACTGGTTAGGATAGGCATAGGTCTTCAGTTTAATCTAACATAGTGTCGACCAACAGTGAAAGTATGTTCAACAGTTCCTAGCTTAATAAAATAGTGTTGTACTATTTCAAGTGTTGGTAGCCTGTATGTGTTACTGCTGAGGTAAACGCAGCCTCCACGGATCCAGAGTACCCAACACATCATGGTACCAGTACGTGATGTTAGAACTTATTAGACCTACCTTCAAGTGATCAGCCTTCGACCAGCAATTAGCCATCCTGCAAAATGGACAGCGTCCGCCCCCCACTGCCGCTCCGCATCACCGGTAACCTTGGGGCCAACTGGAAAATCTTCAAACCACGCTTCCAGCTTTACCTTGAAGCCACAGACCTGGAAGCTGCTTCAGACGCCAGGAAGATTTCTCTCTTCCTCTCCACGGCCGGGGACCATGCCATCCACATCTTCAACTCTCTCACCTTTGCTGATGGTGAAGATAAATCAAAATTCAAGACGGTCCTCCTCAAATTTGACAGTCAATACGACATCAAGGTAAATGAAAGTTTTGAGCGCTATGTCTTCCAACAGCGTTTGTAGGGTAAGGATGAACCTTTCCAATCCTTTCTCACCCACCTCCGCATCCTTGCGCACTCCTGTAATTACGGGTCCACCTCCGACTCCATGATATGCGACCAGATCGTTTTCGGTGTTCAGTCGGACCCCTTACGCCAGCAGCTCCTGAAAGTTAAGCAGCTCACCTTTGCGATTGCCATCGAGACCTGCGTTTTGAATGAACACGCCACTAACCGATACTCGCACATCCAGGCGGCTGAAACGGCGCGGCAAGGTCCCCACGAGGCAGAACGGGTACAAGCAATCAAACAACTCCAGGGCCTCAGCCTGAATGAGGGCGGCCATTTCGCGCGCACTGAACAAGGGGACAGCGACGCCGAAGATCGCACTGCGCAGGTGCGCACCACGTATGACCGCACCATGCATGCGCGGTGGTGCAGCGAGCGTCCTGACGTAACAAAGTGCGGCAAATGTGGCTCCGCCCACTTAAAGCGGCAATGTCCTGCAAAATCCCGACGCTACCTACAATGTGGCAAACCTGGCCACTATGCTGCTTTATGCAGGTCTGCTCAGTCTTCCAACTCTCGTCGCTCCAGCCAGCTACGCAGGGATGTCCGCGCCATCCAACCCACGGTCACCGAACCCGATTTTGACCTGCTACCTGACCTTGACACCGAGGACCCAAAAGCACCTTTCCGAGTCGGTATCATTACCAAACACAGGGGCCCCCCGAAGCAAAAAGTCCAGCCTCTCCCGGTGTACAGCATTGATCCGGACGACGAGTGGTGTGCCACCCTCACGGTCAACCGATCCCGAATTCGATTCCGCCTGGACACTGGCGCCTCAGCCAATCTCATTGCGCGGTCTGACCTCGAAAGCCTCCGTGTCAAGCCAATCATCCTGCCATCAGCCTGTCAGTTGTTAGACTATAATGGTAATGCCATTGCTGCCAGTGGCTCATGCCAACTTGAAGTGGCGCACAGGTCACTTAAAGCCATCCTTCCTTGTGAAATAGTGGGATCCTCTAAAGCCTCCTTGCTTGGTGCGCAAGCATGCAAACTGCTGAATCTTGTCCAAAGGGTTCACTCCCTGTCAGCTGCTGACGCGTCTGCCTCTCAGGACACTGATTTTAGGGTGCAGCTGGACGCCATTATTAACCAATACCACGATGTTTTCGAGGGCATGGGCACGCTCCCGTATACCTACAAGATCCTGTTGAAACCGAATGCCACGCCTGTGGTGCACGCACCTCGCAGGGTCCCAGCACCCTCAAGGACTGCCTCAAGCAGCAGCTGCAGGACCTCCAGGACCAAGGAGTGATTTCCAGAGTCACGGATCCGACAGACTGGGTCAGCTCCATGGTATGCGTGAAAAAACCTTCTGGCGAATTGAGAATATGCATTGATCCCAAGGACCTCAACCGCAATATTATGAGAGAGCACTATCCCATTCCAAAGCGCGAAGAACTCAGCGTGAGCCATCTCACAGGTAAGTTCTTTACCAAGCTAGACGCCTCGAAGGGGTTCTGGCAGATCCAGCTCGACAAATCCAGCAGGAAACTCTGCACTTTTAATACCCCCTTTGGCAGGTATTGCTACAACAGGATGCCGTTCGGGATCATCTCTGCATCAGAAGTGTTCCATAGGATTATGGAACAGATGATGGAAGGTATTGAAGGTGTTCGCGACTATGTGGACGACATAATCATCTGGTCCAGGAGCACATTAATTGCCTCCAGCGCGTCTTCAGACGGATACATGAGCATGGCCTCTGCCTCAATAGGGCCAAATGCTCCTTTGGTTAACCAGAATTCATCGCCCACCTCAGAGACTAAATTTATGAACTTTTTTAATTCATGGACTCTCTGAATTGTTTTATTGCTTTGTTTAATCGACCCACTGGTTTGTATATAATGTTGCTCTTGTTACTCTTTTGTTGCATACTGTCCATCTGCACTAGACACCTTCCAATGTAAATAGCTTAGTGTTTATGTACATAGTCTTGTAAATATGCCTTCACATACCACATGTATTTAGGAACATTATCACCGCACATTATTTATTGCCACAACCATACATTTTTTTATAAAAGGAGGGATGTCATAATATTCACATTAGTATATAATGGTGCAGACACACACTGACTGACACACTGCAAGACCAATCAACACACACAACACAGCAGCCAACCACCAGATAGAGCACGCTCACTATAAAGCCAGAGGGCACTAGTTTTCCCGCTCATTCGGGATGCAGCCTCTGAGAAGGACATAGCTCACAGCTTGTAGCACAGATCTTCACCATGTGCTGATAGTCTAGACTGGTTAGGATAGGCATAGGTCTTCAGTTTAATCTAACATAGTGTCGGCCCACAGTGAAAGTATGTTCAACAGTTCCTAGCTTAATAAAATAGTGTTGTACTATTTCAAGTGCTGGTAGCCTGTAAGTGTTACTGCTGAGGTAAACGCAGTCTCCACGGATCCAGAGTACCCAACACATCACTGCCCAGCACCACTCCCTGCCCAGCCCACCCATGTCCAGGAATGCTGCTGGCTCCTCCCCCCCCCATGATGAACGGAATGTGGGGTTCATGGTGCCCTCTCTGTGACCTCACAGGAGACGTTGGCCCATAACCGGGGGCAGAGGGCCCAGATGGGCGGCGGGGTGCCAAACACTGGAGTCCTCACCCTACGAGGAACAGGCCCTGGAGACCACGGGGATGTGCGAGGACATAGAATCATAGAAGGAGGCCATTTGGCCCTTCGAGACTGCACCGGCCCTTGAAAAGAGCACCCTACTTACCCCAGGCCGCCATCCTAACCCCATAACCCAGTAACCCCCTAAACCTTTTGGACACTAAGGGCAATTTAGCATGGCCAATCCACCTAACCTGCACATCTTTAGATTGTGGGAGGAAACCAGAGCACCCGGAGGAAACCCATGCAGACACGAGGAGAACGTGCAGATTCCGCACAGAAACTGACCCAAGCTGGGAATTGAACCTGGGACCCTGGAGCTGTGAAGCAGTTGTGCTAACCACTGTGCCACCGTGCTGCCCTATCGGTCACCAACTTAGAAGTTGGCATACGGCGCAGAGGTGAGGATCCACCGGCGGCCACCTAGATGACCTGTCACACATGAGTTGTTAATGCCATACAGAATGGTCCATCCCTCTCACTGCACAGATGTGATTATCCCATAGGATCTCCATCCAATGGGGCTGGCCTATCCGGAGTGGTCCCCTCCCCTGTCTCCCAAGAAATCACCTCAGAGAGGAGCACCGAGCAGACTACCATATTTGCGGCACTGCTGTCATCCCCAATCTCCACTAGTGCATACCTCGGTAGTGGACAGGCTTCTGGGACACATTCTGGTGAACACGACACAGTTCCTGATGCAAATCAGATGAAGGCAGGAACGCCCAAGTAAGACAGCAGTCGGAGGTATGCTGGATCTCAGGACACACCTGGATCCCAGTCTGATGCTGAACCTCTGTTTTGTCTGCTATACCTTGCAAAGGCACGGTAATACAGTGGTTAGCATAGTTACTTCACAGCCCCAGGGTCTCAGTTCGATTCACGGCTTGGGTCACTGTCTGTGCGGAGTCTGCATGTTCTCTCCGTGTCTGCGTGGGTTTCCTCCGGGTGCTCTGGTTTTCCCCCACAGTCCAAAGATGTGCAGGTTAGGTGGATTGGCCATGATAAAATTCCCTTAAGTGTCAAAGAAGGTTAGGTAGGGATAGGGTGAAGGTGTGGGCTTAAGATGGTTGCTCTTTCCAAGGGCCAGTTCAGACTTGATGGGCTGAATGGCCTCATTCTGCACTGTAAATTCTATGACTCCACCAAACACCTTGACTTGTCCAAACCAGGATATTTATTAAATCACATGTGGTAGGATAGCGATCTGTTACAGAGCAAGTTATCATGGAGTTTCTTTGTACTCCTCTGGAACTACACCTAGCACGACTGTTCACCTGGATGTCTTACAACCATCCCCTACAGCAGGGGTGGGCAAACTTTTCCGTGCAAGGGCCACATTCAGAAATTCACAATTTTAAAGGGCCGCATAGTATATTAAGTAAAATAATTAATATTTAAAATAGCCAAAATAAAAGGTTTTTTAAAAAAAGGCAATTAATTTTTATTAATTAATATTTTAAAGTAGAAACTTCACATGAAACACATGTTGTGCCGAGCAATGATCACCCTACTCAAGTCAACGTATCCACCCTATACCAGTAACCCAACAGCCCCCCCCATTAACCTTAAAATAAAATTTTAAAAATAATTTTTTTAAAAAATTTAAAAAAATGTTTTTATGACTTGATCTTGGTGGGCCGCATAAAGACCTTTGGCGGGCCGTAGTTTGCCCACCCCTGCCCTACAGCTATCTGGTGATGGCCGGATGTGTCTGCACTTGTATGGGAGTCCCTGGTCACATGACCATGGTCTTGAGACCGCATTGTGTGTCTGCACCACCACCTGCTGGTTGGAAGTCGCACAACATCCATCTATGATATTGCCTACAGGCTTATCACTACATCTGGAGCTGATGCGGTCGATAGGGGGCAGCTGTGATATTGAGAGGGAGAATGTCAATGACACTCCAGCAGGCCCATAGCCAATTGGAGTAGTCCTAGAGGTTATGGGCGCAGGAGATGGGGCTGTCAATGCATGGCACCGAGGCCAAAACTACGAGGGTGACCACCCCAATGGAGAGCCTGGATAACGACGTTATCAGTATGTGTGGAGGTGTTCAAGGCATGGCTCAGTGAGTGATAGCCATGGCTGAGGGCCTTGGTGCCATGGCTGAGGGCCTTGGTGGCATGTCCGACACCCTGGGGAAGTGTACCAGTTCCAGGTGGGCCTTACAGAGGTGCTGTGAATTATGTCTCAGAATCAGCTGGGCATTGCCGAAGCACTCCAGAGCATGTCCCGTTTGCTGGGGGACGTGTCCCAGTCACAGGTGGACTTTGCCGGGGCACTCCAGAGCATGTCTCAGTCACTGAGGAGCACCGGCGAGGGTGTTGACACCACGGTGTAGACATTGGAGAGCCGCCAGGGCTGGCAGAGCCAGATAACACAGGAGCAGTCGGGGGTCAATCCAGCTGCTCCTCCATCCCATGCACCCACCCAGAGTCATCCTACAGAGTGGCGACGGCGGCCACCAGCTCCCCCGTGACTCCCACCCCCCCCCATCTTCAGGTGCATCTGGGAGTCAGCCCCCGGAGCTGAGTGGCACGGTGAGGCATGTGTTGCCGGCAGGTGGGCTGAGGCCCTCCGGCCTCAGGGCCCCCAGAGGACGCCCACCAAGGGCGTCAAAAGGCCATGGGGCAGCAGTCTGCCTCCAACTCTGATGTGCATCCTGGGGACACATCTCGACGTAGCGGTAGAGCACGGAATTCTAAGCAGATCGAGGATTACTGAGAGAGCACTGGGGAGTAAGGGGGCTGGGCAGGTGAGGGGGAAAAGGGTGGGGGTAAGGATTAGGTTGAAGTGAGCAAAGGGTGGCACCATCAGAGGCTAGGGGCAGTTGGAGACACATATGTACAGCATTACAAAAATTGCACCCGAGAAATATGACACCTCTGGCACTTCTGCAATGAGGGGTGACCTCCAATTCCCTGCCCCAGCCCCCGGGCCTGGTGGTCCTGGAGTCTTCCCCACCCCCTTCCCCCGCCCATCCTGTCGTGTTAATCACCCTGGGGTTACATGAACTGCAGCTGTAGACTCCAAACTTTGATGTTTGTTGATACGCTTTATTGAACTGGTTACGCAGTGCACACAGTTTATTGTGGGTTTGACACTCTACTAATCTAAGCGTGCTTACTATTATGAACTAGACCAGACTAGTTCTGAGCCACGTGTAGAAGGTGCTAACTGATATATATACACCCTGACTGTCACTACAATTGTCACCAGTGGAAAGAGGCAGAGAGCTGATGCCTCGTGTGTTTTATAGTGGGAAACCACCTTCTAGTGTTCTGCCTGGTGATTGGTTGTGTTCTGTCCTGTGTGTTGATTGGCTGTACTGGGTGTCTGTCACTGCCTATCTGTATCTTATTATGTGCATGAGTGCATATCATGATACACCCCAGGTACGTCACGATCAGGTGATGGGTGTGAGCGGGTACTCAGCAGACAGGCAGTTGTCAGACTATGGCATAGGTTGAGGAGCATCAGCGCTCAGCTCTCAGCGGTTTGTCAAAGCCCCCCCCCCCGCCTTTTATAGTGACCTGCTGACAATGCTGTCACAGTCCGTCACCGGGGAGTTATGTTACACAGGACCTGGGAGGGTGGACCCGGGTGGTGGGGGCGTGGGTGGGGGTTGGGGTTGCAGGGCAGGGAGGTGGGTGAGATGACGGTCAAAACCACGTCCTATCTGAAGTGGGTGAGGATGAGTGTCTCCATGGCCCTCTAGGCTTGCCAGACCTTCGCCACTGCCATCTGTTCACCATCCTCTGGCTGATCGGATGGGTCCTCCCCGGGCTCGTCCTCCAGCCCTGACTGGCTCGGAGCCTCTGAGTCGTCCTCCTCAGAGGTGACCGCATGTTCCTTCCCCTTCACCTCCAGCAGATTGCCCCGCTACTGTACCAGGTTGTGGAGGCACAGAAAATCGCCACGAAGCATGCAACCCTCTGGGGGGTGGACTGCAGTACACCACCAGAATGGTCACGGCATCGGAACCACATTTTGAGGAATCCGATGCAGCGCTCAACGACAGCCCGAGTGGTAGCATGGGCCTCTTTGTTTCGGGTCTCCACATCGGTCACCGACCTCCGCACGCATCATTAGCCAGGTCCTCAGCGGGTAGTCCTTATCCCCAAAGAACCATCTAGCCATCCTGGTGTGATTTCCAAAGATTCCAGGGATGTCCGACTGTCCCAGGATGTTGCTGTCATGCACACTCCCTAGGAAGCCATGTGCACATGTACATGATCATCATGTGGTGGTTGCACAGTTCTCCCTGATGGCCTGGTACGTGCAAGGTGACATGGTGTCACCTATTACACCCTGGACCTAGAGCTTCCCATTAATAGTGGAGAATCCTGCTACCCGGGCATCTTGTTGGGCCTGGTCCATGTCAAAGTTTATATAGTTAGCTGCCAGGGCAAACAGGGCATCCGTGACCTCAAGGATGCACTTGTGGGCTGTAGCTTGTGAGATGTCGATCAAGTCCCCTCTTGTAAGTCCCTTCCTGAGCCCTGGATGATCCTGAGGCGTAAAGGTTCAGGGCTGCGACGACCTTGATGGCCACCAGGAGTTGGTATCCTCTTCCTCAACATGATGTCAAGTCTGCAAGTACATGGCATAGGCGCCACACCGTGCCCTGAGTGAAGCAGAGCCTCCTGCGGCACATGCTGTCCATCTACTGTTTGAAACACCAGCGATGCCTGTACACCTTGGCCATTGCTGCCCTTCTCCTCTGGGTCTCTCCCTGGCCTGATGGGAGGCCGGATCTTCAGGGTGTGGGGCGGGGCCCTGCACATAGGCCACCGCCTCGAGCCTCTGTAAATGCTGCTCCCGCTGTCTTCTTTAGCGTTTGGCCGTCTGGCTTGCCAGCAGCACTGTGATTGGAGAGGGTGCGAGACTGGCGTCTAGCAGTGTTTTGCACCCCGGCACCCTCCAGTCCCCTGTGGATCCCCCCCCCACCCTCCCCCTAACATCTCCTGCCATCCAACACGCCCTGCCCACGCATCACTGGCCTCAATGGAGGCCCCTGGTCCCAGAAACCCTCTTGTAACGTTAACTGGATCGGGTGCTGGTCCCCTCCCCAGTTCACACACCCACCCTCTGGTTGCGAATATGTCCCCAGTGCTGTTCGGATGTTCACCGCTGCTCCGAGGTGTTGCTTCCTGCAATCTTCAGGCACAGTGTCCAGGCATCGGGATCTGATTAGAATGCGAGGAATAACTCCTCATGTAACATGGCACGCCTACCCACGGATATCCGCTTGGGAGCTGTGAAGTGCTCACTTAACCACGATTGCCAATTCCCTGTTAGCCGCGTGGCTAGAGGTCTCCATGGTCAGTCGGAGTTATGGGTGGTTGGTGTGACATACAGGCAGGAGCTGGCCCCATTATGGGTACATATGATCCAGGGGAAAGCATGGTGGGCCCGCGGGGGCTGAGGCAGCCACTGCCCCCCCTGACCCCACTGATGGCGGCCCTCCCATCCTCTGCCTGCAAACCGGGGCCACCCTCCATGGAGGATCCCCCCTCCCCAAGCACTGGGGCAGCAACGGATTCCCATTTTGCCAGCTTTGCGTTTTAAAAAGGTGTACTAATCGGTGCCTGCATGACCACTTGCTGTGGTTAGGGAGGCCATTAATTGTATGGAGATTGGCTCTAATTGGTGATTATTGGATTCTCGCCTTGCCAGGATCATGGCAGGATCCTGATTTTGCCAATGGGAGCGGGCTGGTTAAATCGCCAACTGATCGGTGCCCATTGCGGTTCCCGATTTTTGCCCCTCCTGCAATCTAACGGCCATGTCATGCTCTCGCTCAAGCGCAACGCAGCCATTAAATTGCATCCTAAGTGTCATTTATGGCGTGTTTTGCTGGGAGTTTCCCTTCAGCTCTGTCGGCGAGTTCCCCACCGCTATCTAATGACACTTAATCACTTTTTTGGGCCCAGGGGATATTGTCATCTATTTAGTCCACACTGAAATATTTTCAGTGTTTTCATAACTGGGAGCTGAACTTACTGGCCAGATTAGCCCTTTTGAAAGTGTGCCGATCTCCAAGAGAGCTTGCGGGTCCCCCCCCCCTGCACCCCCTCACTCTTCATCCCTCCCTCCACCCTTGTTTCATGGGCATGGCCCCTGACCCTCAGATCCTGACTCTTGGCAGTGGCATCTGGACATACTGGCAGTGCCATCCTGTGACCCTGGCAATTCTCCTGCCTTGGCAGTGCCACCAGGGCATCTTGGCAGTGCCAGGGTGCAGTCTGGCAGTGCCAAGGTGACCATGTTCTAGGGGGAGGACTGTCCCTGACCACCAGGGGGCTCCGATGGCCTGGGAGACACCCTGTGTGCTGTTCGGCCCGGTCCACGTTTGTGTGGACCATTATTGAATGGTGCCCGATTGGGGACTTCCTGGGAAGGCAGGTAGATTCCGGGATGCCGATCGATCCCGGGTGAGCCTGCTGAAATTGGTTTAAAACCGACTTAAGCGAGCACGGCTTGGTTATGCCCATTATGGGCAGGATTTTGATCCAACACCTCGCAAGATCTAGGTAGATATCGCGAGATGTACTGGCTGCCAGGAAACCCATGGAAGGCTTCACGACGCATCTACCTGTTTGAGCGTGACACAGCTGGTAGATCTCCCCAAAGAGTTTGAAGGTGGAGGTCATTTCCCTGTAGAAGCCACATTTACATGTGAAGGATGTGATGCAGCCAAGGAAGGGTTGGATGGGGCAAACGTTCCATTCGTGGTTTGATTCAAAGTGAAGTGGGGGTCACGATTTTGCTTAGCAAGGAGACAGTGTTTGTGGTGGCCAGGGAAGTGCGGGATCCGGGCGGGGAGGTTTGTGATAGTGAGCGGGGTATTAGCCATGGCATCAATGGTGCTGGTGAATTTATATGTGCCCGATGCAGCCTTTAGGAAGAAGCTATTCCGGTCTATCCCGGATTTGCATTCTCACCAATTGATCATGGGCGGGGATTTTAATTGTGTACTGGAGCCTGGAATGGATAGGTTGAGTCCTAAATCAATGGCTAGGTCGGGGATGGTGAGAGAGTTGGAGGTGTTCATGGATCAGATGGGGTGGTGGACCTGACCACCAGGGATTTAGGCACCGTGGGGAGAGGGAATATTCCTTCTTCTCCCATGTCCACCGGGTATATATTTTTTTGTTGTGGGTAAGGCAGTTTTGACTGGGGTTGTGGGGGAATAGTGATCTCTGACCACGCGCCATTTGGATGTTACTTTTAGGTCAGGGCGGGCACAGAGAGTGACGTGGAGCCTGGATTCGGAGCCAGAGAAAGCAAATAAAGTGCTTGAGGCCTTTTATCCAAGGCTGTAGAGGACCAACCATGGGGGGAGGAGGGGAGATATGGGTCGGTATTTGGATGTGTTGGAGTTCACGGAAGTGGAGGAGCGGAAGTGCAGGCATTGGAGGAACCACCGGGGTTGCAGGAGGTAATGGAGTGTGTTGGTATAATGCAGTCGGGCAAGGTGACGGAAATGGACGGCTTTCTGGCGATATTTTATGAACACTTCTTGGTGAAGTTGGCACCCCCATATTTTGAGTATGTTTAATGAGGCGCTGGAGAATGGGGAACTGCTGGATACACTGGCGCAGGCATCTATTTTGCTGATTCCAAAAAAGGACAAGGACCCAATGGAGTGTGGATCTTATAGACCCATCTTGCTGTTGAACACGGACTTGAACGTTAAATTGTTGGAGAGGCAGTTGGAGGGCTGTGTGCTGGATATGATCTCTGAGAATCAGACGTTGTTCGTGAAGGGGCGGTAGCTCTCCAGTAATATTAGGAGGCTATTGATTGTGGTTATGACCACTTTGGGGGGGGCAAGTGCCTGAGACGATTGTATCCATGGAGGCGGAAAAGGCCTTTGTAATGGTGGTACTTGTTCGAGGTCCTTGGGAGATTTGGGTTTGGGCTGAAGTTCATGGTTTGGGTACGGCTATTGTACGCTTCCCCTATGGCGAGTGTGAGATCGAACGAGACAAATTCAGGGTATTTTGAGCTGGATAGGGGGATGCCTGTTGTCACCATTATTGTTTGAATTAGTGATTGAGCCCTTAGCGATTACACTCTGAGCTTTGATGAGTGTCAAGGGATTGTGAGGGGGGTGGGGGGTGGTAGAGAGTGTAGGTTGTCTTTATATGCCGATGATTAATTGTTGTATGTGGCAAATCCACTGGAACGTATGGGGATAATTATGGATATGTTGGGGAAATTTGGGGCCTTTTCTGGGTACAAACTGAATGCCGGGAAAAATTAGATCTTCACTCTTTTTTAAAAATCTTTTTATTGGCATTTCCCATATTTATAAACAGCTGTGTATATGCACATCACATTTTTTTCACCCACGCTAATTTCCTTTATTATACAGAGAGGTTTAGTTTGTCCTTCGTTTAACTGACCCTACGTGCATTTCATTGGCCTCTGGATCAGTCTATGGTTCCTCCACCTTCCCCGTTGGGTGTGGGTGGGTGTGGGTGTGGTTGGCCGGGCCCATCTGGCACCGCTCCCATTTGTCCTCCACCTCCGGGAAGAACCTGCTCATTCGGGTTCTGGTCAGGTGTGCTCTGTGCACCACTTTGAGCTGCATTAGGCTTAGCCTTGCGCAGGAGGAGGTGGAGTTCACCCTGCTCAGTACTTCGCTCCAGAGTCCCATCCTACCTCTGTCCCCAGTTCATCCTCCCATTTATGTCTGGTCTCGTCCAGTGGAGTCCGGGCTCTGTCCAGTAGCTGTCCCACATAGCCCCTGATGCACTATCAATTATGACGAGTTGAGAGTGGAGAGTAATCAAGGCTTTATTAAGCAGAGATGTGTTGCCTCCTGCAGCTGCTACCAGAAATGGGAGCAGCTTGGTGTGCACACACATTTATACTCCGCCTACTGGGTGGAGCCAGCAGGCAGGGATCTACCCGTGTACCTGTAGTACAGGAGCCTTACCGTATTACCTCCAATAAAAGTATTATACAAACAGTGGTGACTACCGCAGCCCCCCCCCCCCCCCCTCTCGTTGCTTGTGCCTTTCAGGTCCTCTAGTAGTGTGGTTTCTGGGGCCCCAGGGTACCCCACTGTCTCTTTGCGGAGGAAGTGTTTTATTTGGAGGTGTCTCATTTCCTGTTCTTTTGCTAGCCTCCACTTCCTCATCAGTTCGTCTAGTGTCGCCAGTCTGTGCCCTACGTAGAAGTCCCCGACCCGCCTCCATCTTTTGAAGGTGGTATCCAACATGGCTGGGTGGAATCTGTGATTGCTGCAGATGGGGGCCATAAGGACTTTTGGTTATCCCGAAGTGGCCACTACCACTGGGCTTGTTATGTATCTTGTTGAGGAGGATGAAAGTACTGCTGTAGCCAGAGTCCAGAGGGTCGTTCCTTTACAGAATGCCTCCTCCATTTGTACCCAATCTGTGTCAGGTTCTTGTACCCATCTCCTCACTCTTTCTGGCGTTGCTGCCCAGTGGTAGTATTGTCTCTGTTTGCGTTTGCCCTCTGCTCTTTGTTCTGATTCTTCCTTTCTTTTCCATCCCCGTTGCTTTCATGATGGCCATTGCGGCTGTCTCTCCCTCAGTTTGTTTACTCTAATGAACTCCTCCGCTGCCGCTGAGGTATTAAAAAACAGCTCCTTCCCCTCAAATGTTACCCAGAGTTTGGCCGGGAATAGCATCCCAAATTTCACATTACTTTTGTAGAGTGCTGATTTGGCCCTGTTGAATTCAGCCCTTCTTTTGGCCAGGTCCACCCCAGTGACCTGGTACACCCTTATGGTCTTCCCTTCCACATGCTCGATTTCGTCTGCCTTTAGGATTTTTTCCCTGTCGTGGAACCAGTGCAGCTTCACAATAATCGCTCTGGGCTGCTCCCCGGCTTTGGGCCTGGGTCGGAGCGACCTGTGCGCCCTGTCGATTTCTGGGGAGTTTGAAAATTTCTCTCTTCCCACTAGCTTGCCCAGCATTTGGGTGACGTAGCCTGTTGGGTCTCTGCCCTCCATCCCCTCTGGAAGACCCATTATTTTAACATTCTGCCGTCTGACCTATTTTCCTGGTCCTCCACTTTCCCTCTTAGGCTCCCTTGGGTCGTTACTAGCCTTTTCACCCCGGATTCCTGAATTACCATCCTGTCGCTCTGGTCCGAGGCGGCCCTCTCCAACTTTTGAATAGTTTTCTCCTGCGCCTCAACCTTCCTTTCCAGGCCGTTAATGGTTCGCTGCATTTTGTCCATTGTCTTCGCCAGCATCGCCTTCATCATTGCGTGGAGCTCCGTCCTGAGTGCCTCCCTCATGGCGTTTATCGCCATCTTTATCTCCTCCTTTATGGCGTTTAATTCCGTTATCAGCATGCTTCTCCATTCATCCCCCTGTGCGGGGGCGGTGGTGGGGGGGCGGGGGGGGGGGGGGGTGTGGGGCATGGTCACCGCGTCCTGTTCCTGCTCCGCTGCTCGGCTCGCCAGCTTTTCCGCTTCCTGGTTCGCCTGAACCTCCGCCTCGCCCCGTTGGGTCGTCTGCCTGCGCGGCCGCAGCTCTTGCTTTTTTCCTTCACCTTCGCTGCTGCTCCTTCTTACATCACGCCATCCCCCGATTTATTATTTGCAGGCATATTTCTGTTATGTGCCTTTCTCTTTTTCTTCCTGGGTTTTGGTGCGAAAAAGAAATTCTTTTTGTTGTTCCCCCCCAAAGAAAAAAAAAACCATAAGGGTTTTTTCATTCATTGAATTCTTCAACATTCACTGAAACAATGTCAAAGTTTCCACAGACGAGACACTAGAGTTCAATAGTTAATTCATTAACTGAAACAATGGACGGGATTCCCCGCCACACCGCCCCAATGCCGGGACGCCATTCTCACGCCCATGAAAAAACGGGCGGGCGAGCATGGCGCCGGGCCACATGGAGAATCGCTGCAAACGGCCGTAGTAGCGATCCTCCGGCCCAGATGGGCCGAGCGGCCGTAGGGAAAAAATCCGAGTCCTGCCGGCGCCATTCCAACATGCTCTGGGCCGGCGGACCTCAGGGTTAAAGGGTCTGGCTTGTTGGGGGGAGGTGGGGTCCAACCCCGGAGAGGGCCGCCTTCTTAGTGGCCTGGTCCGCGATCGGGGCCCACCGATTGGCGAGCCGGCCTCTCTGTCGGGGTCCCTCCTTTCCTCCGCGCTGGCTCCTGGATCCCTGCGCCATTTGGCGTCGGGGCCTGCGCAGGGAAGAAGGCCTCTGCGCATCTACTAGTTTGCGCCGGCCCAACCGCGCATATGCAGACCCCGCGGTGCCGGGCCGATGCCGGGACCAGCAGCTGGAGCGGCGTGGGCTGCTCCAGCGCCATGCTGGCCCCCCCAGGACCCGAGAATCGGGCGTCGGAACTGGCGCCGGTGCCAGAGTAAAGTACTCCCGTTTTGGTGCCGATGCCGACCAAAGAATCGCAGCCAAGGCACCTTAAATAATTTCACTCTTTAGCTATACATTCAATTAGCACCTAAAACATGAATAAATCAATTCATCAATAAATCAAGAATCTATCCGTGGCTCTCATGCAAACATGAGCCAGGGAATCAGTGTGCAGTAGACAGGAGTCAAACATAATTAGATCCTGAGGAACATCAGAACTTTCCTCACTGCTGGTTGTCATCACCCTCCGGCATTGACATGCTAAGTATGCACATGGACAACACAGGCCCAATTTATGTGTGGATGGCACAGCACACCAGGATGTGGGAAACCCTTCAGGGAATGTATAGAAGTATCTTTGGAGGCAGTGGAAGCGGATCTTTAGTAGGTTGATGCATCGCTCAGTCACAGTCTGGGTGCCACTGTGAGCCTCATTGTAACGGAACTCTGCTTCGGTCTCAGGCCTTCGCACAGGCAACATTAGCCAAGACCTCAGCGGCTATCCCTTGTCCCTGATGGGCCTTTCCGGAAGCCTGGGCTGACCCTCGAAAATACCAGGAATTTGCGACTACCTCAGGACAAAACTGTTATTCACACTCCTTGGAAAGTGTGCACAGACACATAGGGCGCAATTCTCCGCACTCACGACGGTGCGGAGAATAGCGGGGTTCGTAAATTTTTACGGCCACGCTAGTCTGACGCCCTCCCGCTATTCTCCCCCCCCCCCCCCCCCACGCCGGACTCCCGACACGAATCACTGCCGCCGTTTTTTTACGGCCAGCAGCGATTCTCAGCTGGCCGATGGGCCGAAGTCCAAGCCCTTTACGGCTGTTTTTACGGATGGCAAACACACCTGGTCTGGCCGTTCGTAAAAACGGCCGTAAAGTCCCGATTTTGAAAACCATGGCACCGATTGGCACAGCAGTACCACGGCCGTGCCAAGGGTGCCATGGGCCCGCGATCGGTGGGCACCGATCGCGGGCAGCGGGTCCGATTCCCGCACACTCTTTGTCCTTCCGCCGCCCCGCTGTATCACTTCGCGGGGCGGCTGAGGGGCATCCCGGCCCGCGCATGTGCGATGACGTCATCCGCGCATGCGCGGGTTGGAATCTTCCAATCCGCGCATGCGCGGCTGACGTCATGTGACGCGTCAGCCGGCGCAAACTCTGGCAAGCGGGCTTAACGAAATTCGTTAAGCCCGCGATGCCGGAGTTCACGGCCGCGGCATACTAGCCCCGACCGGGGACCAGAATCGGTTCCCGGTCTGGGAGGGGGAGGCTGGCGTCAAACCCGCCCGGTTTTGACGCCAGCCTTACGATTTCTCCCTGTCTGGGAGAATCGCGCCCATAGGATATTCATGCGGTGGTCACACACCAGCTTCAAATGAAGGGAGTAGAACCTCTTCCTGTTGATAAAGGGGACTTCCTGATGCCACGGTGTGCAAATAGTCGCATAGGTGCCATCAATGGCCCCAAGGACATGTGGGACTACCGGTGGAAACAAATTCTGCAGGCCTCTTATCCCGATTTGCCTGGTCAAGGTTAAATTTAATGTAGTCTGAGGCGCAGGCCTATAGTGCATCCATCACGTTGCAGTTGTATTTGCGTGCGGCTGACTGCGAGATCCCACAGAGTTCACAGGCTGAGCACTGGAATGCTCTGGTGGCATTAACCTTCACGGCCACAGGGAGCAGGTGCCTTCCTCCTCCACGTGGCACAAGATTTGATAGAAGATGGCATGGGTGCTGTACAGTCTCCCTTATAAGGCGGAGTTTCCTGCGGTACATGTTGTCTGACAGCTCCATGAAGGTCATCCACGTTCTGTACAGCCTTGGACTCGTTCTTCTTTTCCTTAGAGCTCCCTCTTCGACTGGTGGGTGGCCAGAACTTCAATCTGCTCTGCCTTCTGCCGCTGGGCCCTCCCTGGGTCCGGCCTTTCTTAACTGTTGGAATCTGTGCTTCTTCAGTGCAGTGATCAGTATAATTATAATCGGTAGTTCCATTGGCTCCATCCAAAGATGTGCAGGTTAGATGGGGATAGGGTGGGGAATGGGCGTAGGTCGGGTGCTCTCTTGGAGGGTCAGTGCAGACTTGATGGGCCGAATGACCTCATTCTGCACTGTAGGAATTTCATGTTTCTAATCATCTTTTCTTTAAGTCCTGAAATTCTATGCCCTATGTTATCAACTTCTCTGAGATAAGTATCTGTTTGCAGTGTTGCCAGGCTAATCTGCATATCAAAAATCACAGTTCCTTCACTTCAGCCAATCTGTGTCCCTCACTAATTCCCATTTAAAAATAGTTTCCTCTCTTTTAATCCTACACTCCTTTATACATTCCCATTTATTAAATTTCTTAATTTTCATTTCATCACAACGTCTTGAAAAATATTAGCAGTACCTTTTGTAGTGTGATCATATCCTTCCTGTAATGCTGTGAGCAGAATTGTATGCAGTACTGTAGCTCTATTCCAGATAGTATTTTATACAGATTTTAAAATGTTTGAGCATAACCTCTCTCTTATATTCATGCCTTTGTTAGGAAAGGAATGTATCCCGTCAGACTTCTTAACCACCTTATCTACAGATCTCTGTCTGAAGGGAACTGTGGACAGGAACTCAAGTTGCCTCTGTTCAGTATATATCCTCTTGCCTTTTCTGCCCACCCCAAATGTGTTACTTCAAAGTAGGATAATGGAGATACAATCAAGCATGAAGGGAAAGATAGATAAAGAATCCACCTAGTACTTGTCTCTGAACTAAAATACTATCAATCACCGGCTTGTGAAATGTATTGACGTGTGAAATTGAATGGGAGTTTTTCATTTCTAAGGCTATCAAGAGATTTAAAACCCTTTGAAGTGTACTTTTTGAAGAAACTTTCAAGGAAGCCTCCGACACTTTTTTTCATTCGTTCATGGGATGTGGGCGTCACTGGCTGGGCCAGCATTTGTTGCTCATCCCTGAGGGAATTTAAGAGTCAACCACAATGCTATGGGTCTGGAGTCACATGTAGGCCAGACCAGGTAAGGATGACAGATTTCCTTCCCTCAAGGACATTAGTGAACCAGCTGGGTTTATACAACAATCTGCAATGGTTTCATGGTCGTCATTAAACTTTTAATTCCATATTTTTATTGAATTCAAATTCCACCATCTGGATTACTAGTCCAGTGGCAATCCCACTACACCACTGTCTCCGCAGCAGCTGCTGCTTTAAACATTTTTATCTGAGGCAGCAGATTTTAGGGAAGGGTAAGTGAAAATATAGTAATCTTTCACTGTGTTGCTTGCTATTTTCTGAAGCTTTCAGGCAGTGGTGACTGATGGGGTGGTCACTGATGGAGAGCCTAATGGAGCCTCTGATGCTTGGGGTCTGATGGGGGGAATCTGGTGTGGGGGGGTGTTTGATGGGGGCGGGGTTTCATTAGGGAGGGGGACCCATTATTCCTGTGGTTGTGTGGAGGGGTGGAAGGATGTCCCTACTTGTCAGTAGGCAGGATTTTAGTTGTGGCTGGGAAAGGGTCCACCACCGGACCTTGGAATTGGGCCACTTGCACAAAATGGCAGCTCGATAGTGGGATTCTCATGGATTCTCATGGATTCTCTTCAGCTCTCCACCATGATATGTTTGCATGGTTAAGGACAGATATGCATACCTGGGCCATGCTTTCAGCACCAGTAGAGACCAGTTAGGCTCCAGAATGGAGAATCCCAGCCTTGATTACATGCTAACTATTTGTAAACGTTGATTAAGAGCAAAACATGGCTGGAGTTCGAGATGCTTCACAGACCTCTCCTCTCAGTGGGTAACATCACTGCCATCCTTATGCATATGCTCAGTAGCTAACATTTGAGTTAACAATTTACGCTACACCCCCTATCTTTATATAATTGATATATATTATGAAAAGCAAGGCGGTAGTATTGAGCCCTGTGAAACCCATGGAAGTGGCCGTCTCGTCACACAAATGCCCATCAACTGTTAGCCTTTGCTTCATGCCCAGTGAGCAAATTTTGGATTCAAAGTCCAGGCAGACTACGTTAAACATGTTACCTTCATTGATCAGAAAATTCAGTCAAGCTAATCAGACATGATCTTCCACAAATCAATGCTGACTATCCTCAGTCAATTTGCATGTTTATTAAATGATGAGTAATACTGCCCCTCCTTTATACAATAATCCGCCTACCATCATGGTTAGGCTGATTGACCTGTAATTACTTGGTCTACCTCTTGCTCCCTTTTTAAACAAAGGTACAATGTGAGTCCTCCTGAACCTTGCCTCTAGATAGAGGGTATTGGAAAATGATGGTCACAGCCTCTATTATTTCTTCTCTTGTGTGCAGGGTGCACTTCATCTGGGCCTAGTAACCTGTCTACTTTTAAAGATGCTCGATCCTTTAGTATTTACTCTTTCACTGTGTTTATCCCATACAGACTTCAAGTAGGTGAAGATTGCATGTTTGGTGGCTCCTGCCAGAGTTGTCTTTTCTAGGCTCTTAACACCCAATTGTTTGGAAATATTTTTATGTGAGAAGTTGTGGGAAGGCCTGAGGCACTTCAAGGATGGCAAAAACCGGAAAAAGGAACCCAGGGAAAAAGGGATTGAGCAAAATTCCACCGTCGAACGTGGTGAGGAGTTCAGCGAGAGCAAAGATGGCGAGAAAGAGCTCGCCGATTGGGCCGTCCCATCACAGTGGAAAAGATAGTCGAAGTGAACATTGGGGAGTTTGAGTGGCTGTTTTCAAAACACTTTGTAAGGCATTGGACTGAGATGATGACCTCGATCAAGGAGTTGGTGGATGAGACCCATGCCCTATGAAAGAAGTGTTGGCAAACACTTCGACAGCGGTGCAGGAGCAAGGAGAGAAGATGAAAGGGGTGGAGGAGGCATTGTTGCAGCACAGCGATCAGGTCACCTCAATGGGTGAGGAACTGCGGAGGATGGTGGAGAGCAACAGAGGGCTGAGAACTAAAGTGGAGGACCTGGTGAACAGGTCACAAAGGCAGAACTTGAGGAACTTGTGCCAGAGGGGCGAGAGAGCCGAAGGCCTACACAGTACTTTGCTGAGGTGTTCATGAAGTTGATGGGGGAAGTGGAGGACCCCTCCCACTATGAATTGGACAGGGTCCACCGGTCACTCCGGCCGAAACCAAAAACAAATGAACAGCCAAGTGCTTTCACAATTATCAGGTAAAGGAGGAAGTGCTGAGGTAGGCAAAGCTGAAGTGGTAGATGAAGTGGGATGTTAGTGGTATACGTTTATACCAAGAGCTGCCAAGGAGATGGGCGACCTTCTGTCGGGCCAAGGCGGCACTGCATCAATGCAACGTGGTTTGGTGTCGTCATCCTGGCGAAGCTGAGGGTCACACATAATGGCAGGACTACTACTTCGAGACGGCAATGGAGGCGGGTGTGTTTGTGAAGGCAGAACCCCTGGGACTGAACTGAGCTTCCACTTTGACGGTTTTTGTTCTGACTTTTTCTTTCTGTTGTTCTTTCCCTTTATGGCTATTTATCTTTAATTGTTTTGTTATACTGCAGAATGTTTGGAGTTTGGAAGGGTTGGGTGTTGGGAGCTTTGGTGTTGGTGTGTTTTTTTGATATGTGAGACGTTGCTCAGGCAGGTGCCACCAAGCTAGAAAATGCAATGTTGGATAGTGAACGGGCGTGAGGTTGGGGTAGAGGCCGTGGTGGTTGGAACCTTTATGGGTAGGTTTTGATTGGCTTGGGAGGTGTACTCCCCGAGTTTGCCGCTTTTCGGGGGACGGAGAATCACGGAACCGGAGCCTGTCCCGATTTCATGCGTGAAACTGGACACTCAGGCCCCATGGCGTGAGGCTCTGAAAGAGATTGCCCCACCAGCTACCTTGGTGTTCAAGAGATCGGGGTGCCTCAATCTAACAGTAATTTAGAACACAATGCTTCCCCTCCCCCATTAACATGGTGAACAACCCCACGCACACAGGGAACCCACCCATTTAGCTCCCAAAAGGAAGCCCCCCGGCACTGCCCCTTGGTACTGCCCCCAGCATAGTATTAATGGGCAGTGCTCAGGCAGTTCCTGGAAAGTTGAAAGGACCAGTGTCCAAGGAATTCTGGGATACTGCCGGTATGCTGCCCTGGTACGACTCTCTCCACCCAGGGGCTATACTTAGCTGTGTGCTGCTGGCGGGAACCGTTTGCCAAGTTCCTGTTTTACAAAAGCTGTCGCAAACCCCATCGACATGATGCCACTTTGGAAGGTGGACAGGCAGGTGAGATCTCACCTTGAGGGGATAATAGAATGGGGAAGCCTGCTAATTGTATTAAAATGAATTTAAATGGGGTTCCCGTCATAGCATGGCAGGAACCCCGTTCCAACATTGGCGGGGGGCAGGGATAATCCAGCGATCTGATTTGGGATTCCTGCTGCATTTTCTGCCATCGCTGCTATTCCCGCCCGCCAGGTATGGGCACAGAAAGTCCCGGTCATGAACAAATTCTGGTTTTATTATGAACTGCTCTTAGGTAGATGGTACAACTGTAGTTCCTTTGAGAATTTGTTTCTTTATTTCCATTAAAATGCAATTTGACATTTCTCCCTTCTGAACCAAATTTGAGCCTTAAGAATATTTTAATGCAAAAACATGCATGGACAATGAACTTTTGAATGATTACGGAATAATGCAAATATATGAATAAATGTGTTGAACCTACCCAATAGGCTCAGCAGGAGTCTGGAACCGATTTCAGGTTGGCAGCTCACCAGTGAGTGCTAGTGGACAGCCCGCCACACAATGGAGACCATCGGCCCATTAGCAAGCTGATTTAGAAGTCAGCAGTAAAATGAGTACGGTATGTACCCAAAAGGCAGGCAGCAGACCGCATTACGGGGTTGGGGAAGCACTTCTGTGCAGTGGCGTGCAGAGGTCTGGTGATGCCCGGGGCAAATCTTGATTGTATGCCCCTAGGACTCAAGTATAAGGCCTAATATACTGAGAAATATTTTGAGAAAGGAAAACATTTTGAATATATAAACACAGATGAAACATGAAATAAACACTTTATTCGATTTTAATATAAATCAATCAAATTTATTAAGTTCTTTTCCCCAAATGATACCTCCTGTCACAAAACACCTAAACTACTTCACTTTTTACATCAGCTGTGAGAAATTATTTTTCAATGCTTATTAAAGCCAGGTTGGTCAGTCGCTCCTGTGACATAGAAGACCTCAGATATGTTTTTATTAATTTCAGTTTTGAAAATGACCTTTCACAGCTTGCGACTGAAAATGCGATTGTAAGCAGTAATCTGTATGAAACACACAGCATCGGAAAGACATCCCTCCCATACTGCAGTAAAGACTCCAGAGCATCTTTAGGATCAGGGGGAACTCTATTCCCTCCAGCTCGAAGGAGTATCACAAAATCAATAATTTTGTCATATAACTGAATTGCAACCACATCATTGTCATAATAATTTGCAAAGTCTGAACATTCCTTTTTTAATTTCTCTCTTGTTCATCTTCAATCACTCCTGAATTCAAGTTCAGAAGAAAAGAAAATCGGTCACTGAGTCTTTGAAGACGGACACTGCGGTCTTCAATTTCAGTTTTTAATCTGTTCACAATCTCTACCATTACTCTATTCATTTCTTCTTGTGCCGTCAGTCCACTATCTCTTGCTGACTCTCCAGGCATTATTCTTCTTCTCCTTGTTCGTGCAATTGGTATTCCCCAATTTTGACAATATTCATTGGCTAAATCTATTGCATTGTGGATAATTTCATCATTCTTCAAATTCAAGATATGAATAAGTCCTCTCAGATCACAAGAAGCTTCATGGAACCCCATTTTCGGATCCTGCAAACGTTTTGAGACTTTATCCACTGATGATAAAACTGAGTACCAAAAATTTAATAAAGCTATAAACGGGAACTGTTGAATAGAGTTCAGTAGCGATCCTGCATCAGATTTAGTTTCCCTTGAAAATTCTCCTTCCAGCAGGTGTTGAAGGCTTGCAATAACGTTGTCACACTCTTCGTGGATTACTTGCACAGCATCATGGCTGGAACTCCATCTTGTGTCACACTGTCTTTTCACAGTCCGAGTGACAAATGATTTTAACACTTCCCAACGAGAAGTAGATGAAGAAAAAAAAGTTTTTCTAGAATGCCAAAAAATGTAACAACAACAGGTTGCACCTCACTTGCATGGACACAGGACAAATTGAGGCTGTGGTTCTCGCAGTTCACAAACACAGCTTTTGGGTTAACTTCAAGAATTTTTTGTTGAACACCTCCTCTCACTCCAGCCATAACTGCTGCATTATCATATGCTTGACCACGACAGTCATTCATGGAAATTTTGTCGTCTTCCAATTTTTCCTGAATTTTATTTACCAGGCTGACTGCATCTTTCTTGTTGACTTGAAAAAATCCCAGAAATGTTTCCTTTATTTCTACTTTTCTGTTTTCATCAATATGAACGTAACGCAGAATTTCAGAAACCTGATCTTCATGGGCAATATCTGGAGTTGAATCCAGCATTATGCTAAAATATTTTGCATCCTTAATTTCGGAAATTATATTTTTCTTGACAGTTTCACCAAGAAGATTGATTATTTCGTTTTGAATTCTGTTGGACAAGTAGGTGACACTTTTTGGTTTCTCTTTCCCTCTCTGCAAGTGTTTTGCTAAGATGTCATCATATTTGGCCAAAAGTCTGATTGTTGCTAGAAAGTTTCCTGTATTTTCACTGACTGTCTCCCCTGGCTCTGATAACCCAGATGTTCCTTCTCCTCGATGTCCACGATAGGCCAGATTCTGTTTTGCCAGAAAGGATATAACCTCGACAATCCGTTCAGTTATAGCTTTCCATCTTTTCTTTTCAGCAGACATTTGCTGTTGAAGTTCAGCATCTATCGTAGTTGAATGATGGAGTCAAACTACAAGGTTCAGGTATTCCCTCATGTGAGCTCTATGAGAAGGGCTTTTCTCATGGTCAGGTATTGTTGGATTTAATTTTCTCCAAGTGGAGAAACCGTCTTCCTTTCCAAAGTTTGACACAGACAACAAATGCTCCTTTGAAAACAAAAAGCAAACAAAACAGTAGCATGCTTTCCGATATGGAGAGTATAACAACCATTTTCTCTCCACAATTTCTCCGTTTGTGGAAACTTTATCAAACCACTGTTTGGAAAATGATCTCCCATCCTTCTCAGCAAATGGACTACTTTTATTCTGATATCTTTCAGGGCCATGTTGTAATATTGTCATCTTCAAATGATCTGGAATCGGTTTCTTCAAACAGCCAATATCGCTTCTTTGCAAAAATATGCAAATATCTTCTTTATTTTCTTCACATGGATCATCATCCTGACAACGAGACTGAGGAGAGAGAGAGTATTATGTTCTGACCGAGCTGAATCCGTATCAGAAAAATCCTTCTCTGCACCCACATCATCTTTTACTTCTCCAGGTTCTCCTACTTCTTCTTTACTTCTTTTTATCCATGCATCTAATGCCCCTCTTTGATGGGACTCTTCTTCGACTCTGGCCCTCTTTTTTTTCCTGTTCTGTGCTCCACTCGGTTGTACACGAAATACTCGTAACATTTCATTTTCTATCTCAAAAACCGTAAGACGCATGAGAAAATGGGAAGAAAATGGTAAACAATCGATCAGTTGCAGACGGATAAACCATATTTCATTTCTTTGTTCCTTCGTATCAAATTATTTCACACTGATTCTCCACTGATAATTTTGTGCAATTTATATCATAGACTTGCAAATTAGTGGTATCTGTATTCGAATATTAGCATGTTAAGGAATAAATGTCTCCTATTCCGAGATTAAATGCCATAGCAGTCCTCTGATCATCCAGGCTTCACTCTTACTACATCCCACGTAAATATTTCATTAAATATCGCCAAAAAACCTATAAAAAACCGTAGTTGCACCTGTTCTAGAGCTATTCACTGACCTGAGTAGGTAAAAGAACTAATCTAGATGCACAAAAAGCTGAAGAAAAGACGAGTTATGACTCGAGGAAACGCAGGAACGAACAGCCACGTCTGCTTGTTGCTTTTGATGGTTGCACCACGTACATCATGCGCATGCGTGTGGGGGGGATGGGGAGAAGGACCATTTTCTCTAGACAGAAAGGGTACACCATGTTAAAGGAATAAAGGGCTAACAACTGCCTCTGCAGTGTGGTGAGCCTCCAAAAATTGATTTATCACCGCTGAAATTTTAAAATTACTATCTTATTTCCTTCTCTGGGGCAGCACGGTGGCCTATTGGTTAGCACAACCGCCTCACGGAACTGAGGTCTCAGGTTCGATCCCGGCTCTGGGTCAATGTCCGTGTGGAGTTTGCACATTCTCACCGTGTCTGCGTTGGTTTCGCCCCCACAACCCAAAAAATGTGCAGAGTAGGTGGATTGGCCACGCTAAATTGCCCCTTAATTGAAAAAAATAATTGGGTAATCTAAATTTAAAACAAAAATTAAATTTTTTTTTTTTTTTTCCTTCTCTGATTGGATGCCCCCATCCAATGGATGCCCGGGGCCAATGCACCGTCGCCCCCCCCCCCCCCCCCCCCCCTCTGCACGCCACTGCTTCTGTGCCCACTGACTTCGCAAAAATTCAGCCCAAAAAGTGTCCCATGACAATTTTGGAGCAGCCTCAAGCTGTCTCTTAAGATGTGACTTTTGTACCATAGATTGCAACTTAAAGAACAATGCTTGAGGCCTCCGAAAACACTGTGGATAATGGGGATCAACTTTTACAAAGAACAATACAGCACAGGAACAGGCCCTTCAGCCTTCCAAGCCTGTACCGACTATGGTAGATTTCTAAACTAAAACCGTATGCACTTATGGAGTCCTTTTCCTTCCATTCCCACCCTATTCATATATTTATCTGGATGCCCTTTAAATGCCGCTATCGTACCTGCTCCCACCACCTCCCCAGGCAGCGCGTTCCATATATTTACCACCCTCTGTGTAAAAAACCTGTCCAGCACACCTGTTCTAAACTTTTCCCACGCAGGCAGTTTTCCTATGTCCCCTAGGTCTTGACTTTCCTACCCTAGGAAAGAACATCTGACTATCCACTCTGTCCATGCCACTCATAATCTTGTATACCCCTATCAGGTCGTCTCTCAACCTCAGTAGTTCCAGTGAGAACAGACCGAGTTTATCTAACCCCTCCTCATAACTAATGCCATCCATACCAGGCAAAATCCTAGTAAACCGCTTCTGTACCCTTTCCAAAGCATCTACATCCTTCTGGTAGTGTGATGGCCAGAATTGTACACAATATTCCAAATGAGGCCTCACTATGGTCCTGTACAGCTGCAATGTGACTTGCCAATTTTTATATTCAATCCCCGACCGATGAAGGCCAGCATGCCGTATGCCTTCTTGACCACCTTATCCTGATGCGTTGCCACTTTCGGTGATCGGTGGACGTGCACGGCCATATCTCTCAGCCTGTCAGTACTCACAAGAATTCTACCATTTATTCTGTAATTCCTGCATTGGACCTTCCAAAGTGCATTACCTCACAATTGTCAGGATTAAACTTCATCTGCCATTTCTCTGCCCAAGACTCCATCCATTTGTATCCTCTGACAATCCTCTTCACAATCCTCTCAACTCCACCAATTTTTGTGTCGTCTGCGAACTTACGAATCAGACAAGCTACATTTTCTTCCAAATCATTTATATACACCACGAACAACAAAGGCCCCAGAACTGATCTCTGTGGAACGCCGCTAGTCACAGCCTTCCATTCAGAAATGCACCCTTCTACTGCTACCCTCAGTCTTCTGTGCCTAAGCCAGTTCTGTATCCAACTTGCCAGCTCTCCTCTGATCCCATGTGACTTCACCTTTTAAAAAAAATATTTTTATTTAGGTATATGAAAATTTTACTAAAAATAACATAGACAATGACATCAACATGGTATAATAAACATTTAGCCACCCCCCCCCCCCCCCCCCCCCCCCGCCTTAGAATACTGTATCTGCTGACATTTCAATTTTCCCCTGGGAAAGTCGACGAACGGCTGCCACCTCCGGGTGAACCTGACCATTGACCCTCTGAAGGCGAACTTTATTTTCTCGAGACTGAGAAACCCAGCCATGTCACTAACCCAGGTCTCTACACTTGGAGGCTCCACATTAAGAAGATCTGTCTCCGGGCTACCAGGGAGGCAAAGGCCAAGATGTCAGCCTCTTTCGCCCCCTGAACTCCCAGCTCTTCCGACACTCCAAAGATCGCTACCTCCGGACTCGGCACCACTCGTATTTTTAGCACCGTGGACATTACCTGATGCAAAACCATGCCAAAACCCTCTAAGCTTCGGGCATGCCCAAAACATGTGGACATGATTTGCTGGGCTTCTCGCGCACCTTGCACACCTATCCTCTACCCCAAAACACCTGCTCATCCTAGCCGCTGTCATGTGTGCCCGGTGGACTACCTTAAATTGTATCAGGCTGAGCCTGGCACATGATGAGGTGGTATTAATCCTGCTTAAGGCATACGCCCATAGACCTGCCTCTATCTCCTCCTGGCTTGTCCTCCCACTTGCCCTTAAGCTCCTCCACCGGAGTTTCCTCCACCTCTGAAAGCTCCTGGTAAATATTCCCCTCTCCCACCCAGCTACTGGAGACTACTCTATCCTGTATCCCTCCATGGCGGCAGCAGCGGGAAGGCCGGCACCTGTTTTCTCAGGAAGTCTCGCACCTGCAAATACCTAAACCCGTTCCCTGCTGGCAATTCAAATTTATCCTCCAAGGCTTTCAAGCTGGGAAAGCTCCCATCTATAAATAGATCCCCCATCCCTTTAATTCCTTCCCTTTGCCAACTCCGGAACCCACCATCTAGCCTACCCGGAACAAACCGATGATTGTTATAAATCGGGACCCAAACTGATGCTCCCTCCACTCTCTTATATCTCCTCCATTGCCCCCAGATTCTCAGAGCCGCCACCACCACTGGACGTGTGGAGTATTGGGCCGGCGAGAACAGAAGAGGTGCTGTTAACAGTGCTCCCAGACTGGTGTCTTTGCATGACGCTGCCTCCATCCGCTCCCATGCTGACCCCTCCCCCACTACCCACTTCTTAATCATGGCTATATTAGCCCCCAGTGGTAATTGCAGAAGTTCGGCAGCGCCAACCCACCCTACCCCCAACTGCACTCCAGCAACACTTTCTTCACTTGCGGGGTTTTACCCGCTCACACAAAGCCCAAAATAACCTTATTCACCCGCTTGAAAAAAGACCTTTGGGATGAAGATGGGGAGGCACTGAAAGACAAACAGAAATCTGGGGAGGACCATCATTTTCATGGTCTGTACCCTCCCCGCCAGTGATAGCGGAAGCATATCCCATCTCTTAAAGTCCCCTTCCATTTGTTCTACCAACTGGGATAGGTTTAACTTGTGCGCAGTGCCTCCCATTCCCGGGCCACCTGGATTCCCAGATATCGAAAGCTCTTCCCTGCCATACGAAGCGGCAGCTCTCCCAGTCTCTTCTCCTGTCCTCTTGCCTGGATCGCGAACAGCTTGCTTTTCCCCATGTTTAATTTATGAAAAGTTGCCAAATTCCCCCAGGATTTGCATTACTTCCCCCATCCCATCAATGGGTTTGCAGGTCACCTACGTAAACGAGACCCAGTGCTCCACCCCCCCCCCCCCCCCCCCCCGCCCCAAACCAGCCCTTTCCAGTTCTTAGAGGCTCTAAACGCCATGGCCAATGGCTCGCCATGGCCAGAACAAACAGTAACGGGGAGAGGGGGTACCCTTGCTTCGTCCCTCGGTGTAGTTTAAAGTACCCCAACCTCAATCGGCTCACTGCTGGTGCCTGATAGGGCAACCGCACTCGGTCAATAAAGCCCTCACCAAACCCAAACCTTTCCAGTGCCTCTCACAGGTAATTCCGCTCCACCCGATCAAAAGCCTTCTCCGCATCCATCGCTACCACCACCTCCACTCCTTCTGAGGGCATCATAATAACATTTAAAAGCCTTCGAACATTGTCCTTGAGTTGCCTGTCCTTTACAAATCCCGTCTGGTCTTCCCCTATCACTCCCGGGACACAGTCCTCTATCCTTGTGGCCAGTATCTTAGCCAGATGTTTGGCATCCACATTCAGTAGAGAAATTGGACAGTATGACCCACATTGCTCCGGATCCTTCTCCCATTTCAGGATCAATGAAATTGAGGCCTGCGACGATGTTGGGGGGGAGGACTCCCTTCTCTCTTGCTACATTAAATGTACTCACTAGCAGTGGGCTCAATATCTCGGAAAACGTCTTATAGAATTCCACCGGGTATCCATCAGGCCCCAGGGCCTTGCCCGACTGCATGCCCTCCAGCACCTTGATTATTTCCTCAATCTCAATTGGGGCTCTTCACCCTTCCACCAGATCCTCATCTACTGAGGCACTCTCAATTACGACGCGAGAGCGAGGTCGGTAATCAAAGGCTTTAATATACAGAGAACAGGACAGCATTCGAGAGAAGTGTGCTCGCCACATGGAGCCTTATCCTATATACTGTTTCCTGGGGGCGTAGCCAGAGGCGGAGTCCCCCAGGGTTCCAAGCCTCTTAAAGGGGCAAGGTATTAAAGGTAAATACCATTCATCACATCTACCCTCGGGAACCTCAACTGATCCAAAACCTGCCTCATCCCCTCCACCCCAGCCGGGGGTTCCGACTCATATAATTTACTATAGAAGTCCATGAAAACCTCGTTCACCCTCTGGGTCCAGGACAGTATTCCCGCCTCTACTCTTTACTTTACCTATCTCCCTGGCCGCCTCCCTTTTCCTGAGCTGGTGCGCCAACATTCTGCTTGTCTTTTCTCCATACTCATAAGTCACCCCCCCTTGCCTTCCTCAACTGTTCCACCGCTTTCCCTGTGGTCAACAGCTCAAACTCCGCCTGTAACCTCTGCCGTTCCCTCAGTAGCCCCACATCCGGGGCCTCCGAGTATCTCCTGTCCACCTGGAGTATCTCCTCCACTAATCTAACCCCCTCAGCCCGTTCCGCCTTTTCTCTGTGGGCCCGTGTCGAGATTAATTCCCCTCTGACCACTGCCTTCAGAGCTTCCCAAACCGTTGCTGCGGTATCATTTGTTTCCAGGTAGTTCTGGATGGACTTGTTAACTCACCCACAGATCGCTTTGTTCGCTAGCAATCCCACATCCAGTCTCCACAGCGGGTGTTGCTCTTTCTCTGCACGAACCCATAGATCCACCCAATGCGCGGCATGATCCGACACTGCGATTGCCGAGTACTCCGTATCTACCACCCCCGGTATTAGCGCCCTGCTCCGAGCAAAAAAGTCGATGCGAGAGTATACGTTGTGGACATGTGAGAAAAAGGAAAACTGCTTCACCCTTGGACGTGCAAATCTCCATGTGTCTACTCCCCCCCCCCCCCCCCCCCCCACCTGTTCCATAAACCCCTTCAATTCCTTTGCCGCGGCCGGCCTCCTCCCTGTCCTGGATTTTGACCGGTCCAATTCCGGATCAATGACTGTGTTAAAATCCCTTCCCATGATCAGGTTATGTGACCCTAAGTCTGGGATCTTACCTAAAACCCACCTCATAAATTCCATATCGTCCCAAATCGGAGCAAATATGTTCATGAGTACCACCTGCACCCACTCCAGCTTCTCACTCACCATGATGTACCTACTCCCCTTGTCTGACACGATTCTCCCTGTCTCAAATGCAACTCGTTTGTTGATCAAGATCGTTACCCCCCCTGGTCTTTGAGTCCAGCCCTGAGTGGAATACTTGGCTGACCCACCCCTTTCTCAATCTTGTCTGGTCTGTAACCTTTAGATGTGTCTCTTGTAGCATTGCCACTTCTGTCTTCAGCCCCCTCAAATGCACAAACACGCGAACCCTCTTGACCGGCCCATTCAGCCTGGCTGACTAGCCATCACCCTCTTTAGGCCAGCCTCTAGCTCGCACCCTCTGCCTCCTCGAGCCCCCCCCTCGGGCAGTCGCCGTTCCCGACCTCCCATTTGTCCCCTAGTAACAGTTCCTCCCCTGTCAGCAAAGCAGCTCCTCCCCTTACCCCCCAGCAACAACACTAGAAACCCAACCCACCAAGTCAAGCTCCAGCTTAACACCTGCTCACCCCCCACTGTTCTTCCGAGAGTCAGCTGACCTATGCTAACTTGATAGTGCCCGTCCCTGGCTCCAAGCAGTCTGTCTCCCCATTGTTCTCTCCCCTCTCCCCCAACATGGACAAATACTTTAAAAGCATCACATTCCCCAGTAAACAAAAATCTGAAAAAACAGTGAACAGCCACTTTAGAAAAATAACCACCCAAAAAGCAGAACCAACTCCAAAGCCCATCCCCCCAACCAACTCCCTGCAAGACAAAGTTACCGTTAGCCATCCAAACAGCCCCTTATTACACATAGCACTACTTATATTTATACAACCAGCACAACAAATCGCCGCCACAGTACTTCTCCAAGGCTTCAGTGTCTTTTAATTCGCCTCCAGCCTCTTTTCATTAATAAAGGTCCATACTTCGTCTGGCGTTTCAAAGCAGAAGTCCTGTTCCTCATATGTGACCCACAGACAGGCTGGGTACAGCATCCCAAACTTCACCCCCTTCTTAAAGAGGGCCATTTTTGCCCGATTAAACCCAGCTCGCCTCTTGGCCAGATCCGCACCCCAGGTCCTGATAAATGCGCAGCTCACAGTTCTCCTATTTGCTGCTCTGTTCCTTCTTGGCCCACCGCAGAACGTGTTCCTTGTCCAGGAAACGGTGAAAACGTACCACCATGGCCCTCGGCGGTTGGGATGTGTCGCTTTTGCTTTCAGAATCATCCCTCCACAACAAATCATCTTCCTCTCCATCCATTACTCTGGATATTCCTCATCCGTCCACATTGAGCACCAATAGCACCCCACAATTTGATAATGAAACCACACAAAATATCAATCGGAGCAGCTCGCATATTTTCACTTTTTTTTAGTTTTTCCAATTAAGGGGCAATTTAGTGTGGCCAACCCACCTAACCTGCACATCTTTGGGTTGTGGGGGTGAGACCCATGAAGACACGGGAGCATATTTTCACTCTTTGTGAAAAATCTTTCTTCACTAACCATCCACCTATTCCATTCAGCATGGATGTGATCCTTGAATGGCTTGTTAAAGGTATGCATCCAAAGATTGAATTATGGGTGTTAAGAACCCCTGGTATTACTGAATTGTGGGTGTTATTTCTTCACAGGCTTGATCTCATCGGTTATATCGAATCTGAACATGTCCCACATTAATAAAGTGCATTCTTTATGCAGGGCATTGGGACACCTATTTCACATATTATCGATGTATAAGTTCACTCCATCCTTATCCATCCAACATTGTCATGGAGATGCACAAAACTTTCTGCAGGGAAATTATGTTTTACATTGGAAAATTACCGAAAGCTTTCATTTTATTCCAACAGCCATTCAGTACCACTGTGAACTTTGCCTTTGTATGGCCTGTTACTCTCACTAGAAGAGTTTAGAACCATTCCACTTGACAGCTTGATCGCTGGGCATATCAAAATCCATGAAGGTTTCATCCAGGTTGCCAGTGTAACTTCATGGGTACCCGTGCTTTTGCTGCTGTCTGATGATGAAGCAATAGAAACAGGTCATTTTACCATTGAAATCTTGTGATACAAGAGTGTGGGGGGGGGGGGGGGGGGGGGGGGGGGGGGCTCCGCAGGTAGAACATTTCTAGTTTGGTGTGGAGAGTGGAAGCTAATCTAGCAAGGTGGGATGGTCTCCCTCTGTCACTGGCGGGTCGGGTACAGACGGTTAAAATGAACGTGTTGCCGCGATTTCTGTTTATTTTTAAATGCCTGCCGATTTTCCTGCCAAAGGATTTTTTCAGAGAGATTGAGGGAAGGATTACTTTGTTCATATGGAGAGGGAAGGTGACCAGAATTAGAAAGGTGCTACTACAGAAGGGAAGGCCGGCAGGGGGTTTGGGTCTTCCGAACCTGATGTATATTACTAGACGGCGAATGTGGAGAAGGTACGGAGTTGGGTCAGAGGGGTTGATTCCCAGTTGGTCAGAATGGAGGAGGGTTTGTGCAGGGGGTCGGGATTGAAAGCGCTAGCAACAGCGCTGTTCCCGATAGCCCCGGGGAAATACTCAAGGAGTCCGGTAGTAATACCTTCATTGAGAATTTGGAGGCAGTTTCGCCAACACTTCGGGTTGGGGGCAGTGTCAAGGGAAATGCTGATTCGGGGGAACCACAGATTTGAGCCAGGGAAGGGGGATGGAAATTTTCAGAAATGGGAGGAGAAGGGGATTAAGACACTAAAAGATTTGTTTCTTAGGGATCAGTTTGCACGATTGAAGGAGCTGGAAGCGAAGTATGGGCTGGAGAAGGGGGAAATGTTTAGATACATGCAGGTTTGAGATTTTGCCAGAAAGGAGATACAGAGCTTCCCGGTGGAGCAGGCCTCCTCATTGTTGAAGGATGTGCTGACAATAGGGGGACTGGAGAAACTGGATCCGGGCCTCCGGAAGGCCATATTCGGGGTGTTGGACCAGCCAGGGTTGGAAACGGGTGTGGAGGCAGATGTTGTAACGTGTGGCAACGTGTCGTTGATCGCCCGAAGGCGGATTCTGATAGGTTGGAGAGCCACCTCTCCACCCTGTGCCCTGGCATGGCATGGGACCCTGTTGAAATTCCTGACTCTTGAGAAGGTTAAGTTTGAACTGAGGGGAAGGATGGAGGGGTTCTACAATTCATGGGGATCATTCATATGCACTTTCAAGAACTGGATAACATCGAACATTAGTTGGGGCATGTGGGTGAGAGGGTTGGGGGGAGGGGGGCTCTGCGTGTTAAAGGCGACTATGGGTGATCCCTAATTCCTTTTTGTCATTTGTTTGTGTGAACATGCGGGCTAATGTTTGGGGTTTGGTGGGAGGTTGGGATTGTTGTTATTGATATGGGGATTGACATATTTGTTACTGATTATTGTTTATTGTTGGTGGGTGTAAATTTGGGAGAAAATGTGAAAAAGGTGGAGAATAAAATATATTTAAGAAAAGAAATCTTGTGATCATCTTCTGACACAACATTAGACTGTTTCATTCGTTAAAGCGTTTACACCAACGAGCTGCGTGTCTTTGATGGATATGGGGTTTGATTTGGCATAATTAAGTGAGTAGATACATATTGTATTTCTGGTGATGAAGTAATCATTCTAACAATTTTCGATATCTATTCATGATCATCCCAGCAGCAAATCCCTGTTCTAAAGCTGCATTTCAAGGGCCTATTCAGAAACACAAACAGGAATCTTGGCAGTATGTTTATCTTTATCACCTGTGCTATTCCCACCAATGTCAGGTGCAGAGTGTCCCACCATTTAAGGTTCCCTCTTAACCACCACCTCCACCAACCCCATCAAGTTCCACCACACATGCATTACCTGAATCCTCAGATACCGTAACCTGTCCCATGTCACCTTAAATGGCAGAACCCCAGCAACAGTGAAACGTTCACTGAGAAGGCCTCAAACCTCTCCAGTCAGCCCATGATTCTGCTTATCTTCCTAATGGGTCCGTCACAAACAGCAACAGGTCATGGGCAGACAACGAGACCCGGTGCTCAGTACCCCCTCTCAATCCCCTTTGACTCAGCCAAAGCCCGAAGTGCCGTCGCCAAGGGCTCAATCGCCAACGCGAACAGCAATGGTGACATCAGCCACCCCTGCCGCGTTCACTTGTGCAGACCAAAGATCTTGCGTTTGTCCCATTCGTTTCCTACACTTGCCATGGGGACACATATATAACCCATGCCACAAACCTTGGCCCAAACCCAAACCTCTCCAGGATATTGAACAAATGCCTCCACTGTACCTGGTCAAAGGCCTTCTCTTCATACATTGATACAATCACTTCCGACATGCGCCCCCTGGTGAGGTCATAATTACATTTAGCAACCTCCTGAAGCTGCCTCCCCTTCACAAACACAGTTTGGTCCTCCGAGACCACCTTCGGAACATACCCCTCCAACCTTCTTGCCAAAGCCTTTGCCAGCACTTTCACATCCATATTCAGTAGTGAGATGGGCCTATAGGACCCCACTCCTTTCCCTTTTTTGGGATCAGCGAAATCGATGCCTGCACCAACATCGCCGGCAGCTCCCCATTCTGATTGAGCTCAAAATAATTCTTAATTGTCACCGCCACCTTCCCACAGAACTCCTTGCTTGCCAAAAACCCTGAATCTAACCTCCACCATAGCCTCTGTGCGTGACCTGAATGAAGTCACGTTTAGATAGTGCAGAGCGTGGTCCGAAATCACTATTTCCAGATATTCCGCTCCTTCCACTCCCAACAGCACCACTCGGCTCACCACAAAAAAGTCAATCCAGGAATATACCCCATACACATGCGAAAAGAATGAGTACTTCCTCTCTTCCAGCTGCCACCACCCCCACCCTCTCCATGAACCCTCCTAGCTTTCGAGCCATTCTCGACCTCCCCATCGACTTAGGGCTCGACCTACCCGCTTTCAGCCCCAGTACACAATTAAAATCCCCCCCATAATCAATTAGTGAGAGTCCTGGTCCAAGATCGTTCCCACAGCCTCTTCATGAATCCAGCGACATACCGATTAGGCGCACACATACTCACCAATACCACTGGAGTCCCTACTGGTACCCCACTCGCAATCATAAACTTTCCCCCCTTCTCCTCCCCGAGTCCCGTACCTCCCTATCCCCTGTAAACCCCGTTTTCTTGTTCAGCAGTATGGCGACCCCCCCTTGACTTCGAGTCAAACCCTGAGTGCAACAGTTGCCCCACCACCCCTTTGTTAACCTCATCTGATTTTTCACCCGGAGATGCATATCCTGCGGGAAAGTCACCTCTGCTCTCAAACTTTTCAAGTGCGTAAACACCCGGGACCGCTTAACTGACCCATTTTGTCCACAGACATTCCAGAATCCCACCAGAGGCTTCCGCTTCCCTTCCCCACTAGAGTCCGCCATCACATCCTGGGCTTAGCCCCCAAACCACTCTAATCAGGCTCATCAAGATGCCCCCCCACCCCATCCATGGCAAAATTCACTCTACATATCTGCCACGTCACCACCCCTCCTCCCTCCCCCAACCCCCCTCCCCTCCACCTCCCTCCCCCCTCTCCCCCACACTGGCTAACCACTGCAGCTTCTCCACACTCCATTTCCGTTCACCAGCATTTCTTGCTAGCGTGGCGACTCCCACCCGAAGGCCATAACACCAAGCTCCAATGTCACCACATCCTCCACCAATCTCTCCTGCACAGCCCTGTTGCTTCTCTCCAGTCCTCCTCCCTGGCCCATCCCCAGGACCCCGCATCCAACTCAATGCAAGAAACATCACCCCAAAATGGAGAACATTCTCAAACCCTGCCCCCTGCTGCCAGTCCGTCCCCACAGAATGTTAAACAATTAAACATTATACCCCCAGCATTGAAGGGCCCCCTCCGAAAAAAGCAGCAATTCAATTTCAATACAAAAATAGGAAAAGGGTGGTGCAATCACCCTCATAACAGCCTTTCCCAGTCGGCAAACAAAAACATTTAACAAAATTTAACAGAGACAGAACTCCACCCCCCCCCCCCCCCCCCCCCCCCCCCCCCCCATGTACCTCTTTCAGCCCTCCCCAACTTATGTTTCTTAATAAAGTAATTCTCCTCCGCCAGCGTCCAAAAGTAATACTCCCAGCCCTTGAAAGTGCCCCAAAGTTTGGCCAGGTGCAACACCGCAAACCGAATCTGGCATCAGTACAACAATGCCTTGACCGTGTTGAATCCTCCCCCTTCTCTTGGCAAGCTCCGCACCAATGTCCTGATAAATCTGGATTCAGTTTCCTTCCCAATCGCAATCTTGCTGAGCTCTGGCCCACCCCAGGATGTTTTCTTTGTCCTAGAACTTGTGTTTACGCACAAACACTGCTTAAAGCGGCTCCCCTGCTCTTAGCTTCTGCCTTTGGGACCTATGGCCCCATCCACGTTCAGGGCTTTGTCCAATTCCTTCTCGCCCATCAACTTGGCCTGCATCCTCGTGGCACAGCCCACTGCAGACATGTGCATTATCTTCATCTGGTGATCGCACACAAGCTGGATGTTGAGGGAGTAGAACCCTTTCAGTTGACATAGGGCACCCCCAGATGGCCTGGTGAGCGCAGGGTGACAAGCATGCATCTATGACCCCCTGGACCTGGGGCATCCCTGTGATGGCAGAGAATCCTGCTGCCTGGGCATCTTCCTGAGCTTGGTCCATTTCAAAAATTATGTAGTTTTCCGCCAGGCGTGACTTCGGGCTGTGGCCTGTGAGATATCACACAGGACCCTGCTAGAATGCTGGAATTATCCCGAGGCGTAAAATTTCAGGGCTGCGGCGACCTTGACGGCCACCGGGAGTGGGTGTCCTACTGCTCCAGGTGGTGCCAAATCCGCGAGGACATGGCACAGGTGTCCATCATTTCCTTGTTGAAGTGGAGCCTCCTGCGGCATGCACTGTCCATCATCTGTTCGAATGACCATCGATGCCTGTAGACCCTGGGTTCCTTCCTGGCCTGATGGTTGGCCGGGTCCTCCGGGTGTGGGGCGGGAACACCTCGTCCACCGCTTCAAGCGTCTGCAGACGCTGCTGCTGCTGCCACTTCCTCCTGCGTCTGTCCGCTTCGCCTAGCAACAGCACCATTTGGGCAACTTCTGCATCCAATATCCCTGCCACGTGTTCAATATGTGTAAGGAATTGGGAGAGGGTGTCAGACTGGCTCCCACACCGGGACCCTCCATTCCCCCATTGATCCCCCCTCTCTCCAACCCGGAATACCCTGCCCACGCACACCCGACTGCAACGGGCCCCCATCACTGTACCGCAGACCCTGTACCCCAGACGCCCAATCACGTCACCTTGGCACTCACCCACCCTCCGGCCGTGCACTTGTCCCCAGAGCTGGATTCCATCCCCCGGGTGTTCGGATGTTGGCTGCTGCATCTGTTCCCTCCTGCAGTGTTAAGGCACAGTGTCCAGGCATCGGGGTCTGATTGGGATGCTAGGCAATGACTCTCACATGCTACATGGCCCGCCCACCCACGGGAATCCACTGGGTTCTGTGAAGTGTTTACTTTTTTTTTTTTTTTATAAATTTAGTGTATCCAATTTTTTCCAATTAAGGGGCAATTTAGCCTGGCCAATCCACCTACCCTGCACATCTTTGGGTTGTGGGGGTGAAACCCACGCAAACACAGGGAGAATGTGCAAACTCCACACGGACTGTGACCCAGAGCCGGGATCGAACCTGGGACCTCGGCGCCGTGAGGCAACAGGGCTAACCCACTGCGCCACCGTGCTGCCCTGAAGTGTTTACTTAACCATGAATGTTAATTCCATATCAGAAATAGCCTTCAGCTGCATGGCCAGAGGTCTCAGCAGTCAGTGGGGGTTATGGGTGGTTGTTGGGGCAAACGGGCAGGGACAAGGTTTGACCAAGGAACGGGTACACATGATCCAGGGGTTGACATGGTGGTGCCACGAGTGGTTGCCCCACAGTTGCCCCCCCCCCCCAGTGCCTCCCCTCCACCCTCCCATGGTGGCCCATCCCTGTGGAGGATCTCCCATCCCCAGCCGAGGGTTCCCCACCCCCCCACCGAACACAGGGGCAAAAAGCCCAGAGCCCCCTTCTTTGCCTGTGAGGAAAGATAGCTACTCATCTACTCAGCATCCCACAGAAGCCCTTCCGCCAGGTTCATGTTTTTCAAAAGGGGTACTAATCAGTGCCAGCGTGAGCACTTGCTGAGAAGGCCGCTGAATGACAAGAGGCCTTGGATATGGGGTAGCTCTCGTTAATTGTATGGAAATAGGGCTTAAGTGGTGATAATTTCACCTTTGGGAGGGGGCTGGTTGCATCACAAACTGTTTGGTGCTGGGCGCAGTTCTCGTTTTTGGCCTCTCCCATTATTCACCGGCCTTGTTTCGGTTGAGCGAGAGAGTAACGAAGCTGGATGATTGCGCTAATTATTCACTGGAGTGACAGTGTACACCTCAAGATCCACAACATCAGTCAATGCACATCATTTGTGATACTGCTGCATGACCAGTTACACCTGTCAGCCAATTTCACAACAAACCAAACTTTGGACTTAGGAGCAGTGCTTATCGAGGTTATTGAGTTAACTACTGCTGTTGCACTGATGTCTTGTTTGTCGATAGCATGAGTAATTGTTGTAACTAATGTTAGATTCGTACGTCCAATGTGTTGTTTAGGATTGCTTTTACTGTGTGAGAACCTGTTTTTGAAATATGTACTGTAAACTTTCAAAGCTCTTGTGCTTCCATTCCTCTCTGCAGGAAGATGTGGTGTCCATGTTTAAGGCTGAATGACCTTGGTGATTTCTAATTCTCTCCACGCATGATATTGAACTAGACCTAATGGGCATCTTAGACTTGACCGCAAGATGGATTAGAGTGGGTGATGTAAGAGGTGTGTGTTCACCTGCACAATTGCCTTGCAAGGCTTTAAGTGCTCCCTGGGAAAAGGGACAGCACTCAACCTGGAATTCATTACAGGTCTCTCATTAACAAATGATATGTAGACAGGAATGGCCTTTGTGATCTGTACCTTTTTGAGGACTGTAATGCTCTCACTGCAAAGTATATGTAACCCTGTTAAGACCTCACCAGGGTCCAAGGGTCATCTCAGACAGACACTTGTCATACTTCCAACAATTTTGGTCAGCAAACCATTGTCCTGGTGATTAACTTCCAGTGAGAACAATGCAAACAAACCTCGAAACCTCCCTGCGTGATCCAAATGTTAATTTTTTTTATAGTGATGGAGAAAAAAACCATGAATTATAGACGGAAACATTGGACTTGAAAAGGACCTGAGTTTTATATTATGAAATGGACACAAACCCCAAAGTTGGCTGAGAATGTACTCAGCCACTGACAGGAATCACTAGTGTGTTTCTCGAGGGGACAATGGAACCTCTCCCTGTGTTTCCAGACAAGGTACTTCTTAAAGCATCCATTGATACTCCATTCAATTACCATCTCCGATAAAAACAAAAGAATATAAAGGCTTAATGGCTATCCCATCTAAAAGACCTTGCATGTAATTGCCTACATCAATGAGTGGATTCCAGGATTCCAATTGGAATATACAAAGAAGGGAATTAAAAACTAGCTGAGAGATCTGTCCAGGGCCTTGCCTGTGTCTGACTGTTGGTCTGACTGTGTGTGTGTTCAGTGAGGAAAAACAGTTGGATGTTTTCCACAATGAAGGTGTGTGATACAGTACCAGAAGCAGCAAATGGCCACCTTTTTTCCGAAATAGGTATAAACATTCTCTATGACTGTGGAAGTCAAAAAACCAGCAACGGGATCACAGCTGGAAAAAGAACTGAAATCTCTCCACCAAACCACAAGATACCTGAATCAAAGTATCAACTATTCGCTGGCAGAAGTAGACTATACCGGAATCAATTCATAATGGCTACACACATCATCATCTATTCACACAAGTCACAATGTTTATTTATATTTACGAACTATTGGATTCAATTCTTACTTCTAATCTACAAATGTATATGCATGTGTTTTGCATTTCTCCTCACCTTTTTCAGTAGTTAATAAACATTCTCTATTAACTCAAGAAAGCCTGGTTTAATTGGCTTCTTTTTGAACATCTCTTGGGTCTGGAAAAGTTACCCAAGGGAAAGGAAACTTTGTTAGATTAAACCTTGTTACTACCAGCAATGGGTTGGTTGAATAAAGACAGTCATCCCTCCTCATTCGGGTTTGGAACAATTTGAGGATATCCCAGCCAGACAGTGACAAATCAAGGGGTCTAACCATGATCAACAAATTTTGGGGAACCTCACATGGGGCTGGTTGTAAGAGTTTATTGCTTCTTGATGTGTGAATGACAATGAGGGCAATTGGAGGCAATAGCAAGATGATGCCTCAATATCTGCATTGAGATGAACTGGTGATGGAATCTATAGTGTTCTCATGATGCTGTTCCTTGTTGACCCATCCAGCCGTTAATGCCTTGAAGAGTGATGAGTGTGGTCATGACATCTTATTGAGCTGTGTAATTTGGAATTACAGCCACTTGTAAGCTGCGATGCATACTGACTTTGTGAGGCCATGAGTGACTACTACACTGTGTGGCTTTGTTGCGTGCAAGAAGTGAGTGTTGTTCAGGTTCCACAGCAGCCATGTGTTGCCAAGGCTACTTAATTTTATGTGGTTTAAGTTCTTCCAAGAATTAATCCCATCATTAGGGCAGATGGTGAGTACTGACTTAATTATTATGACAGCCCTGGCCGCCCATAAGAAACCCCACCCCCCAAGTGCTGGATACCCCCCCCCCCCCACCCCCCACCACCACCACCACCACCACCACCAGGGCGGCTGCGGACTGAGTCCCGACCGGCCATACGTTGTTAGAACCATGGGGTCGGGAAATCAGCTGGTTTGGAGCGGAGTATTGCTGGGAGGGCCTTTGATAATGGCCCCCCAGCCATGCGGCATGATTCATGGACGAGCGATTCTCCGGGTCGATCCCGGAGAATCACTGGAATGGCGCCCGGCGCGATTCGGTTGTCAAATGTCGGTTCGCTGCCCCCACACCAAACGCAATTTTGTCACTGGGCTGCAGAGAATCCAGCCCCTTATGTGTACTAATGTCATGGCATTAGGCATTGTGACTTGTAAACCATGACCATAAACTGGGAATATTGAGGTTTGGAGTGTGCACGCAACTTTTGTCCAGCAGCTGTCATTCTTGATTGACTTATCCTCCATCCCTTTTTACATGCCTCTGACAGGAACAGATGGCCAATCACACCAACTCAAATGTAGCCCCAAAGCTTAATTGATTCTCCCATAAATGTGCCTCATTAGCAATGCTCCTACAATGGGCAGCTGAGCCTCAAAATCAGTACTTAGCTGAGCCTTGCTATCGCTTGAATAAATAGTTAATAGTTTGCTTCTTCATTCAGCCGAAAATAGTCATTCTGACCTTCTCCCCTCCCATATCTTTTTTTTTCAAGTTTGTTTTTCCAACTGCATCATTTCTCAGTGAAGGCACAGATGATGTTGCTAGATGATGATGTCATGAGTGCAACAACACCTTTCAGCCTCTCCCTGTCACCATCAATTTCCTCCAATTCTCCTCCACAGTCACATCCTCCTAATTCCAATACCTCCTGCGACCATCCAGTCAGCCCCGTTACTATTGACCCCACCATTGATCATGTGAGCAAGCACTAGAGGGAGCATGGGAGAGCTTTAAATACAGAGGAACAGAAAGTCAGGACACACTTCACAGAAGGGAGAACTGGCAGCAAGACACAGGCAGGCAGCATTGAGGTAGCTGTAAGTTAAGCACTGAAGACAGAACAAACTCACAATAAAGCATCTACTCCACCTTTGAGACTACGAGCTTTATTAAGACACAAGGAACAACACAGTCACAGCTGCGCTCTCGAGGTGAGGGGGCAAAGGCATTGACTGGGCTTATGGAGGAAATGGGAGGAGTGGACCCGTGGAGATTTTTGCACCCGGACGAGCGAGGATATTTGTTTTTCTCCGCGGTCCATAAGGTCTATGGTGATTGCCCGGATCAGATCAATAGGGTGCTCGAGGAGTTTTACGAAAATTTGTATGTCAGAGCCACCAGGGGAGGAGAGGGAGACATAGGAATTACTGGGTGGTTTGGAAAACCCGAGGTTGGAGGAGCAGGATAGGGTTATATTGGAGGGGACGATAGGGGAACAGGAGATAAAGGAGGCAATTGGGAGGATGCAGTCAGGGAAGGTAGCAGGGTTGGGGGTTCCCAGCAGAGTATTGTAAGAAATTTGGGGATGGGTTGGCCGCTGAAGGTAGGAATGTTCGAGGAAGCTATAGGGAAGGGGATGCTGCCACGGACGTTGGGACAGGCATCGATCTCCTTGCTGCTAAAGAAAGATAAAGATCCAACAGAGTGTGGGTCGTACGCTATTGAATGTGGATGCAAAGATATTGGCGAAAGTTGGAGCAGTGCCTTCCAAAGGTGATAGGGGAAGACCTGACGGGGTTTGTGAAAGGGAGACAGCTATTTTCGAACATCAGGAGGGTGTTAAATGTGGTTATGGCACCGGCGGACGGGAGGGAGACAGAGGTGGTGGCAGCGCCAGACGCAGAAAAGGCATTTGATCGAGTAGAGTGGAGGTATTTGATGCCGGTGTTAGAGCGGTCTGGGATTCGTCCGTGTTTTGTGGAGTGGGTACGGCTATTGTATAGGGAGCCCGAGGGCGAGTGTCTGCACAAATAGTGTGAGTTTGGGGTATTTTGCTCTACACCGGGGACCAGGCAGGGGTGTCCCATGTTCCCTCTGTTATTTGCGCTAGCTATTGAGACTTTGGCTATCACACTGAGGGGTTTGGGGTGTGTGGAAGGGAGAGTGCAGAGGATTTGGAACATTAGGTGTCTTTATACGTGGATGATTTATTATTGTATGTGTCTAAGAGTCAAGTGTATTGATGGGGGGGGGGGGTTACTGGTGTTGCTGAACGGGGTATAAGTTAAATTTGGACAAAAGTGAATACTTTGCGGTGTCTCAGCCAGGGGCGGGGGTGGGTGGGCTGCCATTCCGTAGGGCGGCAACCCACTTTAGATATCTGGGGGTGCAGGTACGTGGGAATGGGGGGGGGGGGGCTCCGTAAGTACAATCTTAATAGCTTGGTGGGGAGGGAGAAGGCAGACTTGGCAAGGTGGGATAGTCTTCTTCTGTCGCTGGCAGGTTGGGTTGTTGCCGTGGTTTTTGTTTATGTTTCAGTTCTGCCGATCTTTTTACCAAGGCGTTTATTAAAGAGGTGGAGAAGTTGATTACCTCGTTTATTGCGGGGGTGGGGGTGGGGGGAGGGGGGGGGGGAGAGAAGGTGGCTAGGATTAGGAAGGTACTTCTGCAGAGATGACGGTAGGCAGGGGGGTTGGTCTTCCTGAATCTATTGTATTATTACTGGGCGCTGAATGCTGAGAAGGTGAGGAGTTGGGTGAGGAGGGAGTCCCAGTGGGTTAGAATGGAGGAGAATCTGTGCAAGGGGTCGGGGTTGAGAGGGTTGGCAACAGTGCCGCTCTCGATGGTCCTGGGTAAATATTCTGGGAGTCTACTGGTGGTGGCAACGCTGAAAATTTGGAGGCAGTTGAGGCAGTGTGGTGGTATGAATGTGAGCACTGCCATTGGTGCAGAGCATGGGTTTCCCATTGGCTCTGGCTGGTCATGTGCCTCTCGTCCGATTGGCTGGGACTAGTCATGTGACTGCTCACCAATTGGTCGAGAGGCAAGTAGACCCCGCCTCCGAGGCGGGGTATAAGTACCCAGAGTTCCCGGCGGTCGGCCTTACTCTGTAGTCAACCACCGGGCTAACAACCAGCTGATTAAAGCCACAGTTTGGATCCTAATTGTGTCTTGAGTCGAATTGATGGTACATCAGGCAGCACTTTAACTTGTGGGCATGGTCAAAAGAGGGGGGATGTTGAGTTTATTCTTTACCATGTATGAGATGATTATGGATTCTCTTTTGGTCTTGTTTTGCATTTGGGATGCAGGGGTGATGTTTGGGTTTGCATGTTGAAGGGGACACGGTTGGGGGATTGCTTTTGTATTTGTTATTGTTGGTTAGCTTTTGTTGGTTGTATATTTGATGAAAAAATTGAAAATGAGGAGAATAAAAATATTTTTTTTAAAGGCTCTGTCAGTCACAATACTTTTGCAGGATGAAAAACTTCATAAATAACATTGAAATGGACAAAAGAACGAAAATTAATCAGTATTAAACAAACTCTAAAATAAAGTAAGATTTAATGAGTAACAAATTTAATGAGTAAACCTGTGGATTTTTTCCCTCCCTTTTACACCAAATTTCTTTTCTCCCACTCTTGAATGCATTGTTTTCCTTTCATTGGGTTATGATTCTACAACTGATGGACATCCTCTGCTTCAGGTCAGCAGTCCATACTCTGGCCCTTTCTACATATTGATATTTCTAAAGAAGGCTGAGGCTCATCAGCAGTAGGAAACCTTTTTTAATACATTAACATGCCATGCATGTTCACTGAAACTTAACTTTGCCCGATTAAACAGTACCTTGGAATTAAGTGTGCAGCAAACAAGAAACACAGACCTTCAGATTTACAACTGGTTAAAGGTGGCATGCAGCAGGTGAGTAGCCTTCCTGGTGACTGTGGTGACAAGGAACAGCTTTTCTTGTATGGGGAGCTTTGTTGAACCAGGTGAGAGGAGCACAGTAAGAAGTCTTACAACACCAGGTTAAAGTCCAACAGGTTTGTTTCAAATCACTAGCTTTCGTAGCACTGCTCCTTCCTCGGGTGAATGAAGCGGTATGTTCCAGAAACATAGGTGAGAGGAGGCACTGATGCATTGCGATCGGGTAGCAGTTGTAAAGGGGAACCAGACATACCTGACCAATGGAGGCAGGGAGGGAAAACGGGAGGTGCCTGTGAAAGGAGAATGAGGCATGGCTGACTGAAGGAGGGAGTGAGGTGGCAGTCCTACAAAAGCTTGTGGAGGACAGAGGGAGAAAGCTGGTCTGTGCAGCAATCATCAATGCCTAGCAATGATAGGTCAAGTATGGTTGTGGGTGTGTTGTTCCTCGAGTCTTAATAAAGCTCGTAGTCTCAAATGTGGAGAAGATGCTTTATTGTGAATTTGTTCTCTCTTCAGAGCTTAACCTACGGCTACCTCAAGTGCTACTAGCTGGTGTGTCTGTGCCCTGCTACGAGTTCTGCCTTCTGTGAAGTGTGTCCTCACTTCCTGTCCCGGTCTATTTATATGGCTCTCCCGTGCTCCCTCTAGTGTTTGCTCAGTTGTATTGCATCTAGTTAACTTGTGATCACCACATCCCCCTTTTTCTCTTTACATATTTTCTGTACATCGTTAAAGAAAATTGTACATCCTGTCCCGGTGTATTTATAGCTCTCCCTCTAGTGTTTGCTCAATTGTATTGTATCTAGTCAATCTACGATCACCACATCCCCCTTTTTCTCTTTACATATTTTCTGTACATCGTTAAAGAAAATTATACAAGACAGTTACTTATGATATGTGTATCTATACAAGTGATGGTGCTATTGCATATTTTTACAAAGCCAATGTATTTATGAGTCCAATCTTAATAAAACATTTATGAGTCCATAAATTGACTCATTGATGAATTTGTTCAGTTTTTTTTCTTTTTGTTGTTGATGACGTGGTGATATTGATATTGCAACTCCGTTGTGAATGTTGTTGGTGTTCCTTGTTATCTTAAGTACCCAATGCGTCATCCCGAGGTGTTTGCATGGTCACATCACTGATGTTGACTGGCATGGACTTTTTTCTGTGCTTGTGGTATTGATTTATTATCTCATCCGCCTTGGATGCTGGTGTGCTTGCTTGTTCTGGAGCAGATGTGAGTTTGTGCGATTCGTTGTCATCCCACGACATGTTTGTAGTCTTGTCATCGTTTTGCAGTGTGCTGTGGCATTGTCCTTCATGTGCCGAGTAGTACCATTGTGTACAAGTCGTTGCTTCATTGCTGTTGTTTCTGTCGTTCCTGTCTTTGTTGTTTTCGTTGCCGTACTTGTTGCTGTTTTTGTCGTTTCTGTCTTTGGTGTTGTCGCTATCTTTGTTCCTGACTTTGTTGTTTTCGTTGCCGTTCTTGTTGTTTCTGTCTCTGTCGTTGTCGCTATCTTTGTGCCTGACTTTGTTGTTTGTCTTGTCGCGCTTCCTGTTGCTTTTGTTCTTGCTGTTGTTGTTCTCGTTTCTGCTGTGCTTTTGACTTTTGTTTTTCTTGTTATACTCTATGAGTGTCCCGTGTGGATAATTTGAGTCATTGAGCATTTCGTCTCGAGAGTGGTGCGAATGATCTGATGTTGCATCGGTGCTGGTGACATCAATCATTTGTGGAGGATTTGATTCCTCATCTTTGCTTTCTTGGTGCTCCTCTTCTGGAGTCAAATTCTTCTCGATTTCATTTGACGCGGTGTCTCTGGATTCTTGGCGCTCCTCTTCTGGAGTCAAAAACTTCATGATTACAATTTACATGGTGTCTCTGGACTCTTGGCGCTCCTCTTCTGGAGTTAAAATCTTCATGATTTCTGTTGATGTTGTCTCTCTGGACTCTTGGTGCTCCGCTTCTGGAGTTAAAATCTTCATGATTTCTGTTGATGTTGTCTCACTGGACTCTTGGTGCTCCTCTTCTGGAGTCAAAATCTGCATGGTTTCTGTTGGCGTGGTCTCTCTGGACTCCAGGTGCTCCTCTTCTGGAGTCAAAATCTGCATGGTTTCTGTTGGCGTGGTCTCTCTGGACTCCAGGTGCTCCTCTTCTGGAGTCAAAATCTGCATGTTTTCTTTCGGCGTTGTCTCTCTGGACTGTTGGGTGGCCCGACTCTGTGCTTCTGTACAGACAAGCTGAGAACTGTCAGTCTCGCTGTGATCCTGTACGTCGAGTGTGATCACCTTGTCACTGTTTTCGCGCTGTGCTTCTGTACAGACAAGCTGAGAACTGTCAGTCTCGCTGTGATCCTGTACGTCGAGTGTGATCACCTTGTCACTGTTTTCGCATGCAGTGGGTAGAGGTACATTGTCTTCTTCTTGTTCATGTGAGCTTGGTAGACTTTCACAGTCTGCTTGTGGTTGCTCAGATACGGCAGGTTGACCTTCATGGTCTTGCTCATGCATGGTGTCAGTGGTTAGATGTACGTTGTCTTATTCTTGTTCATGTGAGCTTGGTAGACTTTCATAGTCTGCTTGCGGTTGCTCAGATACAGCGGGTTGACCTTCATGGTCTTGTTCATGCATGGTGTTCGCCAGGGAGTGTTTGCTTGCATCCCTGTTGGAGTCTTTCATCACTCGCACTGTGGAGCCTGTCATCACTCGCTCTGTGGAGTCTTTCTGTGCTCTCTGTGTGGCGTCGTCTTCGTCTTGGGTATTGCTGTCATCCAATGTATCGACGAGCTGCCATGGCATCATGGTGTTGGATTCATCTACCACGAGTAGATTCGTGTTGAGCTTTGCAACGGTGTCGCTGATGCTGTGATCAGCATATCCAAATAACTCAGCCATCTCTGAGTAGTAGTCTTTGAAACCCAAATCATCTTGGTTGGCTTCTTCTACCACGAGTTGGTTCGTGTTGAACTTTGCGACCGTGTCGCTGATGCTGTGATTAGCATATCCGACTGACTCAGCTATGTCTGAGTAGTATTCTTCGAAAACCAAATCATCTTGGTTGGATTCTTCTACCATGAGTTGATTCGTGTTGAACTTTGCGACCGTGTCGCTGATGCTGTGATAAGCATATCCGACTGACTCAGCCATGTCTGAGAGGTAATCTTCGAAAAACAAATCATCTTTTGTTGTTTCGGAATTCTTTTTGTTCTCTTCACTTTGGGTGGTGCAGACTGCTTTTTTCAGGGTGTTGTGCAAGTTGTTTTTAACTGTTCGTTTAAGTTCAGGCGTTTTTCTGTGTTCTGAGGCAAGAAAATTTGCTTTTACCACTTTAAGTGTCTTGTTTTCAATTTTCGGGCATTTCCCTTTTAAGTAGGCGTCGTCGGGATGCTCAGACGTCATGACGTCACGCGTAGGAATGAATTGCGCATGCGCAAATCGGCCTTCCTCCTTCACTGTGCGGTTTTGTGTCCATTGCGCATGCGCAGCTTGCGCATGCGCATAACGATCCGCGACCAAAACTTTTTTAGACTGCGCATGCGCGGCTTGCGCATGCGCATAACGATCGGCAACACAACCTTTTTTTAACTGCGCATGTGCGGCTTCCGGTTCCGGCGCATGCGCAGACGCAATTTGTAGTTTTTTGCTTGCCCGAGACTGCAAAATGTGCTCCGACGCCATTTTATCGCGGATTTCAGCGTTTTTTCTTTCTAAAAGTTGTAAGTTACCTTTTCTTTCCGATCTGGACTGGATTTCAGAGTTTTGGCTTTGTGAAAAATTCATGTTATTTCTTCTTTTTAATCTGTACTTTTCATTCGCGATTTCTTGTTCTTTTCGTGATTTTTTAAGTTTTGCATCACTCAGTCTCTGTGCAGTTTGGCCTCTGAGCATGCCTTGCTGTTCAAATTCCTTACAGTACTCTTCAAATTTGTTTAGTATTGTTTGTAAGCTGTTTCTGTCTTCACCTTTTGAGTATTTAAATCCATTATAAACTTTCCTAGCTTCATGTCCTTCGATGAGGATTGCTATTTTAATTTAGTCTGAGGCTGCTGCTGCATCATTTGCTATGATACCGAAATCGAACCATTGTTTAAACCTTTTCCAGACACTTCTTACATTTCCAGTCGTGTCCAGCTGAAGTGGGAATCCAAGGCACATCCTCCCATCAGCGATGTCTTCCCAAGTCGAATGTCCAGTAGGAGATTTCCATGCCATTTTGTTCTTTCTGTGTCTGCCACTGAGTTGTCCTGTAGTAAGCGTCTGAAGCCACTCCTGGGTACCATGTGTTGTTCCTCGAGTCTTAATAAAGCTCGTAGTCTCAAATGTGGAGAAGATGCTTTATTGTGAATTTGTTCTCTCTTCAGAGCTTAACCTACAGCTACCTCAAGTGCTACTAGCTGGTGTGTCTGTGCCCTGCTACGAGTTCTGCCTTCTGTGAAGTGTGTCCTCACTTCCTGTCCCGGTCTATTTATATGGCTCTCCCGTGCTCCCTCTAGTGTTTGCTCAGTTGTATTGCATCTAGTTAACTTGTGATCACCACAGTGGGGAGATCAAGGTTTATGTAGGGAAGGTCAATGGTGAGGTCCTGAGAGTTGAGGGTAACAGTGGGCAGGTAATAGATGTTGGATGGGTGGTCAATGATGTTGGATGGCAAATCGAGGGGATAGTTCCAGGGTGTTGGGGGCTAACCAGCAAGAAACACTAGGGTGAGTTACAGTTGGTCGAGGGTGATGGAGGAAAATCAAAGATGATTAAAGGAGAGAGCAGTGTGATGGCTTCCAGTTCCAGAAATGCATGGAATCAGGGCAGCATGGTAGCACAGTGGTGAGCACTGTGGCTTCACAGCTCCAGGGTCCCAGGTTCGATTCCCGGCTGGGTCACTGTTCGGAGTCTGCACCTTTTCCCCGTGACTGCATGGGTTTCCTCCGTGCTCCGGTTTTCTCCCACAAGTCCTGAAAGACATGCTGTTCGGCAATTTGGACATTCTGAATTCTCCCTCTGTGTACCCGAACAGGCACTAGAATGTGGCGACTGTGGGCTTTTCACAGTAACATCATGGCAATGTAAACCTACTTGTGGCAATAAAAGATTATTATTATTATTATTATTAATAAGTGGTGACAAAAGTAAAGGTGGAGTGGTGGGGTGCAGTATCACAGAATATTCAGAGAATGCAAACTCCTTACAAACAGCTGGATTGATATTGTTGAGTGGAAAAGAGTGGATACTTATCCTGGTACCATTTAAATATGGTGCTCAGATCATTGACTCTGTGAGCTAAAGGCTGGGCCTGTGATTCCTATCCACTCTTGCCACATGAGTGACCAGGCCCTGTTCTCTGCATATGGCTGGCTGCCACGCCATTGAGTTTGGCCAGCCACTCTTCCTCTTGAGTGTAAGTGCACATACTTCAATTCCTGCCTCCTTGACCCTTAATGCAAGAAGATTCTTCCCCAGATTCCTCGCATGCACCAATTTTGGAACATCCTCAAAAAATTCAGTTAAATTGGTGAACTATGACTTACTTTTCCAGAAACCTTGTTAAGATTTTCTAATAGCCCCTGTTATATCATGCCTTTGTAATAATCCATCTAGTGGTTCACTTTTAATTTGGAATTCCACTGAAATCTGTACCAAAGAATGCCTCATCACCCTCTATATTCCTTCATGGCACTCTGTTCCGAATGCATGCAAACAAAAGTCCATCACAACTATCAATCAGCCTCATCTTCAATTACTTTTTGTCTGCTGCCATCTCTGTTTGGACAGTCAGTTAATTTTATGCTTAGTATAAATTTTCTTGTTTAATTAGATTTGGTATAGATCTTAAGCATCTTGGTTTTAGGGGCAGCAGGGTGGCGCAGTGAGTTAGCCCTGTTGCCTCACGGCGGCGAGGACCTAGGTTCGATCCCGGCTCTGGGTCACTGTCCGTGCGGAGTTTGCACATTCTCCCTGTGTTGCAGGGTAAGATGTGCAGGGTAGGTGGATTGGCCACGCTAAATTATCCTTCAATTGGAAAAAATGAATTGGGCACTCTAAATATATTTTTTAAAAGTATCTTGGTTTTATTTTACTGTGTGTCCTTCTTTTGACCTTAAGGACATAGATGACTTCTTCCCGTAAAAAGTGATTTTAAATATAATTGATTTCTCATCAGTCCTGTGATCATCTCTGTCCAATACGTCTGCCTCGCAAGAATGAAATATCAATAAGTCAATGGGGATTTGCAATTGTGAATTATACAAACAAGTCTTATTTCTATTGTTAGCCATGGCTCAATAATAACAGCCTCAACCTTTGAGTCAGATAGTTGTAGGTTCGAAACCCACTGGATAAACTTGGGGCGCCAAACAGAAAAGTTTCCAGTGTCATTTGTGGCAGGTTTTGCTGGGAGTTTCCCACCGGCTCTGTTGGAGAGTTCCCCACCGCTATCTCACGACACTTAATCACTCTGTTGGGCCCTGGGGACTTTCTCACCAGTTTTGCTCACACTTAGAATTTTTTTCATCACTGGGCAGCTTATCTCCGAGATCAGGCCATCATTTTGAAATGGTGCCCCAATCTCTAAGTGAGCTTACGAGTCATACTGGCAGCGGGGAAGCCTGCGGGCGGCTTCACCTCGTCGACCGGCATCGTTGCACTCCTGTTCGAGCATGGCGCGGCCGGTAGATCGCGCCCTTGGGTACAAAATCCAACTGATACCCTAATAGTGAGGGAGTCCTGCAATTTTTGAGGTGCCATCTTTTAGAAGAGGTATTAAACCAAAATTGCATCTGCCCTCAGGTAGATGTGAATGATCCCAAAGCATTTTCAAAGAAAAGCAGGGAAACTCTCCCCATGTTCTGGCAAAATGTGATGTGGAGATGCCGGCGTTGGACTGGGGTGAGCACAGTAAGAAGTCTTACAACACCAGGTTAAAGTCCAACAGGTTTGTTTCAAACACGAGCTTTCGGAGCACGGCTCCTTCTTCAGGTGAATGGAAAGGCTTGTTCCAGAAATGTTTATATAGACACAGTCAGAGATGCCCCGGAATGCGAGCACCTGCAGGCAATCAAATCATCAAAGATGCAGAGAGAGAGGTAACTCCAGGTTAAAGAGGTGTGAATTGTCCCAAGCCAGTTCAGTCGGTAGGCCTCTGTAGGTGGACTTGCAGAGGCCTACCGACTGAACTGGCTTGGGACAATTCACACCTCTTTAACCTGGAGTTACCTCTCTCTCTGCATCTTTGATGATTTGATTGCCTGCAGGTGCTCGCATTCCGGGGCATCTCTGACTGTGTCTATATAAACATTTCTGGAACAAGCCTTTCCATTCACCTGAAGAAGGAGCCGTGCTCCGAAAGCTCGTGTTTGAAACAAACCTGTTGGACTTTAACCTGGTGTTGTAAGACTTCTTACTGGCAAAATGTGACCAACATCACTAATACAAATTATCCAATCATTATCTCATTGCTGTTTGTGAAAATATTTTATGTACAAATTGCTTGCTTTCTATTACAACAGTGACTGCCTTTCAGAAGTGTTTCAACGACTATGACTACATTGGAATGTCCTGAAATCATGAAATGGCACATCAGTAAATTACAACATTCTTACTGCAGTTGGCAAAACACCATGAGTTAATCACACTGTAAAAGGAGACTTTCTTGGCAAAGTGGGTTATGCATTTGGTGTGACTATGTCCTTAATAAAGTATACTATATCCTTTTTTTCTTCGTTCTCTTATAGGCTTTTTAGTGCTATTTTAGAACAAGCGACCAAAGCAGAGGGAATTAACCCAATTGGAGGTAAAGCTGCTGGATTCGATGTCAAAGCTCTAAGAGCATTCAGAGTCCTACGACCATTACGCCTAGTGTCTGGCGTCCCCAGTAAGTACTTTGGCACAGTACAATTGCAAAATATAGGACCCAAGACTATGATGGAAGACCTTGAATTCCATTGCCCTTTTTTGTTGTCTTATTAAACTAGTTCTAAAACCAATATCACAATATCAAAAAGAATATATGATGGAATTCCACTGAGAGTAGGCTATGGATAGGAAATTAAACAACAAACTCAACTGATGACATCAGTTTGAGGGTTGAGCTATTTTAACTCTAGTGCCTCAGTTGCATTTGATCGGCAGGGATGGGCAGCCTACCAACTTTTTTGCTGGGTCTTCCACTGAGGAGCCAGGGACCCATTTAAATAATTAATGTATTTTTAATGGGAGATTCCATTCAACTTCTGGCAAATTTGTTGGTGAAGGAATGCGTCACAAACCTGTCCTCAAGTTGTCAGACTGTTCTCTGGAGGTCTTGGTGGAAAAGGTGAGGGCATGGAGGGAAATTCAAATTCCCACAACTGAGAAGAAGATTCAGAATTTTTACATGCACTATGACTGGAGAGAGGTGGCAGAGATAGTAATTTCCATGAATGTCCCTCCTGAGACTAAAATATTGCTTCAGTGGTCTGCTGAGAACAGCATAGGTGAGTACAGTTCTTTATTTCTCCACCTCTCTCTCAATAATACCTGGCAACAGCCCTTATATCCCTCAGCGCCCTCCTGAAGTTTTCTCCATTGCATCAAATACTTTGCAAGGGCACAGTATACCACCGCTCTTTCTCACTCCAAACACAATGGGTAACATAGGAACATGAACATTCAACCCTTCAAACTGTTCCACAATTCAATAAGATCATGGCTAATGTGTCTACTAACTCCATTTATCTGAGTCGGCTCACATCCTTTGGGACATTTAACCAGCAAAAATATATTAATCTCAGATTTGAAAATATTAATTTACCTAACATCTATTACTTTTTGTGTTCCCTTTGTGTAAAGATGTGTTCTCCTAATTTTCTCTTGAATGGCCTCGCTGTGATTTTAAGGTTAGGTCCCCTTGTCCTAGATTCTGCCCTCCGCCCCCTGCTCCCGCACCAGATAAAGGCTGTATTTACTCTATCAATTTCTTTGAAAATCCAATCACTCTTCATCTTCAGTATTCCAGGGAATGCAAATCTAGTTCATGGAATTTCTCCTCATAATTTAATCCTTGGAGCCCTGGAAACATTCTGGTGAATCTGTGCTGCACTCTTTCCAAAGCCATTCTATTTTTTTCATTTCTTCATGGGATGTGAGCCTCACTGGCATGGCCAGCATTTGTTGCCTAAGCCTAGTTGCTCTTGCTGGCTTTCTGAGGAAATGTGCTTCCTGTGGTGCGTAGAACAGTACACAGTATTACAGATGTGATCTAAACAAGACATGTAACAAACAAAAATTCCTCCCCTCCAGCCCTTTTTAATTGTTTTTTGCATTGCTAGCTACATTTTAGTCATTTGTGTGCATGGGCCCCTAAATCCCTAAATCCCTTTGTATTTCTCTTTACTTAGATATTTTATTCTTTTTTTCTCCCTAAATGGATCATTTTCCATTTTACAACAACTTTGTTTGACTATATATGTAACTTTATGCTACTGTCAATACAATTTGCTGTGCTACCAATCTTTGGGTCATCTGCAAACTTGGATTACAACTTTCTATTGTGATATTTCTGTCATTAATAAATATAATGAATAGTTAAGGCCCCAGCACAGATCCTTGTGGAACACCAATAGTCACTTCTTTCCAATTTGAGTACATACCCATTATCTCTACTCTCTGTTTGCTGTTGGCTAGTAATTAGTACAACAGTTTGGATTGCGTGAGGCATTGCGAACCAGGTAGATCCCGGGAGTAGGGTCTCCTGGCTTTTATCAGCCACGCTGCACCATGGCAAGCTGCTTTTCCAGCGCAGCATGGCCATTTGATCGCACCCCCTGTTTTGTGTCCAATCTCGGCAGGGAACGCTCCCTGAGGCCGCACTTTAGCGTCCTTTCATGAGGAGCACCGGCGAGCAAAATTCCTCAGTGCAGGAAGAGATCATGGCGCCATTTATAAATGGCATCTCTCGACCCCCCCCCCAATTCAACCCCCGGATCTCCCCAATGCCCCCAACTCACCTCAAGCTCCCCTGCACCCCACCACATACAGTAGGGCACCTCCAAACCCGATCCCCAGTGTGGACAAAATGTCAGCTTGGCACTGCCAGCCTGGCACTGCCAACCTGGCAGTGGTATTTTCAGGGTGCTAGGCTGGAAGTGCCAAGGTGCCAGGGTGTCAGCCTGGCCAAAGGCTGACCACCCGGGGGGCCTTTGATCACCTGGGAGACCCACCCCTCCAGAGACATTTTCATTTTTCATTTTCACATTTCGCCTGTTTGTGGCGTCCAGTGCTAAACAGCATTTGAGGCTATTCTCTGCCCAATCGCATTTTGCGATTTCGGCATCGGCAAGCGGAGAATCCTGCCCTTTGTATCTGTCTTCACTTTGGGAGTACAAATGACATTCCAGAGATAATTGTGAATCAAGAGGAGAAAGGGGGGAAGAACTTAAAAACAATTGTAGTCACCAGGGCAAGGGGACTGAGAAAATTATGAGAACTAAAATCTGACAAGTTCTCAGGTCCTGATGAACTCCATCCAAGGCTCTTAAAAAAGGTGGCTGCTGAGATAGTAGATGCATTGGTTATGATTTTCCAAAATTCATTTGATTCTGGACAGTACCGTCAGACTGGAATGTAGAAAATGTAACTCCTGTATTCTAGAAAGGAGGAAAATAGGAAGCAGGAAGCATCATGCCAGTTAGCTTAATACCTGTCACAGGGTAAAGGCTGAAATCTATTATTAAGAAGGTAATGGCAGCGTATTTTTCAAAATTTTTATATTGTAGTTTTTCAATTTTACTAAATTTTATAACACATACAATTTTTTATAAAACTCCCAAAACATCCAACAGAAAAAATACAAATGAGAACACAATCCCACACCCCCAACCTCTGCCCCTCTTCCCATTCCCCACCCCCCCAGCAGTCAACAGTGATTAGTTCCTTGAAGTAAATAATAAAAAGCCGCCACCTCTGCTAGAACCCCTTGACCAATCCCCTCACAGTGTACTTAACCTTCTCCAGGTACAAAACTACATTAAATCTCCTAACCATGCTGGGAATTTGGTCGCATTGGAAACCTCCACCCCAGCAGAACTCGCCTCCGGGCAGTCAACAAGGCGGAGGCAAGATATTTGCCTCCCCACTGTCTGCAATCCTGCGCGTCCGACACCCCAAATATGGGAACCAAAGGGCAGGCTCCAATTCGATAATGTGAATCGCCGATTTAGTGTGAAAGAAGGAGATACAAAAACTCACAAACTTGGCACAGTATCAGTAATACTAAAAGGAATAAAACGGGAAGTAAGAACATAAATGGAAAGCAACGCGGCAGGTTGTTACATGAAGATATGGGTTCAACGACAAGGAAAATTAGGAGAAACGTTCAGAGGAAAAATAACTTAGGAGCGTTTACTGATCAAGGTGTTAAAATTCAAAACAGAGGAATAAAAGCCGACATAAGTGTACTTCACCTGAATGCTCATAGTATTCGGAATAAGTTAATGAGTTGATGGCGCAAATCATCCTGAATGACTATGATTTAGTGGCTATTACTGAAACATGGTTAAAGGATTGTCACGACTGGGAGTTAAATATCCAAGGGTATCAAACTAATTCGGAAGGGCGGAGTGAATGGTAAGGAAGGTGGTGTAGTTCTGCTATTTAAGGATGACATTGGTGCTATGAAGGATAAGGTTGAATCCATTTGAGTGGAAATCAGGAATAGTAAGGCGAAAAGGCCACTGATAGGAGTAGCCTATAGGCTACCAAATAGTAACATTATGGTGGGGCAGGCAATAAACAAAGAAATAACTGATGCATGTAGAAATGGTACAGCAGTTATCATGGGGGATTTTAATCTACATGTCGATTGGTTTAACCAGGTCGGTCAAGGCAGCCTTGAGTTTATAGAATGTATCCACGATAGTTTCCTAGAACAGTATGTAATGGAACCTACGAGGGAACAAGCGGTCCTAGATCTGATCCTCTGTAATTTAGACAGGATTGATTAATGATATCATAGTTAGGGATCCTCTCGGAAGGAGCGATCACAATATGGTGGAATTTAAAATACAGATGGAGGGTGAGAAGGTAAAATCAAACACTAGTGTTTTGTGCTTAAACAAAGGAGATTACAATGGGATGAGAGAAGAGCTAGCTAAGGTAGAGTGGGAACAAAGACTTTATGGTGAAACAGTTGAGGAACAGTGGAGAACCTTCCAAGCGATTTTTCACAGTGCTCAGCAAAGGTTTATACCAACAAAAAGGAAGGACGGTAGAAAGAGGGAAAACCGACCGTGGATATCTAGGGAAATAAGGGAGAGTATCAAATTGAAGGAAAAAGCATACAAAGTGGCAAATATTAGTGGGAGACTAGAGGACTGGGAAATCTTTAGAGGGCAACAGAAAGCTACTAAAAAAGCTATAAAGAAGAGTAAGATAGATTATGAGAGTAAACTTGCTCAGAATATAAAAACAGACAGTAAAAGTTTCTACAAATATATAAAACAAGAAAGAGTGGCGAAGGTAAATATTGGTCCTTTAGAGGATGAGAAGGGAGATTTAATAATGCGAGATGAGGAAATGGCTGAGGACCTGAACAGGTTTTTTGGGTCAGTCTTCACAGTGGAAGACACAAATAACATGCCAGTGACTGATGAAATGAGGCTATGACAAGTGAGGACCTTGAGATGATTGTTATCACTAAGGAGGTAGTGATGGGCAAGCTAATGGGGCTCAAGTAGACAAGTCTCCTGGGCCTGATGGAATGCATCCCAGAGTGCTGAAAGAGATGGCTCGGGAAATTGCAAATGCACTAGTGATAATTTAACAAAATTCACTAGACTCGGGTGGTCCCGGCAGATTGGAAATTAGCAAACATGACACCACTGTTTAAAAAAAGGAGGTAGGCAGAAAGCGGGTAATTATAGGCCAATTAGCTTAACTTCGGTAGTAGGGAAGATGCTGGAATCTATCATCAAGGAAGAAATAGCGAGGCATCTAGATGGAAATTGTCCCACTGGACAGACGCAGCATGGGTTCATAAAGGGCAGGTCGTGCCTAACTAATTTAGTGGAATTTTTTGAGGACATTACCAGTGCGGTAGATAACGGGGAACCAATGGATGTGGATTTCCAGAAAGCCTTTGACAAGGTGCCACACAAAAGGTTGCTGCATAAAATAAAGATGCATGGCATTAAGGGTAAAGTGGTAGCATGGATAGAGGATTGGTTAATTAATAGAAAGCAAAGAGTGGGGATTAATGGGTGTTTCTCTGGTTGGCAATCAGTAACTAGCGGTGTTCCTCAGGGCCCACAGTTGTTCACAATTTACATAGATGATTTGGAGTTGGGGACCAAGTGCAATGTGTCCAAGTTTGTAGATAACACTAAGATGAGTGGTAAAGCAAAACGTGCTTTATAAAGAGGAATTTTGATAGGTTAAGTGAATGGGCTAGGGTCTGGCAGATGAAATACAATGTTGCCAAATATCAGGTTATCCATTTTGGTAGGAATTACAGCAAACGGGATTATTATTTAAATGATAAAATATTAAAACATGCTGCTGTGCAGAGAGACCTGGGTGTCCTAGAGCATGAGTCGCAAAAAGTTGGTTTATAGGTGCAACAGGTGATTAAGAAAGCAAATGGAGTTTTGTCCCTCATTGCTAGAGGGATGGAGTTTAAGACCAGCGAGGTAATGCTGCAATGGTATAAGGTGTTAGTGAGGCCACACCTGAAGTATTGTGCTCAGTTTTGGTTTCCTTACCTGAGAAAGGACATACTGGCGCTGGAGGGTATGCAGAGGAGATTCACTAGGTTATTCCCAGAGTTGAGGGGGTTGGATTATCAGGAGAGGTTGAGTAGACTGGGACTGTACTCATTGGAATTTAGAAGGATGCGGGGAGATCTTATAGAAACATATAAAATTATGAAGGGAATAGATAGGATAGATGAGGGCAGGTTGTTTCCACTGGCGGGTGAAAGCAGAATTAGGGGGCATAGCCTCAAAATGAGGGGAAGTAGATTTAGGACTGAGTTTAGGAGGAACTTCTTCACCCAAAGTGTTGTGAATCTATGGAATTCCCTGCCCAGTGAAGCAGTTGAGGCTCCTTCATGAAATGTTTTCAAGATAAAGATAGATAGTTTTTTGAAGAATAAAGGGATTAAGGGTTATGGTGTTCGGGCCGGAAAGTGGAGCTGGGTCCACAAAAGATCGGCATGATCTCATTGAATGGCGGAGCAGGCTCGAGGGGCCAGATGGCCTACTCCTGCTCCTAGTTCTTACGTTCTTATGTTAGTGAGGGGTGTGTGATATATCAGAGTGTAACAGTGAGGGGTGTCAGATATATCAGAGTGTTACAGTGAGGGGTGTGGGGTATATCAGAGTGTTACAGTGAGGGGTGTGGCGTATATCAGAGTGTTACAGTGAGGGGTGTGGCGTATATTAGAGTGTTACAGTGAGGGGTGTGGCGTATATCAGAGTGTTACAGTGAGGGGTGTGGGGTATATCAGAGTGTTACAGTGAGGGGATAAAGATAGATAGTTTTTTGAAGAATAAAGGGATCAAGGGTTATGGTGTTCGGGCCGGAAAGTGGAGCTGGGTCCACAAAAGATCGCCATGATCTCATTGAATGGCGGAGCAGGCTCGAGGGGCCAGATGGCCTACTCCTGCTCCTTGTTCTTATGTTCTTATGACCAGAACATATGCATGTGGTTAGCCATGCCCCCAGAACACCGCTCAAACCGATTGTCCACCTCTGGAAAAAGAACTGCTCATCCTCTCCTTGGTTAGGTGTGCCCTAAAACACTATCTTAAGCTGGATCAAGCCCAATCTTGCACAAAAGAACATGTAGTTCACCCTGCGAAGGGCCGCACTCAACACCTCATCATCTACTATGGGCCTCAGCTCCTCCTCCTACTTCACTTTCACTCTATCCATTGAGCTTACCTCTTCTGAAAGGATTTGCCCATAGATTCCCGACGTGTTCCCTTCCTCTGACCCCACAAGTAAAAGGATATATTCCATTAGAGATGTCGGCGGCACCACTGTGAAAGTCGGGAAACTCTTCTGTACTAAATTCCGACGCTGGAGATATAAATGAGTTTGATTCCAAGAGCCCATACTTCACCATTAATTCTAATCTGGCAAATCACCTCTCCAAAAACACGTCTCCAATTCTCTCTCAACATGGTGTCCAGCCTCGCCAGATCAAACAGGTGATTGGAACAAATAGGGACCAACTTGGACAAAGACCCAAGCCTAAAAAGCTGTGTGTGCTGCCTCCATATCCTCTGGGTCACTACTCCACCCCAGCTACTTTTCTTTATTGGCCACCCAGTAATAAAAAAGCAAATTTGGTGGCGCAAGGCCCCCAGACTGTCTGTCCCTCTGTAAAACTGTTCTACGAGTCTTGCCCACCAAATAAAATACATTATCAAACTGTTTACCCTCCCGAAAAAGGATTTAGGGGGAAGACAGGAAGACATTGAAATAAAAACAGAAACTTTAGCAGAATTTTGATTTTGATAGACTGGACCCTGCCCATCAAGGACAAAGACAAGGTAATCCCACCTTTGCAGATCCGATTTGATCGTACTCACCACACTGGTGTAATTCAATTTATGGAGCTGTGCCCAGTCCTGGGCAACCCAGACACCCAAATAACTGAAGCTTGATCTGGCAAGACAAAAGGAAAGCCTCCCCCCCCCCCCGCACCCCTGCCCCCGTTGGCTCCTCACCCCGTTGGGGCCATGGTAAAAACCCTTAACCAGATTCAACTTCAATCCAAAGCTCATCAGAAGCTCCATAATATCTCCCAATGTGGGGACTGGGTCCCTCACATAAATCAGCAAGTCATTGGCGCATAGGGCATGGGCATTTAGGGGCATCCTATGCTCCACACCACCTACCCCCTCCTCAATTATCACCTTCCATTTCCTTGAAGCCCTTAAAGCCACAGCCAAGGGCTCAATCGTCAATATAAATAGGAGGGGAGACATCAGGTATCCCTGCCAGGTTCCCCTACCCAATTGAAAGTACCCTGAGTTCAAATAATTGGCACATACACTAGCCACTGCACAGTCCTTGTGGAGATAAAGTCCCGTCTTCACAATGAGGATACTCTCCATTATGTTGTGTCGCAATACAGCGAGCTAAATGGGATAGACTTCAAACAGCACCCCCTAGCCAAGCTGTTCAGTGCAGCTACAACACTGGCATCTACCCGGCAATGTGAAAAATTGCCCAGGTGTGTCCTGTACACAAGAAAGAGACAAATCCAACCCAGTCAATTACCGCCCTATCAGTCTACACTCCATCATCAGCAAAGTGATGGAAGGAGCCATTAACAGTGCTACCAAGCGGCACTTATTCGGCAATAACCTGCTCACGGACGCTCAGTTTGGTTCCGCCAGGGTCACTCAGTTCCTGACCTCATTGCAGCATTGCTCCAACCTGGACAAAAGAGCTGACTGCAGGGGTGAGGTGAGAGTGACTCAGCAAGCAGCATTTGACCGAGTATGGCATCAAGGAACCCTAGCTAAACTGGAGTCAATGGGAATTGGGGGAAAGCTCTCTGCTGGTTGGAGTTATACCTGGCACAAAGGAAGATGGTTGGAGGTCTATCATCTCAGCTCCAGGACATCACTGCAGGAATTCTTCATGGTAGTGTCCCAGGCCCAACAAGCTGCTTCATCAATGACCTGTCTTCCATTATAAGGTCAGACGTGGGGATGTTTGCGGATTCCTGCACAATATTCAGCACCATTCGCGACTCCTCAGATAATGAAGCAATCCGTGTCCAAATGCAGCAAGACCTGGACAGTATCCAGGCTTGGGCTGACAAGAGTCAAGCTACATTCGCGCCACACAAGTGCCAAGCAATAACCATCTCCTACAAGAGAAGCTCTAACCATCACCACTTGACATTCAATGGCATTACCGTCGCTGAATCCCCACAATCAACATCCTGGGGTTTACCATTGATCAAATACTGAACTGGATGAGCCACATTAATACTGTGGCTACCAGGGCAAAGAACAAAGAAAAGTACAGCACAGGAACAGGTCCTTCGGCTTTCCAAGCCTGCGCTGACCATGCTCCCAGTCTAAACTAAAATCTTCTACACTTCCGGGGTCCGTATCCCTCTATTCCCATCCTATTCATGTATTTGTCAAGACGCCCTTTAAACGTCACTATCCTCCCTGCTTCCACCACCCCCTCCGGCAGCGAGTTCCAGGCACCCACTACCCTCTGTGTAAAAACTTGCCTCGTACATCTCCTCTAAATCTTGCCCCTTGCACCTTAAAGCTATGTCCCCTCGTAATTGACCCCTCTACCCTGGGAAAAAACCCCTGACTATCCACTCTGTCTATGCCCCTCATAATTTTCTATACCTCTATCAAGTCGCCCCTCAACCTCTGATGTTCCAGTGAGAACAAACTGAGTTTTTTCAACCTCTCCTCATAGCTAATACCCTCCATACCAGGCAACATCCTGGTAAATCTCTTCTGCACCCTCTCCAAAGCCTCCACATCCTTCTGGTAGTGTGATGACCAGAATTGAACACTATACTCCAAGTGTGCGAACTAAGGTTCTATACAGTTGCAACATGACTTGCCAATTTTTATACTCAGTCCCCTGTTCAGTGAAGGCAAGCATGCTGTATGCCTTCTTAACTACCTTCTCCACCTGTTTTTCCACTTTCAGTGACCTGTGGACCTGTACACCTGATCTCTCTGACTGTCAATACTCTTGAGGGTCCTACCGTTCACTATATATTCCCCACCTGTATTAGACCTTCCAAAATGCATTACCTCACATTTGTCCGGATTAAACTCCATCTGCCATCGCTCCGCCCAACTCTCCAAATGATCTAAATCCTGCTGTATCTTCTGACTGGCCTCATTGCTATCCGCAATTCCACTAACCTTTGTGTCATCTGCAAACTTACTAATCAGACCAGTTACATTTTCCTCCAAATCATTTATATATACTACGAACAGCAAAGGTCCCAGTACTGATCCCTGCGGAACACCGCTAGTCACAGCCCTCCAATCAGAAAAGCGCCCTTCCATTGCTACTCTCTGCCTTCTATGACCTAGCCAGTTCTGTATCCATCTTGCCAGCTCACCTCTGATCCCGTGTGACTTCACCTTCTGTACCAGTCTGCCATGAGGGACCTTGTCAAAGGCCTTACTGCAGTCCATATAGACAACATTCACTGCCCTACCTGCATCAATCATCTTTGTGACCTCCTTGAAAAACTCTATCAACTTAGTGAGACACGACCTCCCCTTCACAAAACTATGCTGCCTCTCGCTAATACGTCCAATTGCTTCCAAATGGGAGTAGATCCTGTCTCAAAGAATTCTCTCCAGTAATTTCCCTACCACTGACGTAAGGCTCACCATCCTGTATTTCCCTGGATTATCCTTGCTACCCTTCTTGAACAAAGAAACAATATTGGCTATTCTCCAGTCCTCCGGGACATCACCTGAAGATAGTGAGGTTCCAAAGGCATATCAAATGCTCGGAATCCTTATCTTCTTTTTAACAAAAGGGAAATTGATGCCTGCACCAGTGTGACGGGGAGGGAGCCCTGGTCAGAGTCATGAAACACATGCTCCTATAGCTACGAAGACCTCCACAGGACCTAATGGTACCTCCAACTCTTTGTGCTCCCCCTTCCCCACCACCAGAAATTCCAGACTCTTCAAAAATGCTGACATCTCCAAGCTCCCCTCAGGGGTGCTGACCTGTAAAGATTCTTATAGAAAAATTCAAATCTGCCCTATCTGAGGCCGACACCAGCTTGCAATTTTAATCCCTGACTTGAATGATCTCCTGGGAAACTACCTGCCGCCTCAACTGCTGAGCCAGGAAATGGCTGGCCTTCCAATATTCATAAATGACCCCTCGAACGCCGCAACTGGCATACTGCCTACCCGTAGACAACAAATGGAACTGCATCTATTTCATCCTATTTGCCAGGAGCTCCCAGCTACGCTCACTCGAATATTTGCAGTCCATCTCCAGAATATCGCCAGCTAGCTTCTGCCCCTCTTATCTTACTTCCCTATTCATGTGCGCCTTGTATGACATAAAATCCCTTCTAATTAGGCTTTCAAGACCTCCCACAGGGTGGAAGGCGAGACAGACCCGGTCCCATGAACCTTACATACTCATCCATCGCCTTAGAAATGCTCCCACAAAACCTTTTATCCACCAGTAACCCTACGTCCAGCCTCCATGCCGAACATTAAATAGGCCCATCTCTAAGACCAAATCCACCAAGTGCAGAGCATGGTCCAAAATGAATATAGCTGAATATTCTGCTTTACTCACCCTGGGAAGAAGAGACCTACGCATCAAAAATAAGTCTATCCTGGAGTATACCTTATGAACTGGGGAAAAGAACAAGAACTCTTTACATCCCGGATACATGAATTGCCATGGGTCCACCTGTATTCATTGTCTGCAGGGGGTGAAAGGCCAACATGTTAGCATGCTGCGTATTCTAGTGCCGAACAAGGTTCAATGGGTGACATGCTGGCCTTGGTTGGCTCTGAGACCCTGCCCCCGCATGTCCTCCCCCACCTGTGCACCCCTGGCCCCATTGGTGCCTGGTAGCCCTGGTGCCCATCCCTGCTGCCAGGGGTACTGTCGGCTGGCACTACCCATGCCAGCTGTAAATTCCGCAACCCCCGTGCAGCACTGTCCTGTAGGGGCTACTGTGGCGTTGCCCTGGATGGACAGTGTGGTGCCTCGCCGGCGGATGCTAGCCGGTTGGCAGGGTGGTATGACAGGAGCTGGCATGTGTGGGTGGTGGGGTAGGGGCACTGATAAGGCCGGTGGAACTCTGCATAACCAGGGGACATGGTGTGTGGTCAGTGGTGTGTCCAGCAAGATTTTCTTTTAATATATTGTATTCCAAACGTATATGAAAAGTTTCAACAGATAGACAATTCAGGAAACAAACTTCTCAACACACAACCATCCAGTTTGTACAGATTCCCCCCCTGCCCCTCCCGAAAGAACAACTCCTCAAACACGGTCACGAACAACCCCCACCTTGCCTCCAAACTCTCCTCAGAACCCCTTAACTCATATTTTATCTTTTCCAGCTGAAGGAAGTCATATAAGTCACCTAGCCAGGCCACCCCCCGGTGGCGTCGCTGACCGCCACTCCAATAAAATTTGTTACCAGGCAATCAGAGAGGTGAAGGCCACAGCATCAGCCTACCTGCCCACCATCAGCTTCGGCATCTCCAATATCCCACATATCGACACCAAAGGGTCTGGCTCAACATCCTCCCCCACTATCCTTGCTAGCGTCGTGAACACTCCCGCCTAGAATCTCCAAATTCTTGCAGTCCCAGAACATCTGTGTGCGGTTTACTGGTCCTTGCCCACACTTCTCACACTCGTCTGCCACCCCCTGAAAGAACCTATTCATTCTTGTCCGCGTCATATGTACACTGTGTACGACCTTGAACTGTATCAGGCTCATCCTTACGCCGTGGTTTTCACACAACGGCATTAACACCGACACTGTATGTTCTATGTATCTATGTATGTACCTCTATCCTAAAATGCCTCCTCAGCTGGTTCCAAATCTTCACCGTGGACTGCACCACGCTATCTGATTGCTGTAATTGGCAATGCCGCCATCACCATTGCCCTTTTGCTGGACCCCTTCAGGATTCCTCCTCCATCCTATCCCATTCTACCCCCCCTCATTCGCACCATTGCCTCACCTTCTCCACATTCGCCGCCCAATGGTATTGGAGCAGGTTCGGCAATGCCAACCCCACTCTGCTGCCTCTGTACAAGATCTTCCTAACCCTTGGCACCTTCCCTGCCCATACAAAGTCCAAAATAATCATGTCCAGTTTCTGAAAGAAGGCCTTTGGTATAATGATCAGGAGTGTCTGAAATGTGAACAGGAAACTCGGCAGAATGTTCATCTTCACCACTTGGACCTTCCCTGCCAAAGCCAAGTGCAGCATGTCCCACCTCTTGAGATCCTCCCTAGCCTCCTCCAACAGTTTTGTTAAATTCCATTTGTGAAGCATCGCCATTCCCTTGCCACCTGAATCTCCAGGTATCTAAAACTCTCTGGCCAACTTAAATGGAAACCCCCCCTTAAATTTGCTCACCGACCCAACTTATTCACCAGGAACACTATGCTTTTCTCTACATTTAACATATCCCGACAACGTCCCAACAAGCCCATGATCCTCTCCATGCTCTCCAGCGGGACCGAAACATAAAATAGTAGGTTGTTCGCTTAGAGCGACACCTGATTCTTCCTTCGTCCCCTCGTAATCTCTTCTCACTCTGTCGACCCATAAGAGCCAATGTCAGAGGCTCTATAGTCAGTGCAAACAACAGCGGCAACAGCGGGCACCCCTGCCTTGTTCCTCTCTGTAGTTCAAAGTTCCGTGAACCCATGTTCACGGTAGCACCAGTGGATAGCACGGTGGCTTCACAGCGCCAGGGTCCCAGGTTCGATTCCCTCACTGGATCACTGTGCGGAGTCTGTACATTTTCCCTGTGTCTGTGTGGGTTTCCTCTGGATGCTCCTGTTTCCTCCCACAGTCCAAAGACTTGCAGGTTAGGTGGATTGGCCATGATAAATTGCCCTTAGTGACCAAAAAGGTTAGGAGGGTAATTGGGTTACAGGCATAAGGTGGCAGTGAGGGCTTAAGTGGGTCGGTGCAGACTCGATGGGCCGAATAGCCTCCTTCTGCACTGTATGTTCTTTGTTTATGTCATTAGTCCGCACACACGCCCCCGGTGCCACATATAACAGGCTAAACCATGCCACAAACTTCGGTCCAAATCCAAACATTCCAAAGAGCTCAAACAGATGCCGCCACTCCACCCGGTCGAATGCCTTCTCTGCATCCATGGATACCACCACCTGCGGTACCTGTGCTCGCAACATTTAATAGCCTGCTTGTAAGATAAGATTGGTGGAGTTGCAGATAGCGAGGAGGACTGTCAGAGAATACAACAAAATATAGATAGATTGGAGAGTTGGGCAGAGAAATGGCAGATGGAGTTCAATCCAGGCAAATGTGAGGTGATGCATTTTGGAAGATCAAATTCAAGAGCGGACTATATGGTCAATGGAAGGGTCCTGGGGAAAATTGATGTACAGAGAGATCTGGGAGTTCAGGTCCATTGTACCCTGAAGGTGGCAACGCAGGTTGATAGAGTGGTCAAGCAGGCATACAGCATGCTTGCCTTCATCAGACGGGGTATTGAGTACAAGAGTAGGCAGGTCATGTTACAGTTGTATAGGACTTTGGTTAGGCCACATTTGGAATACTGTGTGCAGTTCTGGTCGCCACATTACCAGAAGGATGTGGATGCTTTGGAGAGGGTGCAGAGGAGGTTCACTAGGATGTTGCCTGGTATGGAGGGTGCTAGCTATGAAGAAAGGTTGAGTAGATTAGGATTGTTTTCGTTGGAAAGATGGAGGTTGAGGGGGGACCTGATTAAGGTATACAAAATTATGAGATGTATGGACAGGGTGGATAGCAACGAGCTTTTTCCAAGAGTGGGAGCGTCAGTTACAAGGGGTCACAATTTCAAGGTGAGAGGGGGAAAGTTTAAGGGAGATGTGCATGGAAAGTTTTTTACGCAGAGGGTGGTGGGTGCCTGGAACGCTTTACCAGCGGAGCTGGTAGAGGCGGGCACGATAGCATCATTTAAGAGGCATCTAGACAGGTATATGAACGGGCGGCAACAGAGGGAAGTAGACCTTGGAAAATAGGAGACAGGTTTAGATAAAGGATCTGGATCGGCGCAGGCTAGGAGGGCCGAAGGGCCTGTTCCTGTGCTGTAATTGTCTTTGTTCTTTGTTCTATATTGCTGGAAAGCTGCCTGCCCTTTTCAAAGCCTATTTGGTTCTCTGCAAGCATCCACGGGACACAACATTCCATCCTTCTCGCCACCCACTTAGCCATCACTTTCATGTCCATATTTAACAACGATATGGGCCTATATGACCCACATTCCAGTGGGTTCCTCCCCTTTTTTGGTATTAACGTGATCGTTGTCTGCGTCATTGTCTCTGGCAGCTCCCCCTTTTCAACGCCTTATTAAATGCCACCAATGGTTGTGGTGCCAGGTCCGTCACAAACTCCTTATAAAATTCCGCAGGGTAGCCATTGGGCCCCAGAGTCTTCCCTGACCTTATACTGTCCAACATCTCCCCCAGACCCAGGGGCTCCTCCAGCGCTTGCCTCTTCTCTTCCTCCAACTGTAGAAACTAAGAACCGTTCCCATGTCCCCCTCTTCACCCACTGGGTCTGCCCTGTACAGCTCCTTATAATAATTCCTAAACATCTAATTTATCTTCCCCAGCTCCGACACCACATCCCCATCTTCAATATTTTGCTGGATGCGGCCTGTCTCCATAGTTGATGCACTAACATTCGACTCGCCTTCTCCCTGTATTCGTACCGCACCCTTGCACTACGGAGCTGTGCTACCGCCCTCCCCGTTGTCAGCTTATCAAATTGCCCCTGTATTTTTTCCTCCCTGTCAATCCCTCCATGGTGGGCACCCTCAAGTATTCCGTATGTACCTCTAGCACTCATTCATTAGCTGTTCATATTCCACCTTCCTTTCCCTATTCCCTTGAATGAGATAATCTCCCCTCGGACCAACGCTTTTAGTGCTTCCCAAAAAGTGGCACCGACACCTACCAGTTTTGGTTAAATTCTACATAATCTTTAATCACAACCCGCACTTTGTCACAAAACCCTTTATCTGCCAACGATCCTGAATCGAGCCTCCACTTTGGTCTCTGCTCCTGTCCCAATCTACGCGGAATCTCCTGCCAATGAGGCAAATGGTCCGAGGTTACTATCCCCGTGTACTCTGCCCCCTTCACTCTGACCAAAATCGCCCGGCTCACCACAAAAAAGTCAATTTTGGAATATATCCTGTACACCTGCGGGAAAAAAGGAATACTCCCTTCCCCTTGGGCTCTTGAAATGCTACAGAGCCACCATACATATCTTTTCTATAAACCCAGCCAGCTCCTTTGCCATTTGTATCCTACTCATTGATCTGGGGCTCGATCTATCCACCCTCGGCTCTAGGACACAAATAAAATCTCCTCCCATAATTAACTGGTGCGTGGCCCAGTCCGGGATCACTACCAGCAACCCGTTCATAAAACCGACATCATCCCAATTCGGTGCACACACATTTAACAACACCACCGCGTCCCTCCTAATACCCCACTCACAATCATATATCTCCCACACGGGTCCGTCACTTTCTTCGCGCCCACAAATCCCGTTTTCTTACTCATCAAAATTACCACCACCGCAACTTCAAATCAAACCCTGAGTGGAAAACCTGACCCACCCACCCCTTTCTTAGCCTAACCTGGTCGTTCTCGCGGAGGTGCGTCTCCTGCAGAAAGACCTCCTCAGCTTTCAAGCTCCTAAGGTGCGTAAGGACTTGAGATCTTTGGACTGGTCCATTGAGCCCCAGCACATTCTGTATTATCAGACATATTAGGGGCTTACGCCTCCATTGCCCTCTACTGTCCGACATACTTCCCTTTTGCCTCTACCCCCGCTAAGTTCACCCTATACCTGGCCCATCCAAGATGGCCCCTTTCTCCTCCCCGACCATGTTTCTTCTCCCAGGTGGCCTTATTGCATCAGCCTCCCTTCCCCCCGCTCCCTCCCACCTACAGCCACCCCTCTCGGCCTTCTCCCCCACCTCACTTCCATTCACCAGCATTACCTGCCAGCATGGCAACTCGTGCCCAAAGGCTCCTCCGACAGACCTCCCACCCCTCCCCCACCCTCTGATCTGGGAAGAAGACGACCGCTGACCCTCCCCATCCAAACATACTCATCTTGAATCACAGGTCACCTTCCCCAAGAACAAACAAAAAAGAAAAGAAAACAAAACCCCAGACAGCGGGAGGCAGCCATCCCCTTGCAAACTTTTCACCCCTGCTACCCTTTGTCAATCCAACAGTAAAAAAAAAGCAAAAACCCCTCCACATCAGAGGAAAAGAACCCCCCCCCCCACTCCCTCCCCTCCAACCCCCACTCTACCCGTAATTCCAATTACTTCAAAGTGCCAGCACCTCAGTCTCCCAGAATTGTTCAGTTCAATTCTCCCCCAGTTTATGCTTCTTGATAAGGTCATTGGCTTCTTCTGGGGTCGTAAAATAGTATTCCCAGCCTTCATACGTCACCCAAAGCTTTGTTGGGTGGGGCACCCCAAACCTGGTCTGCCGTCGATATAGCACCGCGGAGGCTTTGTTGAACCCTGCCTGCCATTTGGCAAGCAAAGCTCCAATGTCCTGGTACATTCTGACCTTCTTCCCCTCCCATTTACTGTTGCGCTTCTCCCTGGCACACTGCAGAACCTTCTCTTCTCCACAAACTTATGGAGCCTCACAATCACTGCCCACGGTGGCTCTCACACTCTAGGCTTCTGCCTTAGAGACCTGTGCACTCTGTCCACTTCAGGGGCCTTGTCCAATACCCCCTCTGCCACAAGCCCTGCAGTATCCTCGCAAGGTACCTCATTGCACTCGCACCTTCCACTCCTTCAGGCAGGCCCACTATCTGCAAATTCTGCCGTCTCAATCTATTTTCCTGCTCCTCCACCTTTCCTTTCAACATCTTGCAAAGGTCTCCTAAGAGCCCCACCTCCACCTCCAGTGCCACCACCCGACAGCTGAGGTCCGATATCACCCTCACAATCTCTCGGATCTGCGACCTCTGTGCCTCCAAGCATTTTTCCACTTTTTCCATCGATCCCTTCAGGGGTGCCACAGCCCCTTCTATGGCCTTTGACCGATACTCCTGCATCTCCTTCCTCTGCTGGCGGAAGTCTTCCTTGATGAAGGCCATCAACTGTTTTATCTGGGACTTCGTGACTTGCACTGAACCATCCCCCTCGACCATCCTTCCACTGGACTATATGTCTCTTCCAACTCCTTGGCCAGGTCTTTCACCTTCGGCCAGATTTGGTAACCAGCAGTGGTAACCACTACGGGGGGAACTTCTCCTCCGACCTTTAGTTACATTTTTCCATCGAAGTTGCACCCAATTTCAAGTAAAAAGAGCTCTTTTCTACGCCTTCAATAAGGAGCTGCCCTGTGTGCTACCACTCACACCATGGCCGCCACCAGATGTCTGGGTGTGCAGCAAAATGGCTACCTTGGAAGCCGCAGCAATGGTCATCCATGCCTGGACACCCGGTCCCGTGAGGGGTCACCCCAACCCCATGGCCTGTCCCCGGTCACCCCCATCACACGCAGTGTCCCCCGGCCAGTGTCAGGACCGGCAGCCCACGGTGGTGCCTCTGCATGTCCTCCCTCCTCTCTCTTCCTCACAGCCACGGCGCCTGCTTCCCGATTTTTAAAAGCACAAGTGAACCTTGCCATCAGGAATTTCCTCCGGTGGAGGCGGAGGATCGCGGAGACCCCTGAGATTACCGGTCAAGCCCACTAGCGTTTACTGAACTTGCAGAGTGGAACGCATTGACATCGCTGTCGAGTCACTGGAGAACTACAATTTGACGTAAACCTGGTGCCCGACACGATTTCGGCCTGAAGACCAATTCTTGGCCGATGGAGAATCCTGCCCCTAACTTTTACTTTTTTTATAAAACATGGAGGAACAGAATCACAGGTCTGCGAATTAGTTTTAACAACAGGAAAAAATGTTTATTAAATATGAAAAGTTGGATTATTATGCAGTTGAAAAGAAATGCTTTCATTTTGTTGACATATGAAGTAGTGCTGCTTGACTGCTTCTATAAGGATCATTATCATAGTGGGGGGGGGGGGGGGTCTGTAAGTTCACAGTTTAATTGACAGTTCCAACTGGTTATGAAGAAATTAACTGTCTTTTATGTGTGACTATGAACACAGTGTTTGTTTTGATAAGTAATTCAGTACTTCAAGGAAATATGTATTTTAAGTGGATTAAGTATTTGAAGGAATTTAAATATTATCAGTGAGAGTTTTTAAATATAGTGAAGTCTGGAATATACATAAAACTTTATCTTATATCCCAATGGATCTTGAGGTATGCTTACGGTAGGTACTTTTGGCAAGGAGGCTGTAAGGGAAAGGGGTGATATGTGTGTGGGGGGCGGGTGCATGGTTTGGAATATGCTGGCATTAAGTTGGCATAGCAGCTATGAAGGGCAATCAAAGTGAGTGTGGGGCAGAGATTGGCACAAAAGGTATGAGAGACCATGGCTGGTTGGTGGGCATGAGTTGGCATGGATGGTTCATGGGAAGTATGAAGGGTGAGGGCTGGAGGGCATTTTTCTGTTCTTTTTTTGATTTTACTGCAACTGGACCAAAGTCCCAGAATACAGAGGTGAGCCTTTTAAACAGCATGCCTTTTCACCGAGCAGCCCTTGTGGTAGCCTCCGAACTCTTTCTGGGGTGGAGGGCTGAAGAAAACTGGCTATTTCAGAGAGGTAAAAGGGTAATTGATTTAGCCACTTTAATGCAAATGCTAAAGCCCAGTTTAAAATCTGTTTTAAAATGGATTTCATCACATAACTTCAAGCATAACTTAGATTACAAAAACACACAGCTTGCAGAATTTGCAGTGGCAAAGCACAGAATTTGAAACATCCCAAAAAGCTAGCTAAAGCTTATGCAACATTATACTGAAGGCCAAATTGACATTATAGTTCATATGAGTTCTGCCATTGTTCAAATGAACAGAATCGCAGAGTTCAGTACATATCAATTTAATGATAAGAGCAGAGTTTGCATTCCAACACACATTTAAGAATTCCACATGCAACATTTATATTAAGTTTAAAAGTTCAACAAGATAATGTTGCACGTTGATGATTGACAACTAACCATCCAACCAAATGCATTTGAGACCCATCCAAGCCAATCCGCACATTGCAGGGGTAGGGAAAGATGGAGTTAGACTGATAACATTTTCCTTGAAGATAGAGGTTCGGGAAGCCATTTTCCATCCAGGATCCCTCTATACCTTTCATCTAACTACTCGCTATTGTCATGTGAGAGTACCTTTAAAAAATCGGAGTTTATAAATGGGTGTGTATATGAGTACCTGTAGTGCGAGTACCTTTAAGAAATGTGTGTTTATTACTGCAGTGATGTCAGAGTGTGGGTGGAGCTGGGCTGTCTGTCAGCTTTTTACTTTCGTTTTAGGCTGTTTGCTGCAATGTGTGTTTTAGTTTTGTTTTCAGAGCTGGATAGCTGCAGTCACTGCCAGAAGATCTATTAGAGTCTCTCTCTCTAATCTAAAGACTGTAAATCGATCCTGATGATTTAAAACTAATAACAGTAGTGACTTTAACCTGATGTACTTCTGGCAAAAGGTGTTTTAAGTCTTATGGATGTTAAAAGAAAAGCTTAAAGGATTACTTTGTGGGTTGCATTTGAATTAATGTTTGCTAAGATGTTCACTGTATGTTTTAAAAAGGTCAACTTGAGTTCATAAAATAAACATTGTTTTGCTTTGAAAAATACTTTTTCATTTCTGCTGTACCACACCTGTAGAGTGGGCCGTGTGCTCCCCATACCACAATCTAGTAAAAGTTGTGGGTCAGGTGAATTCCATGATACACTTTGGGGTTCTCTAAATCCTGGCCCATATCAAACTGGGGGCTCAAGCAGGATAAAAGTCTATCTATTGGATTGGCTTTGTGAACTTAAAGACAGTGAGGGATGAGCACATTCTGCTTGCTTTTCAGGTGTGGTATTATAGTTTTAGTAGGAAGTGTGTTGTGGACAATGGCTCTTTCAGAGGCTCTGACGTTTTTGGGGGTGGAGACAGTCACACGCAGTACCTTACGGACAGAGACTAAAAGCAGACTGTTAGATTTGGCAAAAACATTGCAGTTAACATTACCTGACAAAATGCAAAAAGATGAGGAAATTATGGCGGTGGCTAAGCATTTAAAGTTACCTGAGATACAGTTTGACTCATTGGAAATGGCAAAAATTCAGTTACAAATTAAACGAATGGGAGATGAGAAAGAATTAAAGCAGCTTGAATACGAAAGAGAGAGAGAGGAAAGAGAAAGAGAGAGAGAGGAAAAAGAGAATGAAGAAAGAAAAACAGAAAGAATAGCCTTAGCAGAACAAAAAGAAAGAGAAAGGGAGATACAGATCAGGGCAAAAGATAAAGAGAGAGAGTTTGAATTTAAGAAAATGGCCATGAAACATGACAATCAGTTAAAATTGGCAGACGTAGGGCAGCACGGTGGCCTAGTGGTTAGCATAACCGCCTCACGGCGCTGAGGTCCCAGGTTCGATCCCGGCTCTGGGTCACTGTCCGTGTGGAGTTTGCACATTCTCCCCGTGTCTGCGTGGGTTTCGCCCCCACAACCCAAAAATGTGCAGAGTAGGTGGATTGGCCACGCTAAATTGCCCCTTAATAGAAAAAATAATTGGGTAATCTAAATTAAAAAAAAAAAAAAAAATTGGCAGACGTAAAGGGGAACGTACAGTTGGTGGATAATGATGAGGATAGTGAGAAAGAGCGTCAAAGTCGATGGCTTGGTGGGGATCTATTTAAATATGTCCAAGCATTGCCAAGGTTTAATGAGAAGGAGATAGAAACCTTTTTCATTTTATTTGAGAAGGGAGTTAAACAAATGAAATGGCCACAGGACATGTGGGTATTACTGATTCAAATAAAGCTGGTAGGTAGAGCTAGTGAAGCGTTTGCATCACTACCGGAGGAGGTATCTGGTTCGTATGAGGAGGTGAAAAAATCCATCTTAAGTGCATATGAACTAGTGCCTGAAGCCTACAGACAAAGGTTTAGAAATTTAAGGAAAGGATTTGGTCAAACATACATGGAGCTTGAAAGGCTCAAACAGAGTAATTTTGATAGGTGGAGAAGGGTTTTGAAAATAGACCAAACGTATCAAGCTCTCAGAGAAATTATGCTTTTGGAGGAGTTTAAAAATTCAATCCCTGATGTAGTGAGAATTCATGTGGCAGAGCAGAGGGTTAAAACTGCGAGATTAGCAGCAAAAATGGCAGATGGTTTTCATAAATAAAAGCTTGGTTTCCCACATCAGTTTCAGCCTGTGAGAGATAGAAACTGGGAAGGTGATCTGATGGAAGATAATAAGGAGAGTGTACCTCAGATGAAAAAAAGAAATCCAGGAGGGTGGAAAAGAAATAAAAAATTTCAAACATTTTCACTGGAATAAACTAGGCCACGTAAAGTCACAGCGTTGGTGGTTGAAGAAAAGCACTGGGAAGGCTGATGTGGTAAAACAGGATAAGACAGTCGGGTTTGTTAAAGTGGTAAAGGAAAGCCCAAGTGAAGCGAAGGAGGTGCAAAAGATTGTACTGCCTGATCAAGAGGTGATTGATAAGAAGGTGCCAGGTCTTTTTAAATAATTTACTTCTGTGGTAAAGTTTACTCATGTGTATCAGGAGGAGCAGGTAAAGAAGTCACAATATTAAGAGATATGGGAGCTAGTCAATCTTTAATAGTAAGAGATGAGGAGTTATGTAGTTTGGGAAGAATGTTGCCTGAAACGGTGGTAATATGTGGAATTCAGGGTGAGAGGAGGTGTGTTCCATTATATAAGGTAAGGTTGGAAAGTCCAGTTAAGAGTGGTGAAGTGGTAGTAGGAGTAATAGAGAAGCTATCTTGTCCAGGAATACAGTTTATCTTGGGTAATGATGTAGCTGGATCGCAGGTAGGAGTGATGCCTACTGTGGTGGATAAGCCAGTGGAAAATCAGACAACTAAAGTGTTGAAGAACGAATATCCTGAGATTTTTCCAGATTTTGTAGTAACAAGGTCGCAAAGTCACTGTTTAAGACAAGATGAGAAATCAAAGAGTGAAGGTGAAGTTGAAGTGCAATTATCAGAAACGATTTTTGATCAGATGGTTGGAAAAGAACAAGAACAGGTGAAGGATGAGGCGGATATTTTTAGTTCTGGAAAATTGGCGGAGTTACAACAAAAAGATATAGAAATAAAACGGATGTATCAGAAAGCAAACATGGGAGAGGAATCTGAGTGTACACCAGAGTGTTATTACCGTAAAAGTGATGTCTTGATGAGAAAATGGAGACCTTTACAAATGCAGGAGGATGAAAAGTGGGCAGAAGTTCATCAAGTAGTATTGCCGGTAGGGTATAGAAAGGAGGTGTTGTGATGGAGGTCAGGTGAACTCCATGATACACTTTGGGGTTCTCTAAACCCTGGCCCATAACACCTTACTCTAATATGTAGAGCACTCACATGGTCCTGACATGATTACTTACTTATTTTTGTTGGATTTATCTACTATTTAATCTACAGCCAACATTCAAATGCACATTCTAAAAAATATCATTACCATTTGGCTGATATAATTAACTAAAAGTTTTGGATAATGTCGGACTTTGGGAATACTGAAAGTGAAATGTAAGGTTTTACGAGTCATTTGATTATTTTAGCTGGTGTAAGTGAATTGCAAAACATTTCCACATCTTCAATACAAGTAATCTGTTCTATTAATATAAATTTGTAAAGACCCAAGGCTTATTTTTGTAAGTAGATTATGAAATTGTTTAAAAATACCTTTTTATGAAGCTTCCGGTTGCGGCTATGACCAGCTAAGTCGCACGTTTGGCTGCTCCTGCTACAAAGGTGTTTTCGGGCCGATTGGAGGGCCCCAACGGCGCTGTAAGGACAAATCCCGGTGGGGAAAGGCTCCCTGAAGAGAACCAGACCAACTTTATGGTCGGTACCCGGAGTGGGGTGGTAAAGAAAGCAACAGCAGCTCCCAAAAAAAAGCGGGGGAAGAAGACCAAAATGGCGGCCGGTGGTGCACCCGAGGAATGGAGGAAATGGGCGGAGGAGCAGCAGGCCGCTCTCCTGCGCTTCTTTACGGAGCTGAAAATGGAGCTCTTGGAGTCAATGAATGCGACGACCACCAGGCTGATGGGAGCCCAGGCGACCCAAGAGGCGTCGATTCGGGAGCTGCAACAGGAGATGACTGCGAGGGAGGAGGAGGCCACGGTCCTCGTGGGAAAGGTAGAGGTGCACGAGGCACTCCACCTGAAATGGCAGAGCCGTTTTGAGGAGCTGGATACCCGAATGAGGCGGAAGAACCTGAGGATCTTGGGCCTGGCAGAAGGCCTGGAGGGGTCAGACCTCCCGGGATATGTAGCAGAAATGCTGAGCTCCCTGATGGGGGCAGGGGCCGTCCCTTCGCCCCTGGAGCTGGAAGAGGCCTACAGGGTCATGGCTAGGAGGCCAAGAGCAAATGAGCCCCCGAGGGCGGTGCTGGTGCGGTTCCAGCGACTCAGCGACCGTGAGAGAGTGCTGGAGTGGGCCAAGAGGGAAAGGAGCAGCAAGTGGGAGAATTCGACGGTGAGGGTCTACCAGGACTGGAGTGCGGAGGTGGCAAAGCGGCGGGCCCGGTACAACCGGACGAAGGCGGTGCTACATGCAAAACGGATCAGGTTCGGAATGCTGCAGCCAGCGCGCTTGTGGGTCACCTACAAGAACCAACACCACTATTTTGAGTCCCCAGAGGAGGCGTGGGCCTTTGTACAGGAAGAGAAACTGGACTCAAATTAGACCCAGGGGATACTTGGCGGCCGTAGCCGCTCGGGTACTTTCAGCTGAATTCTTTGTTTGGATTTTGAACTCTTGCTGTGGTTTTTCTTCTGAGGTTTTTTCCCCCTTTGCCAACTTCCCTTAGTTATTGTTATTGTGGTTATTCATGGTTATTTATGGTTATTTATGCTGTTTGGCAGAGGGCGACTGTTAAGTACAATGTTATTTGTTATTTATCTGTTATTTATAATGTTAAGTTGGGGAGGCGGGACGGGGGGGAGAGCAGATCGGGGATATGGGCTCCTAGGGGGGGTTCTTTACAGGCATGGACGGGGACGGGGGTGGAACTGAAGATGGCGGGGTGGGGTGTGGCAGGGCGAAAGCGCGGGCTTTCCTCTGTTTTCCCGCGCGCGGGGCAGAGGAGGGGGGAGGGGAGGAGTGCGGGGCGTGGCTAGCAATGGCGACCTTTCCCGCGCTGGAGCGGGGCCAGGGAGGAGTGGCAAGGGGGGGGAGGCCCCCCCTTCCGAGCCGGGAGGAGTCGGAGTGTGGCAGGAGCAGCCGGGTCAGCGTGAACCAGCTGACTTACGGGAGTACGATGGAGGGTACATCGCGGCTAGGAGGGGTCCTAGCCTGGGGGGGGGGGGGGGGGGGGGGGGGGGGGTTAGGGAGGGACACCGGGTTGCTGCTGAAAAGACCAGAAACGGGAAGTGGAGGACTGGAGAGGTGGGGGGAGGGAGACATCGCCATGGGGAGCGGGTCAGAAGGGGAGGGTCGACCCGGGGCGAGCAGGGAACAGGACATGGCTAATCGGCAGGGGAGGGGGGCGGGTCGTCCCGCGACCCGGCTGATCACTTGGAACGTGAGGGGGTTGAATGGGCCGGTCAAGAGATCAAGGGTATTCTCACACCTGAAGGGACTGAAGGCTGATGTAGCAATGTTACAGGAGACCCATTTGAAGGTAGTGGACCAGGTTCGCCTGAGAAGGGGGTGGGTGGGACAGGTGTTCCACTCTGGATTGGACGCAAAGAACCGGTGGGTGGCGATTCTGGTGGGAAAGAGGGTGTCGTTCGTGGCGGAGGAGGTGGTGGCGGATAAGGAGGGTAGGTATGTGATGGTGAAGGGTAAGCTGCAGGGGGAGAAAGTGGTGATGGTCAACGTATATGCCCCGAACTGGGATGACGCGGGTTTTATGAGGCGCCTATTGGGCCTCATTCCGGGACTGGAGGCAGGGGGCTTGATCATGGGGGGGGACTTTAACACAGTGCTGGACCCCGGGCTAGACAGATCGAGTTCAAGGACCAATAGGAGGCCGGCAGCGGCAGAAGTGCTGAGGGGGTACATGGAGCAGATGGGAGGAGTAGACCCATGGAGGTTTGGTAGGCCGAGGGCGAGGGAGTATTCCTTTTTCTCCCACGTCCATAGAGTGTACTCCAGAATCGATTTCTTCGTGTTGAGCAGGGGGCTGATCCCGAGGGTACGGGAAGCTGAGTACTCGGCCATTGCGATCTCTGATCATGCACCACATTGGGTGGATGTGGAAATGGGGGAGGCGCGGGACCAGCGCCCGCTGTGGCGGCTGGATGTGGGGCTGTTAGCGGACGACGAGGTGTGTAAAAGGGTCCGGAAGAGCATCGAGAGCTATCTGGACTTGAATGACACGGGTGAGGTGCAGGTGGGGATGGTCTGGGAGGCCCTGAAGGCAGTGATCAGGGGAGAGCTGATCTCCATAAGGGCGCACAGAGAAAGAAAGGAGAGGCAGGAGAGGGAGAGGCTGGTGGGGGAGCTATTGGAAGTGGATAGGAGATATGCGGAGGCACCAGAGGAGGGGCTGCTGGGAGAACGGCACAGCCTGCAGGTCAAGTTCGACCTGCTGACCACCAGGAAGGCAGAGACGCAGTGGAGAAGGGCACAGGGCGCGGTCTATGAGTATGGGGAAAAGGCGAGCAGGATGCTGGCACACCAGCTTCGCAAACGAGATGCGGCTAGGGAGATTGGGGGAGTGAAGGAGAGGGGCGGGAAGGTAGTGCAAAAGGGGCAAGAAGTGAACGGGGTCTTCAGGGATTTTTACAAGGAGTTGTATCGGTCTGAGCCGCCGACGAGGAGAGGGGGAATGGAGGACTTCCTAAACAAATTGAGGTTCCCAAGGGTCCAGGAGGGGCTGGTAGAAGGGCTGGGGGCGCCAATAGGGCTAGAGGAGCTAGTCAAGGGAATAGGTCAGATGCAAGCGGGGAAGGCGCCGGGGCCAGATGGGTTCCCGGCGGAATTCTATAAGAAAAATGTGGACTTGGTGGGACCGGTACTGGTACGAGCTTTTAATGAGGCGCGAGAGGGGGGGGTTCTGCCCCCGACAATGTCGCAGGCACTGATCTCCCTGATATTGAAGCGGGATAAAGACCCCGTGCAGTGCGGGTCCTACAGGCCTATCTCGCTTCTGAACGTGGATGCCAAGTTGCTGGCAAAGATCCTGGCAGCTAGAATAGAGGATTGTGTGCCAGGGGTAATCCATGAGGACCAGACGGGGTTCGTGAAGGGGCGGCAGCTCAACACGAACGTGCGGAGATTGCTGAATGTAATTATGATGCCGGCAGTGGAGGGGGAGGCTGAGATAGTGGTAGCGCTGGACGCGGAGAAGGCATTCGATAGGGTGGAGTGGGAGTACCTGTGGGAGACGTTGGAACGGTTTGGGTTTGGGGAAGGGTTTATTAAGTGGGTGAAGTTGCTCTACTCGGCCCCGACGGCGAGTGTAGTGACAAACGGGAGGAGGTCGGAGTATTTCGGGCTCCACCGAGGGACCAGGCAGGGATGTCCTCTATCCCCCCTACTTTTCGCACTGGCGATTGAACCGTTGGCGATGGCACTGAGGGGTTCAGGGGGGTGGAGAGGACTGACTAGGGGAGGGGAGGAACATCGAGTATCGCTGTATGCGGATGATCTACTGCTGTACGTGGCAGACCCAGAAGGGGGAATGCCGGAGATAATGGAACTATTAGCAGAGTTTGGGGACTTTTCGGGGTACAAACTAAATTTGGGCAAAAGCGAGGTTTTTGTGATACACCCGGGGGACCAGGGAGAGGGTATTGGGAGACTCCCCTTCAAGCGAGCAGGAAAGAGCTTTAGGTACTTAGGGGTGCAGGTGGCAAGGAACTGGGGGACCCTCCACAAGTTGAACTTTTCCAGGCTGGTGGAACAGATGGAGGAGGAATTTAAGAGGTGGGACATGGTACCGTTGTCGCTGGCGGGGAGGGTGCAGTCAATCAAAATGACGGTCCTCCCAAGGTTCTTGTTTTTATTTCAGTGCTTGCCCATCTTCCTCCCTAGGGCCTTCTTCAAAAAGGTGACGAGTAGCATCATGAGCTACGTGTGGGCGCATGGCACCCCAAGGGTGAGGAGGGTCTTTTTGGAGCGGAGTAGGGACAGTGGAGGGCTGGCACTACCCAATCTTTCGGGGTACTACTGGGCGGCAAATGTGTCAATGGTGCGCAAGTGGATGATGGAAGGGGAGGGGGCAGCTTGGAAACGAATGGAGAGGGCGTCCTGTGGCAACACAAGCCTGGGGGCCCTAGTAACGGCACCATGGCCGCTCCCCCCCACGAGGTACACCACGAGCCCGGTGGTGGCGGCCACCCTCAAGATATGGGGGCAGTGGAGGCGACATAGGGGGGAAATGGGAGGTCTGTTGGCGGCGCCAATAAGAGGGAACCATAGATTCATCCCGGGGAACATCGACGGGGGATTTCAGAGCTGGTACAGGGTGGGCATACGGCAGCTGAAGGACCTGTTTATAGAGGGGAGGTTTGCGAGCCTGGGAGGGCTGGAGGAGAAGTTTGAGCTCCCCCCGGGAAACATGTTCAGATATTTACAAGTGAAGGCATTTGCTAGGCGGCAGGTGGAGGGGTTTCCCCTGCTCCCCAGTAAGGGGGCGAGCGATAGGGTGCTCTCGGGGGTCTGGGTCGGAGGGGGGAAGATATCAGACATCTACAAGATAATGCAGGAGGCGGAAGAAGCATCAGGGGAGGAGCTGAAAGCCAAGTGGGAAGGGGAGCTGGGAGAGCAGATAGAAGACGGGACGTGGGCGGATGCACTGGAGAAGGTCAATTCTTCCTCCTCGTGTGCGAGGCTGAGCCTCATTCAATTTAAGGTGCTGCATAGAGCTCACATGACGGGGACAAGGATGAGCCGGTTCTTTGGGGGTGAGGACAGGTGTGTCAGATGTCTGGGAAGCCCAGCGAACCATGTGCATATGTTCTGGGCATGTCCGGTGCTGGAAGGGTTCTGGAAGGGGGTGGCAAGGACGGTGTCGAAGGTGGTGGGGTCCAGGGTCAAACCAGGATGGGGGCTTGCGATCTTTGGGGTCGGGGTAGAACCGGGGGTACAGGAGGCTAGGGAGGCCGGAATACTGGCCTTTGCGTCCCTAGTGGCTCGACGAAGGATATTAATTCAATGGAAGGACGCGAGGCCTCCAAGCGTTGAAACTTGGATTAACGATATGGCTAGCTATATTCAGCTAGAAAGGATCAAATTTGCCCTGAAGGGTCGGTACAGGGATTCTCCAGGCGGTGGCAACCTTTCCTTGACTTTTTAGATCAGAGATAGACGTTCGGGGTCGTGGCAGCAGCAACCCGGGAGAGGGGGGGGGGGGGAGGGAGGGGGGGGAGGGGAGGGGGGGGGGAGGGAGGGGGGGGCAGCAAGGGGCGTGGGGGGACATGCACGACTGTAACGCGGGCAAGTCTGCTTGCTGCTCATGTCTGAAACTGTAGGCTGCCTTGTTTGTTAAGGTTGCCTGGGGGGGGGGGGGGGAGGACTGGTGCGCGCGAGAGGGCGGGTGAGGGAGGGGACATTTGCCTAGAGGGATTGTGTTGTAAATAATTTAAAAAATTAGTAGGGGTAAATGTTTGTATGGAAAAACTCTTTCAATAAAAATTATTTAAAAAAAATAAAAAATACCTTTTTATGTGTATTTTCCAAAGTTGGGCTTAAAAATAAGTTTAATCAAAATTGTATTTAATTCAGAAATTTTGGTTCTGCTTTCATTGAAGACCCACACTGCCCACCTTAGCTCCAGTCCATAAACTCCATTCCAATTCCTTTCAGGATTAATCATCCAGTACGAGTGAAAATTTGGGATCTCCCAGAAACTCTGAAAGGGCCTCACACCAGCTTTAAGCTGCTGTGACTTCTATGATGGCATTTTAAGGATAGAAGGGAGGACATTTTCCAGGGAAACCTGGGATGTCGCCGATATGCTGTAGGGAGGCAGAATATCAGTCAACAATAATTTAAAGGACCACTCTAAATTGGGTGGAAGGAATATCTATTTCCACACCAAATTCCAGTCTCAGCCTCGCTCACTCTGGACAGGTCCAGGGGATTTGGTGCTTTATTTTTTTATAAATTACTTTTCGGCATTATTGTTACAGTAAGTATTATTTTTTGAACAAAAATCATAAATTAAACTTGTCTTTGCTGGACTCACATCACACTTTTTCAAATAGGTCTCATTAGAACACTGCAGAAGTCATTCCCCTTTTATCCAAGTATCAGGAAGTGTACATTTTCAATTTGAAAACACAATTTGGAAGAATCAAACATTTGGAAGAATCAAACATAGAACCAACTGGCTCATCCTCTTTGATGATCACTCGCTAACGAGTATGAACTGACTGTTCAAATTTAAAATACAAAGTTAGCTTTTTTGAATTATTCGCTATTCACCACTAATTTTGAGATTTCAACCATTGAAAATTTGTCATATATTCTCTAAAATAAAATCCGCTTTTTGTGTTTTCAGGCCTCCAGGTGGTGTTAAATTCAATCATCAAGGCCATGGTCCCATTGCTACATATTGCTTTGTTGGTGCTGTTTGTAATCATCATCTATGCCATTATAGGATTAGAACTCTTCATGGGCAAAATGCACAAGACCTGCTTATTTATTACAACAGGTAAGAATATTGGTAACTGATATATATATGGCATAGCCTATTACTATTATTTAAACCATATATTTGTAGAGTGTTATGAACTGGTTAGGGATCAGTAACTTATTGTTTAAAGTAAACATGAGAAATAGGAGTAGGAATAGGCTATATGGCCCAATGAGCCTGCTCGGTCATTCAATATGATCAAAGCTGATCTTGGTCTTCAACTTAATTTTCCCACCCACTCCCCATACCACTGAATTCCCTGAGTCCAAAAATGTGCCTATACCAGTCTTAAATGTACTTAATGATTGAGCACCCACAACCCTTTGGTCGAGAAATCAGAAGATTAAAAATCTTTTGAATTAAGCATTTTCATCCCATCTCAGTCCTAAATGAATGGCCCTTTACCCTAAAAAAAAAAATCACTTATTGTCACGAGTATGCTTCAATGAAGTTACTGTGAAAAGCCCCTAGTCGCCACATTCCGGCGCCTGTCCTGGGATGGGAATCGAACCGTGCTGCTGGCCTGCTTGGTCTGCTTTAAAAGCCAGCGATTTAGCTCGGTGAGCTAAACCAGCCCCTAACACTGTGCCCCGGTGTTTTGGACTCCATGACCAACGGAAACCACGTCTCAGTATCGATCAACCCCTTTAGAATTTTGCAGCTTTCAATTAGACTGCTTCACCCTCAAATTTCAGACAATCCCAGAGACAAAGTTTGAAATTCCAGTTGCCCACTATGAGAATAAACCCGCAAAATCCCACAGTTTTAAACAAATTATATATCTCTTATTGCTGATAATCAGTGTTAATATGAGGTATATATGAATCACATAAAAACTGTTGTTGAACACAGCAAATTGCACACTAAATGGCAGGTGTGACCAAGACAGATCCCATGGATTCCTCAGCAACCCACCCAGATCTCCGTGACCTCTGTGAGTCACAACATTCTGTCTACCTCACAAGGAATTTTAATTCTTTAATTTCAAAGATCTAGACTCTGAATTTCCTCAAAACTATCTCCAACTCGGACTGCCTCAACTCACGCTCCCTCTCTTTGGTCCAATTGCTTCTCCCTAGACTGCACTCCATGGGATTCAGAAAGTTGCAGGCCCACCTCTAATTATCAGCACATTTTGAACACTTTGTAGACTACAAACTTCCCTGAGCTGGTACTACCCTCTGAACCCCAGTCTCCTGGCTGCACCTTGCTATAAATGGCTCTGAGACGTTTTCCTGAGACCTAACTGCTTCCAGCATGTAACCAGCGATGTTCCGCCACCAACTCCCCAGGACCGCTCAGAGCCCTAATTACCTGGAGCCTGCTAACAGCTCCCAGGACCTCTCTGTGAGCTTCAAACCACATCACGTTCAAACTGCCACCAACCTCTTCTTCCAGAAAATATACAGATAGGATGAAGCCAGAGAACCTTCTTAAGGTTCATCCACCTCCATAACAGCATAGTCTTTTAAGGTTCACCTAATGCTTTTCAACAAATCTAGCTCTAATTCCCAAAACAAAACATCTCTCTGGACAGTACTTCTTTGGAAGCAGTGTAGACACCACACCTCCCGTTCTCCTGCTAAATAAACCCACTCGCTGTTTCTTCTCTTTTTAGTTGTTAACCCCTTAAGTCAGCATGACCTCAACCTTTTAAGTGTATTAGACCCTTAAGTTTCTTTAGCTGCAGTTAGCCCATTTTCTACAGTTAAACTTCAATCTTTGAAGAACTAAGCATGACCTCAAAACCATGAACTGTGAACAATGTACAAGGTGGTTCATCACAGTAATCCAGTTTTAAACAGCCTTTTCATTTTTCATAATGATGATTTCCTTAAATCATGGTTGTCATTAGTGTTGGTTTCAGTTGTGAGTGTCTATTTGTTTGAATCGGTGGCAGTACATTTGCCTGAGTCAGAAGATTGGTAGTTCAAGTTCTACTCCAGGAGTTAAACATGTAATTTGGACCTACATTTCAATGCAGTACTGACAGTGGGCGGGATTCTCTGACCTCGCACTGACCTTGTGTTTCTTGCCAACGGGAGGCAACCCACCATTTTCTGTGGCGTGATTCTCTGTTCCTGTCACTGTCAATGGGAATTCCCATTGAAGTCGCCTCACACCACCGAGAAATCCGCGGGTGGACTTGCGCTGTTGGTGGAACCAGAGAATCCCACTGCCAGCGAACGGCGGGAGAATTCCAGCTGATGTATCTTATTTTCTAATAGGTTGTTAAACCAAGACCCTATTCAAATAGATATAAAAGGTCAAATTAAATTTTTCAAGGAAGTGCAGGAGAGCACAGCTGATATCCAGGTGAACATCTAACTCTCAGACGAGGCCACGAAAACATAAATAAGTGTCTCATTGCAGCTCATGTAATCCTGCAGTCTACAATTTGGACCCCGCATTTCTCACATGATAATAGAAATTAATCTTCAAACAGTAATTTATTGGTTGTTAAGTGTTTTGGAACATCCCAGCATGTAAAAAAAACTAGGTACGGTAAAGTCGCCATAGTCCCAGATGAACGTAGGCTGCTTTCCACTTTGAGGAGGAAAGCTGAGTGGTTTAATCTGAGGATCATCACACCTCAAGCAAGGGGCAAGGTTGAGAAGGCGGGCTTTTATGAATAACGTCAGCTAGTATGGGAATTGAACCTATGCTGCTGGCCTTGTGCTGCATCATAAATCAGGGGCTGGATTCTCTCATTTTGGAGCTATGTGCCCACGCCGGTGTGGGATCAGCGGCATTTTATGCCAGAATAAATGGTGCAAAATGGCCACCGATTCCCCGTTTTGCTGAGGGCTAGCAGGACAGCACGTAGAGCACCTGGCTCTAGCTGCCGATACGCCCTGGAGAATTGCCGGGTCCGTGGCCGCGAATGTGCATGGCGGTGGCCTGCAGCAGTCGCGCCGTACTAGGTGGCGGAGGCCAATCGCGGACCCGGCCCATGAAATAGAGCCCCCCTTTGGCCGGCTCGTGCCCTGGACCACCTCCCCACAGTGCCCCCAACCCGGAATAATGTCCCCTCCTGCCCGCGGATCGGCCCTCTCCCAATTGTGGCAGCACTGGACTGAGTCCGCAGCCGCCACGCTGAGTTCCCAAAGGGTGAGACCACATGCGACCCACGCCGTCGGGAATTCGGCCGGTCGAGGGGGGAGCATCAGGGGGCGGGCCTCAGGCAATGTCCTGGTTGGAATCGGGTATGCTCTGATCGGCCAACGTGATTTCGGCTTCGGCGACTGGAGAATCCAGCCAAGCTAAGCCGCCCCCCCCCAAAAAAATTACATGAATGCAAGTTTCCTCATTCTATTAAATGCAAATACTTTTGTGCCACATTTGTAATTGCAATATTGGAAACTTTAGCTGCCAGACAAAACTAACTCATGAATTTGACATGTTTAAGACGTTTCTTGACCATTTTTCACAAAATATTTAGGATAGTTATTTTAAATGTGATGTTTTGAAACATGGGGCGCGATTCTCCGCTCCCGCGCGGAATTGGGAAGGCTGTCGTGAACTCGGCCGAGTTTCACAACGCCGTCGGAGGCCGCTCCTCGCACCCTATTCATCCCCCCCAGGTGGCTAGGAGCGGCGTTGTGAGGAGCTCGGCCGCCGGGCCTTGATGCTTGTGTCAAAGCGGCACGCTGAGAATGACGCGACGGCGGCGCCTAAGTGACGTCACCCGTGCATGCGCAGGTTGGCCGGCTCCAACCCGCGCATGCGCGGTTGCCGTCTTCCCCTCCGCTGCCCCGCAAGACGTGGCGGCTTGATCTTGTGGGGTGGCGGAGGGGAAAGAGTGTGTCTCTTGGAGACGCCGGCCCGACGATCGGTGGCACCGATCGCGGGCCAGTCCCCTCCCGAGCACGGCCGTGGTGCTCGATCCCCTCTCCGCCCCCCACAGGCCCCAAACTTACCTTTCGCGCTGTGTTCACGCTGGCAGCGACCAGGTGTGGTTGCCGCCGGCGTGAACAGGTCGGGAACGTCAGGCCGCTCGGCCCATCCGGGCCGGAGAATCGCCGGTCGCCGTGAAAAACGGCGAGCGCTGATTCTCCGAGCGGGGGGTGGGAGAATCGCCGTTGGGGGGGGGGGGGGGGGGGGGGGGGGTGCCAGGGCAGTGTGTCGTGATTCGCCCGGCCCTCCCGCGATTCTCCCACCTGGCGTGGGGAACGGAGAATCGCGCCCATGGTTTATTCCCGCATCAGAAAATGAATCTGTGATGATAGATAATTAAGATGCTGATAGCTTTGTAGTAATTTGCTCCACTGTATGCTGAACTGTAGCTTGTTTCATTAATGGACAAATGCCACATGCTAATTGTATTGGAGTCCGATGCATTTTGCAGCAGGTCTGGAAGACTAATCTTTTCTGGCAGAGAACATTTAGAGAAAGCTACAGAAACAGACATTTTCTAAACATTTTCTGCAAGACAATAGCTGGATTTAATACAGCCAGCATAAGCAGGCAAGAGCAGCAGGCAGGCCTGCATATTGCAGGGGAGGCCACAAGGTTCATTTCCAGTGAGGAACAACTACATCAGAGATGGGAATGGGCTGACACAGGGAACCTATCTACTGATGAATTATGCTCATCATTAAGCCACTTAATGATCATTACCCCTGAACTCACAGGCGTTTGTGGTGGCTCAGAGATTCTTCTTAACTCATCCTGTCTTCTGTGCCTCACAAATCCCTTGTAATTGCTTGTGGGGTTTTACCAGAAGCCTCCTGAGAGATGGTGGTGAGGGCCCACTTTCAAGGCACTTAGTACCAAGTTGAGGGACCTTGCATCAGGAGCGGGGCCCACTGAAAGTCACTTCTGCCCTTGTATCCGACCACTCTCCTCAACCCTTCCCATTACCACTCTGCATGGATTCAACGATGATCCTTAGTCAAGACCTCGCTGTATTACACAATTCCAATGGCACTGCGGGCAACGGGTAACTGCCAGCCTTTGATTGGCTGACAGCTCCCAGTGGATGGGATTTCTACCAAGATCCTGGAAAAGGATCGGCACTAGCGAGTTCAGTGTCTGACATTGTTTTTTCTCCCCAACTGAAGTGACTAAGGTTTCTTCAACTACTGGGTAGGATCTACATTGAGAACATTAAATTCTGTACAATAAGCCAACAAACGGCTGTGCGAATCTTGTCATGCAGAACAGAATAGTCAGAAATTATTAATATTATCATGTTTAAGTCAAGTGAGGTGAACCACAAATGTGGAGATGCGTAATGTGCTTTTTGTTTTAATTTGTTTGTAAATTTAAGTTACTTCGGTTACAAAATTTGTAATTGATCAGAACAGTTGCTCTTCATATTCTCACATTTCAAAGTAGCTTATAGGTTTATAATAAACTAAAATGCATCATGCATTTGCTCAGCGTGTCATCAGAGAGATTGAAGACATATAATCATGGAAGACACCAATATTGGGCCCGATTTAACTGAATGGCAACATAGTCCCAGAGCGAGCAGCTTAGCTGTTTGTTTCCCTGTGCTCATAATGCCAAGAAACACAACGCTATCGAATGTGACTGCAGTTAGTATGAGGCCTCGGCAGGGAATGCATGGCCGAGGCTGCACTTAGTCCCATTGCATGCACTGAAAAGCCCTGCTCGCCTGAACTCCTCAGGACAGGGAGAGATTGGGACACATTTTTAAATGGGAGTACGTGGGCCGCCAGCACCCCACCTCACATATATATTGCACCCTTGTGCCTGATCCCCATCAGTAAAAAATGCCAGCTTGGAACCTTGGCAGTGCCAGCCTAGTACCCTGGCAGTGCCTGTGCCAGCTCCTTCTGAAGAGGGCTGCTTATTTGTGAAGAAAGCTGCCGATGCGCTCACCTGGTCCTATTGCAGGAGCGCAATGTCTGAATCAAACTCCATCACCTGCGTGGAGTCCGAAGCTAGGGACTTCTAGATCTCATGGTCCCGTCCCCAACACCTCTCACCGATCACTGCAGGGCTTGTCTCTTTGGGGATTATACTGGTTTCCTCTAGGCAGACACCTCTTTTAACATGGGTATGATGTTGCACATCAGCAAACACACGGTCCTTGACAGAGGTTAGTTCCTGTTCCAATGGCAAGGGAACCTTAATAACTGAGGATCTGCCTACTTCTGCAGTCTTCATCTGCCATCACAGTCGTTGATACCATATGACTATCCATAGAATATCCATACAATCTCTACAGTGCAGAAGAAAGCCTATTGAATCTGCACAGACCCTCTGAAAAAGGATCCTACCTCGGCCCCCTCGCCTGCCCTATCCCCCCCTAACCTGCACATCTTTGGACACTAAGGGGGAATTTAGCATGGCTAATCCACTTAACCTGCACATCTTTGGACTGTGGGAGGAAACTGGAGCACTCAGAGGAAACCAACGCAGTCACAAGAAGAACGTGCAAACTTCACACAGACAGTCATTCAAGGCCAGAATCAAATGTGGGTCCCTGACACTGTGAGGCAGCAATCTTAACTACAACTACTGTGCTACCCAAGTATCTTCCGCCTTATCCGCCGTTGAGGGTTTGTTTTGGATTGTGCTTTGTCTGGTTTCTCCCCTTCGACCTTATTGTCATGGGTGATCTTGCCAGGATCTTAAGACTTCCAACGGCATTACTCTCTGGATCAACAGAGCATTCAAGTCCCTCCTCCACGGCAAGGTGGCAATCCAATGAATGAAACTATGAATAACGTAACAGTAAAAGAACCACAGAAATGGATGTCAATTCATGTGATTTCCAGAATCCAGAAAGTTAAAGTCCAGAGATGGGGTTGGGGTGAGGTGTTCATTCTCAGAGAAGTTCCAGGTGTTGTGAATTTCTTGCTGAAAATAACAGCACAGAATTATTTTGAAGTGGATGGCGATGTAGTGAGATCAGGTTGCTGTTCTCAACTGAATATAGAGATTTCAAAATTGTCACTCGAGTTATGAGACTTCCATCCTCCACAATGATTTCAGAAATTGATATTTTTCTGGTGACTGGACCTGGCTTTTGTAAGGATTATAACATCCCTATCATTAGCTTCTGAAGGAGCTATTATCTATATTAATAACCCTGTTCTGGAACGTCCGGTGTTGGCATGTAGAAGGAGGTCACATGCAAGGTAGCTCCCGCCAGAGTCTTCAGTTTTAGGCCCTTTCAGCCCAGTTCCTGGGGGTACATTGTGGGCAGATCTGTCCCATTTGATAGCTCTTTACAAGAAGATGTCAAAGACCACAAAAGAATACTGGAAAGAAGGGTACACGCAGTAGCCCTTCAGAGGTGTTGGAGAAGGTGCAGAGAACAGAGATGGCGGAGGTAAGCTCGTCGGATGGCGCTGCATCTTTTACTGTGGATATATTGTTGGAGGTAATGCCTGCTGAATTTTAGAGACAATTCAGCAAGCATTCTGAGAGGCAATTCGGAGGGAAATGATGGAGACCCTCAAAATGTTGGTGGAGGTTGTGTTGGGCCTGATAAAGGAGGCATTGGGAAAGACCCTGGAGACAGTGTGGGAGCATGCTGAGGTGCTAAAGGGGATGAAGAAGTCCCTGTCATAACACAGTGACCAGATAGCCTCACTGGAAGCTGAGGTGTTGATTGTGGAGGACAGGAACAAGGCCCTGAGGGCTAAGGTTGAGGACTGAAGAATAGGTCGAGGAGGCAGAACCTCAGGATTGTGGGGTTGCCGGAGGGGGTGGAGGGCCCGAGCCAGACTGAATATTTTGCGTGATGTTTGCAAAGTTGTTGGGGGAGTAGGTCACAGCAGAGTTGGCAAAGAGGCATGTGGCCTTCAACAGTGTAAAGTCGGCACTGTATAAGAGCGGTGTGCACTTTGGTGTGGTGTACTTGGCAAGGCTCAGAGTCTAGTACATTTCCAGAGATAATTTTTTTGAGATGGAGGAGGAAGCGGAGGCTTTCGTTAAAGCGCAAGGTCTTGAAATGCGAGGGTTTGAATGGGACTTCTCTGGTGGTTGGGAAGAGGCTGTTTGGGGGAGTAATGTTTTTCCTTTTTGTTTATCGATATGGTTAGTAGACATTTATGATCTTGTATTGAGGGAGTATATGTTTTTGAGGGTAGAGGACGGTTGGGATATGAATTAGAGTAGGAATCTGAGTAATTCTGGCTCCAAAATGACGGGGCGGCTAACAGGTTTGTGTTTCGGTTATTCCTTTGCAGTTGGAGGGCCAGGAGGGTTTTGTTTTTTTTCTTTTATTTATCTGACATGGGCCTACTTCACTAGCAAGCAGAGTTTACTTGGTGAATGGGAATGAGGTGAGGGGAGAGGCTGCAGCCTGTTGCCAGAACTTCGAACAATGAATGCCCAGTGGATAGACTTTTACAATGTTTTCACTTTCTTAACACAACAAAGCAGGTTGGTGTTTGTCTATACTTGTTTATGGACATCCAGAGCTATCTGAATGGAAAAAGGTGCGACTTGTTTAGGCAGATTTTGAGGAGCTTTGAAGGTACGAATGGTGGGGGGGGAAGAGGAGAGAGTAGTGGAGAGGCAATAGTTTGAGAGGAAGTGGTTGGGGGATTTCTGGGACAGGGAAAGGGAGGGGCGGTTGTAGATTGCTGATGGTGACCAGGATTCTTTTTCTTTGTCTCATCTTGTGGGTGGGGCTGGGTGCAATCTTAGGTGAGCCCTGGTATTAGGAGCCTGGAAGATAGAGGAGATAATCCCTCATGGTGGAAATGGCTGACTTGAGGGAAAGGGGTTGAGAGTCCCCAGATTAGATTGGTCATATGGAATATGTGAGGTTTGGGGGGGCCTAGTGAAGTAAGTGAGAGTTTTCTCTCATTTAAAGAATTTAAGGGCCGATGGGGTGCTTTTGCAGGAGCCCCGTCTGTGAGTGAGGGACCAGGGTCGGGATTCTTCAGAAACCGGCATGGTGGGCAACTCCGGCGCAAAGGAGTGGCGTGAACCACTCCAGCGTCGGGCCGCCCCAAAGGTGCGGAATCCTCCGCACTTTCAGGGGCTAAGCATGCGCCGGAGTGGTTTGTGCTGCGCCAACTGGCGCGGAAGGGCCTCTGTCGGCTGGCACAAGTTGGCACATGCGTGGGAGCGCCAGCATGTGCTGGCATCATCCCAGCACATGCTCAGGGGGGTTCATCTCCGCGATGGCCATCGGGGACCGGTACACCAGCCAGCGCGGAGAAATAGAGTGCCCCCTTGGAACAGGCCCGCCCGCAGATCGTTGGGCTCCAATCGCGGGTCACGCCACCCCCCCCCTCTCCCGGGGCCAGATCCCCACGCGGCCCCCTGAGGACGCCGGAGGCTGCCCGTGGAGCCAGGTCCCAGTACCTGCCGTAACATATGCCGGCGAGACCCGCTGAAAATGGACGGCCACTCGACCAATCGTGGGCTGGAGAATCGCCGGGTGTGGGTATTCTGCCAGTGGCCGCCGACCGTCACGGCGCGATTCCCGCCCCCGCCAAATCCCCGGCGCCAGAGAATGCGGCACCCGGCGGGGGAGGGATTCACGCGCCCCCCCCCCCCCCCCCTCCCCAGCGATTCTCCGACCAGGCGGGGGGTCGGAGAATCCCGCCCCGGATTAGGATTCGGAAGAGTTAGGTGAGCCAGGTGTTCCACTCGGGATTTGATAGTGGGGCCCAGAGGGTTGCAATTATAATTAATAGAGTTCCGTTTCAGTTGGGGAAAGTTGTAACTGGTCAGGGAGGTAGATATGTAATAGTTACTGGGCGAAGGAAGGCAACTCAGTGGTGTTGGTAAATGGGTACGCATGGCATTTATGAAAAGGATATTGGCCGCCATACCCAACTTGGACATGCACCAGTTGATCTTTGGGGGGATTTAAACTGTGTTTTGAATCCAAAGTTAGACCAGTCTAAGCCAAAGCTGTTGGCCCCTTTGGGGTAGCAAAGGTATTGACACCGTTTATGAAGGAGATTGGAGGAGCGGATCCATAGCAGTTTCTGCACCTAAGTGGTAGGTAATACTCCTTTTTTCCAGAGCATAAAGTATATTTGCAGATTGACTACTAGGTGTGAGGAAAGCGGAATATTCCACGATAGTTATTTTGAATCACGCTCCACATCTGATGGATGTTTTTGAGACAGAGCTGGTTTTGCGACCCGCATTAACTTTGGTTGTGGGGCTGTTGGCAGATCTGGAGATTTATGTAAGGATATCAAGGGTGATCGCTGAGTATATGGGTTTAATAAGAATGGGGAGATTCCGCCCCGGTTTGTGAGAGGCCCTGAAAGCAGTGGTGAGAGGGGAGATAATCTTGCATAAGGCCTAGATAGATAGGGAGGCAAGGGAGGAACGGTAAAGATTGGTAGATGAGATCTTTGAGGTAGATGGTAGATACTTCAGTGATTCCCAGAGCTCCTGGCTAGCAGAAAGATGCTGCAGATGCAGTTTGATTTCCTGTCCACAGATAAGGCGATGCGCTAGTTACGGCACCTGTGGGGGATAATGTATGAATATGGGGAGAAGGCCAGTCATCTCAGACCGGGTGCTTGCCAGTTGAGGCGGCAGGCGGCCTCCCGAGAGATTATTCAGGTTCGAAACTTGGGAGGCATGTTGGTGTCCACGCCGGATAAAGACAATGGGGCGTTTGAGGCATTCTATAAAAATCTTTATAGGTCAAAGCCACCTGGGAGGGGTCAGCTATGGCGCTGTTTTTGAAAGGTTTGGTGTCCTAAGGCGGAGGAGGAAGATCGGGAAGAGTTAGAAGAGTCTTTGGGTGAGGAGGAGGTCCTGACAGCTGTTGAGCAAATGCAGACTGGTAAGGGCAGATGGGTTCCCGGTGGAATTTTATAAAATGTTTGCAGGATGGTTAGGACCGTTTCTGGTGGGGATGTTTGAGGACTCGGTAGCACGGGGTTCCCTGCCAGAGATATTGAAGCAAGTGCCCATTTGACTTCTCTTAAAGAAGGATAAGGAGCGGTGGAGTGTGGGTTGTGCTGCCCGATTTCCCTATTATATGTGGATGCTAAGATATTGGCAAGGTAATAGCACTAAGGCTCGAGCAGAGTTTCCCTCAATTATTGGGGAGGATTAGACGAGTTTCGTGAAGGGTCGACGAATGTCGTCCAACGTGTGGGGTTGCTAAATGTGGTGTTCTTCCTGTTGGAGGGGACGGGGTAGGTGGTTATTGTTGTATTGGATGCTAAGAAAGTTTTTGATAGGGTAGAATGGAGGTATTTGTTTGCGGTACTGGAAAAGTTTGGGTTAGGGCTCAAGTTTGTGTCATGGATCGATTGTTGTATAAAGCACCGAAGGCCAGTGTCCGCACAAACAATGTGAGCTTGGTATATTTTCAGTTGATATCGCCCTCCTCTTGTTTGCATGGGTGATAGCCATTGCCCTGAGGGCTTCAGATAGGTGGACAGGGATAATGGGGGGGTTGGAGATTAGGGTGTCTCTGTACATTGATGACCTTCCACTGTACGTGACAGACCCGTTCCCCACATATAATAATGGCACTGCTGAGGTGCTTTGGCTCTTTTTCAGGGTACAAATTGAACCTGGAGGAAAGTAAGTGTTCCCCGGTTACTCCCCTAAGGAAGGGAGTCCATCTGGGGGTATTGCCATTCCACTGGACGGATTCTCATTTCAGATATTTGGGGGTTCAGGTGGCTTGGGATTGGGCCTGGCTTCATACGTTTAACTATACAAGCTTGGATCAAGTCAGGATCAATTTGCAGAGGTGGGACACTCTCCTGCCCTTGGCAGGCAGGAATCAGTCAAGGCGAATATTTTACCAAGGTTCTGTTGTACCAGGCATAAGAATCCCGCAAGCGGACGTGTTGAGCCGCCTGCCACTACCCACGAAGCTGCCAGCCCCCACCACACCCACGGAGGTGATAGCTGCTCTCCATTTCATGGGCACTTTGCCAATAATGGCAGCTCATATCAGAGAATGGACACCGACAGACCCCGAGTTGTCGAGGTCCGACATATGGTCCACTACAGGGCCGGACATAGGGCGAGACCAAGCGGGCTGAGGGCCAGTGCTGCCAAGCTATTCGAGCGAAGACGGTGTCCTCCAGTGGGTACATAGGTGGTTGTACCCGAACAGGAATGTGCGCCCCTGCTGAAAGACCTCAATGGGCACCCGGGGGGTCAAGATGAAAATGTTGGCGTGCAGCTACATTTGGTGGCCCAGACTGGATGCCGAGATCGAGCGGGTGACCCAAAATTGCACCCCATGCCAGGAACCCCACAAGGTCCATAATTGCACCAGCTGCACGATGCACTGCTGGGAGTGGCCCGCGAAGCTTTGGACCCATGTACATATCAACTTTGCCAGCCGATTTCAGAGAGCCACATTCCTTATAGTAGTCGACGCCCACTGAAAGTGGCTGGAAGTACACCGGGTCCCCACAGCGACCAAAAGAGCAATAATAGACAGACTGAGGGCTATTTTCAGCACTGCCCGAGGTCCTGGAGTCCAACAATGGGGCATCATTCACGGGCCCAGGAGTTCATGGCCCCGAATGGCATCAGGCACGTATGGACGGCCCCATACCACCCAGCCTCCAATCGACTAGCTGAACGAATGGTTCAAAAGTTCAAGAGCCAAGAATACAGCCACCATTTCCACCAATCCCCAAAGGTAGCCCCACATCGATGGAAAGGCACCCAAAGGGGCAGCACAGACCGCAGGAAAAGGACACACCGATATGGGGCATAGTAAAAGAGAGAGGGAGTGCACTCCCTTTACAGAAATAGACAAAATACAGAGCAAACACAAGGAACCCAACAAACAATTAAGTACAAGGAAAGCCTCCAGCACTCAAGTTAGTGCACGCTCCCCTCCCCCACCCTCCCTGGCTCCAGCAACAACCCCACATCAGTGAAGAGGTGCCCACAAGCAGCTCAGTTCATCAGAAACGGACAGGCTGCGCGTGGTTGAAGAGATATATATATATATAGAGAGAGAGAACACCCCTCCCCCCTCACTGGCACCGGAAAGGATCGCTCAACACCCAGTGCACAGAAGCAGGAGGGCCGCAACTGGCGAGTACCCAGCCGCTAGGCCCAAAATAACTATACACAACAAAAATACAATAATAACCATATAATCCCCCAACAATAAAGCAAAACCAACATCAGTACAAGCAGCACACATAGTCAATTGGGCCACCGCCCTACTGCTTTCACAGTTCAAGCATCCGGTCTCTGGATACCATCCAGACAAAAACTGCAAAAACAAGTTTGTTCTACGCCAATTTCAACCCGGCATCAGGCCAACCAAAATCTACTCCGTACTCCGCTCCCAGCCGGTAAGCAGAAAGGCAGCCAGTAACAAGTACGAGTCCCAGGCATGGAAACTGCAGGTAAGCACTCTCTTCTGTCTCCCCTGCAAGCATCTGAAAGGAGCAACAGGCCCTCTTGCCCTCCATCCAACCAGTTGAAGCACCGTTCTCCCTTGCCGTAGTCCAGGCTTCAAAGCCCGGAGAAGGCAGCCAGCATACAGAATAACACACCAGGTCCAGAAGCAGGTTTACAGCCAGAGCAGCAAGAACTCAAAGATAGATCCCCCTCCTGCACCTCAGAGCATGAGCTACTCGGATGAGTAGGAGGCAGAGCTCCCTCCTAATTGGAGGAGCTTCCCACAGGATATAAATCCCGACCTGGAAGCAGTTTGGGGAAGGAAACCCAGTGTGGAGTGATTCTTGTGACTCGTGTGAAATAAAGTGAGTTGTATCCTGTCAGCCTGGCCCCTTGTGGAGTCTTTGCCTCCATCTACAACAGAACGTTTGCCGATGAAAATTTACAGAAATTTGTGAATTTTGACCTGTAACAGTCATCTTTAGGTTCAGCAAAGTCAATTTTAATCACACATTGTGTTCAGGAAAAAACATCTATTTACATGTAAATTACTTTGGAAATATTGGTCATATATGTTTTAATTCTAATTACAGAAACAACAAATATGCATCTTATCCTGTTAAATCTTCAGGTATTGATATTGGTATTCTGTGAAATTCTGTATGTTTACCATTTTTTATTTAAATATAATTTATTTTGATGGGGGGAGAGTATAATGTAGAGCCCTCTCTTTATTGTTAGGGAGGTGTCAGTAAAATTAGTTCAATAATGCCTGCCTGCAGTAAAGCATATGTTAGTCTGACTGTGCTAAAACAAAAATAGAGACAGCGGTTTTCGGGGACCATTCTTAATTTAGTACATTTTCAGTTGGGCAAAGTTTCTATTACAACTTGCTTTAAACAGGGGACATCTACATTCAAGAGCGAAATGCTGCAGTTGAAGGAATTCTGTATAGTGTCAGGAATAGTAACCCGATATCGCTTCTGGCTAGATTAGCAAATTAGTGGCCAACGGGATGTGCGCCTTCCAATTAAGAATGGCAGGTGTGACCCTGAAGCTGGCCAATAGGTATCCCACCAGTGCAGAAGGTGCTGACTTTGAAATAAGAGAGACAGAAGGCAGGGTTCTCTCAGCCCAGGGCCGGGCCGGGCGGAGAATCCCCGCGACCGGCGCAAATTGCGCCATGCCACCGCGACGCCAGCACGCGATTCTCCGCAGAGCGGAGAATCGGCGCCATTGACACCGGCGTGTCTGGCCCAGCACCGGTCGGGGGCTGCTCTACGCGGCCAGCCGGTCGATTCTTGGCCCGGGATGGACCTAGCGGCCATCGTAAAAACGGCGAGTCCTGCTGGCGCTGTCCACACCTGCTCCCAGCCAGTGGGAACTCGCTGGAAGGGTCGGGGGAAGCCTGGTGGGGGGGGGGGGGGGGGGGGCGCTCCAATGTGGCCTGGCCCTTGATCGGGGCCCACCAATCAGCGGGCCGGCCTCTCTGGCTGGGGGCCTCGTTTCTTCCACGCCGGCCCCTGTAGTCCTGCGCCATGTTGCGTTGGGACCAGCACATTGAAGGAGCCACTGCACATGCGCACATTGGCGCTGGTGCCACTGCACATGCGCCCGTTGGTGCCGGTGCCACTGCGCATGCGCAGATCCCACGGTGCCCAGTTGACACTGGGATCAGCAGCTGGAGCGGCGCGAAACACTCCAGTGCCGTGCGGGGCCAGAATTGCTGATCCTGAGGCCGTGTTGTTGCCGTCGAGAAACACAACGGCCTTTCCGACGGCGTCAACACTTAGCCTCAGGATCTCAGAATCCCGCCCAGAGTGCCTCAAGATGGAGGCATCATCACAATACTTTAAAAACATGTGAAGTTAAAGATGGCGACTGTTATAACCCAACCAGAAGCCAAGGGGTCTGCAACATCAGAGTCCCCGTGGCCTTATCTCAATATGATCGGCTCAGATGAGGGGCTGGAGCTACACCATTAAGCAAGTGTTCCATGGGAAATGCCCCAGCCCGAGTGTGAGTCAGGCGCGGGAGATCCTTCGGGAAATAGGAGTTGTATCGAGTAGGTTAAATAAATATTGAGGTTTTCTAACTCCAAAAATTTATCAAAAAAGATTTTCCTTTCATAAAACCATGTAAACTCTGTTTGATTGTATTATGATTTTCGAAAAGTCCTGCTGCTACTTCCTTAATAATGGATTCCAGCATTTTCCCAATGACAGATGTTCGGCTGTCTGGCCTGTGATGTCTTGCTTTCTGTCTCCCTCTTTTCTTAAATAGATTATTGCATGAGTGGTTTTCCAATCTGCTTGGACATTCTTGAATGTAGGGAATCTTTGGAAGATTGCAACCAATACATCCACTCACTCGGCAGCCACTTCTTTTAAGATCCTTGCTTGCATGGCCGTTAAAGCTCTCAGTCCCTAATACATTTTCTTATGCCCCTTAATTTTCTACTGTTCTTGGGATGCTCTTCATGTCGTCAACAATGAAGACAGATACAAAATACTCTGCCATTGCTTCTTTCCCATTATTACTGAACAGTTATTAATTAAGAGAACACAACAATTACTTTACAACTCTCTTCATTTTTATATATTTGTAGGAGCTGTTATTGTCTGTTTAATTTGAAAGCCTCCAGTCAATGTATCTCTGAAGCATTATGGTTTCACTTCAGGCTGACAACAGGACCTCTGCAAATGAGGTTCCCAATATAGATGTGCTAAATTAGAACCGTCTTTAACCCACCATGAAAGTCAGGGAAACAAAATTGCAAACTAATTTCATGCCGGTGGGAAACTGACTTTTTCCATCACACCAGTTTTACTGCCCCTGCCCGTCACAGTGCCTGCAGCTGAAGGGAGCGGAAAATTCCACACATAGCTTTAAGGTGATTTGCAGAAGAAGCATTTGTGACATGGGGAAAACTTCTATGCAATGAGTGTTTAAGATTTGGATTGCACTGCCTTGTGTGGTGGAAACAGATTCAACTGAAGTCTTCAAAGAGAATGGATAATTATCTGGAAAGTAAATCATTTTAGGGTTATGGGGAAAAGCTGGTGAGTGAGATTAGGTGAGTTGTTCTTGCAGAGAGCCTGCATGGACACGACAGGCCAAATGGCCTCCTTCTGTGCTGTAACCATTTTATGATTCACTGCATAAGTAGGTAAATATACCATATGCAGATTTATATGGATAATTTTCCAAGTTCATGTTGCTGGCATTAAAGGTCACCAATCAACTGTACAAATTGGAATATCATGATTGTATTGCTTATGTGTTGGTTTTCGGTCAATTGATTTTAACAGCTTTAAAATCTTGTTAAATCAGATGTAACTGGAACTGAGCAACAACAGTAGGTCTGGCCCTGAAAAAGAATTGTCTTTGTGAAGTGTTGTTAACTGTCTCAATTATGATTAATTGTTAGATTTTTTTTAATACGAAATCATTTGTAAATAATTATTCTTAGAATTTTTAATGATATTTCAGCTTATTCATATACCCCAATCTTTATTTAGCTCTGTGCAGAGTTTCAATTTCATTTTAGTGCTCTTCATTTCTCACCACAGAGATTGCGAGATCTCTCAGCAAAACTTTTTTTGAGTTCAGCAGAAGTGCCCTTTCTTCACCACTAACTGCAAAATCCTAGCCATTATGTTGAAAGAAATTAATTAATGAAAAGAGAAGCAAGTTTATAGGTAATTGAAAAATTCAGCCTCAAAGCCTCGTTCATTTTTTGTCTTTGTACTTTGAAACAAGAGTAAAGAGAGATGATGGCCTTGATCTCCTAACCAGCGACAATGATATTTGGAATGCTGCTGTGCTTCCATCATATTTACACTGCCTCGCATTTCTACAGGGGTCTTCCAAGCATGTGAGGGGTATGGATGATGTCGGCAGTTGGGTGAGGTTGGTATGTTGGTAGGTGGGTCAGGTGGGTGAGTATGTAGGTGGGTGGGGGCGTTAGGAAAGTTGATGAGGTGTGTAGTTGGACAACATGGGTAGGTGAGTAAGTGGATAGGGATAGGTGGGTAAAGTGGTAAGTGGCTGAGGTGGGTATGGTGAGTAGGTGGTTAAGGTGGTAGGTGAATGAGTGGGTAGAGGGTGGTCAAGAAGATGGTGGTGTTACATCAGGAAGACTCAAGGGTAATTGAGCTGGTGGAGGGGTTGGTTTGGGTGGCTGGGTAGGTAGTTGGGTCGGCTTGGGAGGATAGTAAGATTGTGAGAAACAGTCAGGTCAGAGGGCTGTACAGGTGGTCAGGAAGAGTAGTCAGGTTGTGTGGTGGTTGGTTTGGATTGGTAAGGTTCGCAAGGTTGGGTGTTAAGCGGGCGGTTGGGTAGCAAGGTCAGGAGGGTAGTCGGGTCGAGTTGGTTAGCTGGGTTGGATTGGGAGCAGTAGTCACATTCAGTGGGGGGTAGTTGGTCTCGTATCCCGACACTGACAAAAATACTCTGATCGAACCCAGTTTGTCCTTACATTCGCCACCAGTGCCTGATACAGCAACCGGACCCAATCCACAAATCTCTGCCCGAACCCAAACCTTCCCAGGACAACCCACAAATACTTCCACTCCACCACCTCGACCTCGCGCCCCTCTGCAGGCATCATTATTAAATTTAGGAGCCGCCTAATGTTGGATGTCAGGTGGCGTCCCTCAACAAATCTCCTCTGGTCCTCCCCTATTACCCCTGGAACACAATCCTCTATACCTCCCCAAGCAAAATTGGGGCTCTCAAATCCTCCACCAACTCCTCATCTATCCTCGGAAACTCCAACCCCCCCCCCAAATAAAACTCTCGAAACACATCATTCATCCCCGCCGGATCTAGAATCACCTTCCCCCCCCCCCCCCCCCCCTGTATCCCTCACTTTCCCAATCTCTCTCACCGCCTCCTGTTTCCTCAGCTGATGCACCAATACCAGGGCCATCCCCTCCAGCTTCCCACTAACCATAACATATTTATCCCCGGATCCGTTTCTATATTCCCTACCGCAAATGCCACTCACTTATTAACCAAGATCGCCACCCCCCTCATATTGAAGTCTAATCCCGAATGGAACACCTGCCCAACCCATCCCTTCCTTAACCTAATCTGGTCCCCCACCTTCAGATATGTCTCCTGCAACATGGCCACGTCCGCCTTCAGTTGCCTCAAGTGCACGAACACACGGGCCCTTTTGACTGGCCCATTCATTCCCCAAACATTATATACGGCCAGCCTGATTGGGGGGGCCACCCCGCACACCTCCTCTGCTGATCAACCATAATCTCTCCTTGGCCAGTCTGCGGCCCATGTCCTGCACCTCCGCTGGCCCGTCCTCGGGCAACTACCGTCATCAACCCTCCTCCTCCTCCACTTTATAAAGTTAAAGTCCCCTCCCCCATCAGCAGTCTAATCCCCCCCGCCCAACCCCTCCACTCCAGCACCCCTCCTCCCCCCACATTGATCATCAACTCACCCCCACTTTGCTTCCGTGAACTAGCCCGCCCAGCTAGCCTGGCAGCCCCCGCCATGGAGCCTCGCAACCTACCACCCACTGATTCCCCGAACCCCACTCTTAGTGCAAACAGTCAAAACAAAGGCCAGGAGTAAAAACAAACAAACAATCCCTTCCAAGGTCCGAACACACAGACTCATTCCTTAACAAAACACTGTAAACCAACCTCACCCCAACCAGAAAAGAAAAATGGAAAAAACGAAAGAAATCCAAACAACATAATCCCAAAGTTTCCCACAACATAGTTCAGCTCTCCTCAATCCAAGTTCAAGGTCCTCCTTCCCCTGCCAGTCCATTCTCCTTCATAAATTCCGCAGCCTCCTCCGCCAAGCGAAAGTACAATTCCCGGTGCCCATCGGTCACCATTAGGTGAGCCGGGTTCAGTAGTCCAAACTTTACACCCTTCTTGTACAGGGCCAATTTGACCTTATTAAAGCTCACCCTCCTCTTCGCGAGCTCTGCTCCCAGGTCTTGGTACACACAAATCTCGACATCTTCCCAAGTGAATCGCCTTGACTGCCTGGCCCACCTCATGATGCATTCCTTGTCCAGGAACCGATGCAATCGTACCACCATTGCCCTTGGGGGCTCGCCTGCCTGGGGTTTGTGCATAAGCGCCATGTGGGCCCGATCCCCCTCCAACGGCCGGTAAAACGCACCTTCCCCAAGCAGCTTCTCCAGCATCTTCCCAACATATGCACCTGTCGTGTTAGGTACACTGGTCGAACACGGACTGCAACTGGTTGCAGCTTAGATCAGAAAGATACTCCAGACATTGAAGTCAGTTCAATCAGGTTTATTGAACTAATAGCACAGTTAGCAGTTCTCTAAGAGTTCGACTCTCTGCTAACGTAAGTGTGGTTAGTCTGTCTGACAGCACCAGACTAGCTCTTACCCACGTGATGGAGGTGTGAGTTTGTAACAACACCCTTGACTGACTCTCTAGATGTTCATCAGTGGAAAGAGGTGGAGTGTGAGTGCCTTGTGTCTTTTATAGTCAGATCCCACCCCTGAGTGTCCTGCCTGCTTATTGGTCAGGTCCTGTTCTCTGTGTCCATTAGCTGCTTGTCTGTATATCATTATGTGTGTGTGTGTCTGCATATCATGACAGCACCCACATCCTATCCTTCGATTCCCTCCAGCAGACCCACGATCCGGATGTTCTGCTTCCGACAACAGTTCTCCAGGCCCTCTACTTTCTCCAGTCTCTTCTGCTGGTCATGTATCAGTCCATCTGCTGTCATCGAGGTTGACTTTTCCTCCTGCTCCCCTGTCCACTCCTCCAACCTCTGGTTCGCCTGTTGCTGGACTGCCAGTCTCGTCTCCACGTGGATAAACCACCGCCTTGATCGAGTCCACCATCCGGGCCAAATCCTCCACACTTTCCTTCTGCTGTTGGGTGAACTTCTTATTCAGGAAGCTCACCAACTGGTCCATCGACCACTGAGCCGACAGGGCCGGATCCTGCCTCTCCGCCATCTCCGTGTGCGTTGTCCGCTCCTCATTCGCCATCACCATCTGGTTTGTTTTTTTACGAGTACTTCTGGACTCCATAAACCTGGAGTCACTCTCTTCAGCTCGCACTTCTTCAACTTTTTCCTTCAAAATTCCTGCGACAAACCGGCGTAAAGGCCACAAAAAGACCACCAAGAGCGGGAGCTGCCAGATATGCGACCACTCACTCCATGGCCGCCACTGGAAGCGGCCTTCCTAAATTCACGGATGAGACTTATCAATGACCACTTGTTCAAATTATTCATAAAGATTTGAATGACATGACTCCTAGATTACAACTTATTCTTATGAAGTTACATCGATATGACTTTCGACTTGTCTATACTCCAGGCAAGGATTTAATACTTGCTGATACATTGGGCGCGATTCTCCCTTCCCCACGCGGCGTGGGAGAATCGCGGGAGGGCCCCCCGACAAAATTCACGTCCCCCTCGCGCCCCCCGCGATTCTCCCCCTCCACGCTCTGAAGAATCGGCGCGCGCTGTTTTTCACGGCGAACGGCGATTCTCCGACCCGGATGGGCCGAGCGGCCTGCCGTTCGCGACCGTTTCACGACGGCGGCAACCACACCTGGTTGCTGCCATCGTGAAACGGGTGAGAAATGCCCGTTTGGGGCTTGTGGTGGGAGTACAGGGGAAAGAGCACCACGACTATGCTCGGGAGGGGACAGGCCCGCGATTGGTGCCCACCGATCATCAGGCCGGCATCTCAATCGGACGGACTATTTCCCCTCCACGGCCCCGCAAGATCAAGTCGCCACGTCTTGCAGGGCGGCTGAGGGGAAAGACGGCCACCGCGCATGCGCGGGTTCGAGCTGTCAGTGTCGTGATGTCAGCCGCACATGCGCAGGTTGGAGCCGACGCCCCCGCGGCCGAGATTTACAGAGCGCCGCTCCTAGCCCCGCCGGGAGGGGAGAATAGGGGGTGAGGAGCGGCCTCCGAGGCCGTCGTGAAACTCGGCCGAGTTCACGACGGCCCTCCCGATTTTTCCCGGGAGCGGAGAATTACGCCCATTATCTGTCAACTCAGAAGAACGACCACCAGAGTTCATTCAGCACATTGACAAACTGAAACTCATCAGAGGTGAGACCAGCAAAGATGCAATGTTGCAACGTGTCATAGACCATTTGAACAATGGTTGGACGAAAGGACACAGTTCCAAATACAAAAATATTCAAGCTGACAGTTGTTGATGGTTTTTTACTTCGACACAATCGCGTAGAGATTCCTATGTCACTTCAATGCAAAAGAAGAGCGAGACAGACAGTATATTGGCCAGACATCAACAAGGACATCACAAACCTTATTCTTGAGTGCGAAACATGTCAAAGAAACCAACCTACTCAATGCAAAGAAAAACATCTACTGTATTAGTTGGAAAAGACCCCATGGTCAAAAGTGGGAATCATTTGTTTCATTTCTATGGTCATGATTACATGTTAATCATGGACTACTTTTCAAATTACCCTGAAGTTATCAAGTTGTCTGACTTGACTCCTAAATCCATGATCAAGGCTACAAAAGAGATTTTTGCTAGACATGGGATACCGTGCAAAGTCATGACAGATAATGGACCATGTTTTGATAGTTATGAATGGACAGAATGTGCTAAAGCATATAATTGTGCTCATATAACTTCAAGTCCTCTCTATCCACAATCAAATGGAAAAGTTGAGAAAGGGGTTCACATCGTGTCGCAACTTCTACATAAATCTTTTGATACTCCTTCTGACATGAACCTAGCTTTACTCAACTACAGAGCAACTCCTCTTGCAATGGGTTTATCTCCTGCTCAATAATTGATGAACAGAGAATTAAGAATAACACTTCCAAGCATTAGACTTCCTGACTCAGATCATCATCCAGCCATCAAAAATGTGCAACATCAACAAAGCATTCAGGAGAAATACTACAATCAACATGCGACAACATTGGAACCACTGAATCCAGGTGATCAAGTAAGGATTAATATTCCTGCTGGAGGATGGTCTGCTATTGCTAAGGTAATATATATCATTCACACGAATGAAGGTTTGATTGTTCGATGAAATTGACGAGCACTTATGAAAATTCAATCATCTAACAAGATAATTCCTGATCTTCAAATGCATGAAAGTCTCTTTCATAACACTGGGACATCTTCCAAGATAATAGAAGACGTTCAAAACTTCTAACATTCCTCTTCTTGATTTGAGAAGATCATCCAGGGTTAGAAGGAAGCCGGACAGACTCAATTTGTGAATCATCATAGATGGAGTGTTTGATAGTTTTTTTATCAATTAATCTCAACAGTTAATTTCATAATTATGTACCGATATTATACATTTTTTCCTTTTAATAATAGTAAATAAATGTCTAAAAAAGGGGGATGTAATGTTATGTATATAGTCAGTATAGTGAAGGATTAATAATTGCATATATGAGTAAATCAAGCACTAGAGGGCATTACTAATTCACTGTATATAAGACAGCCTTGCTCGGAATTCTGGGAGAAGCTGAAGAGAACATGGAGAGAGCAGAGTGAAAGTTGAACAGAGATATATAGCATGAGGTTGAGTCATAGTGTAGCTTAGTTAGATAGAATATTGAATATTGTAGTACAGATTCAGTATCATTTGTTAATTATCTATAACTCAGTAGAGTGTGCGAACTTCATTTAATTAGTAGTGTAATAATAAATTAGTTTTGATTCAATCTTTTGATTAGTATATGCTTTGTCAAAACTACATCGGTCTATCCTGGGGGAAAAAGACAAAGAATACAACAAATTACCAGTCGTGGTAATACAACAAGTTATAATTCATACAACCCCAACAGAGCAGAAGGAAGCCATTCAGGCCATTAAGTCAGCACCAACCCTCAGAAAGAGTGCTTAGGCCCGTGCCCCACCTTTTCCCCGTAACGTAGTAACCCCACCTAATCTTTTGGACACTTAAGTGGCAATTTAGCATGGCCAATCCACCTAACCTGCACATCTTTGGACTGTGGGAGGAAACCGGAGCACCCAGAGGATACCCAAGCAGACTCAAGGAGAATGTGCAGACTCCGCACAGTCACCCAAGTCCAGAATTAAACCCGGGTAGCTGGAAGCAGTGCTAACCATTGCACCACAGTGCCACCTCTTAAGAGGTTCAGGGATGGAATTTCTGAACTTAGAGTCGAGGCAGCTGATTTGGCTACCAACAATAAGGCAATTAAAATCAGGGATGTTAAGGAAACCAGAATTACATATGCTTAGATATCTCAGAATGTTGTGGTGTTTGAGGAGATTACAGAGATAGAGAGGCCTCTTGCAATGGGTTTACCTCCTGCTCAATAATTGGAGGGATTTTAAAACAAGGATGTGCATTTTAAAATCTAGGTGTTGCTTAACTGGGAGTCAGTGTAGGTCAGCGAACACAGGGTGAATGGAACATAATGCAAAGAAGTATATGGACAGCAGTGTTTTGAATTACCTCAAGTTTACAAAGAGTAGAATGTGGGAGGCCAGCCAGAAGTTGGTTAGAAGAGTGAAGTCTAGCAGTAACAAATGCAAGGATGAGATTTAAGCAGCAGATGAACTGTCAACATATTGAAATATATTTATTTCTATAATGCTTTGATCTGTTTGCCCTCTAATCGTCAAAGAATGCTGGATGATTTACTAGCTTGTGTATTTCCACAGACAGTTATCATTGCATTATTTGTTCAGCAATGCACTGTAACACTGCTATAGTCATCTGGTTAGCAGCATGAACAGCTCATCATGATATCATTTTCTCAATACTACACGTGTCTCAGTATAAATTCTACTTTCAAACAGCATGCTTATGGAGATAAGTTCCTATCATTGTGAAAAATACACAGATGGTGTTTAATCAATGAAAACAAACTTAATCTAGCATGGAAGGAGAGCAATGAAAAGAATTGCATGAGCTGTTAAATGGCAAACAAAAAAAAATGTAATTGCTTAGAAAATTCCCACAATTATGTTGCAAAATTGGATTGATTGTTGAGTAAATCAAGCACTAGAGGGCATTACTAATTCACTATATATAAGACAGCCACTCTAGGAATTCTGGGAGAAGCTGAAGAGAACATGGAGAGAGCAGAGTGAAAGTTGAATAGAGATATATAGCACGAGGTTAAGTCATAGTGTAGCTTAATAGTTAGATAGAATATTGAATATTGTAGTACAGATTCAGTATCATTTGTTTATTATCTATAACTCAGTAGATTGTGCGAACTTCATTTAATTAGTAGGGTAATAATAAATTAGTTTTGATTCAATCTTTTGATTGGTATATGCTTTGTCAAAACAGATGCATGTTCTTTTCTTCCACAAACACTGCAGACAGCATAATTACATTCATTGAAATAATATAATAAATTTGGAACAAGAAGTGCCAAGGGCCATTTTTTCTAACGACAGATGTTAAGCATTTGCAGTTGTCACAACTGAGCTCATCAAATTTTGCTCTGAAATCTTGTAACTTTTTCAAAAAATAATTTGTGAATTGATTCTCTCTATAGTCTGTATCTTGATCAGCTTTAAAAATAAACAAATGTTACCCAGGCCAAAAACAAAATTAATGTGTTAATTCATATCTCATATCGATGGGAGAGAGTGAGTGGAAGGAGGGAGGGAAAGAGTGAGGGGTGGGAAGAGATTGAGGGGCAAGGAGAGAGTGAGGGGGAGGGAGAAGGAAGAGAATGAGGGGAGGGGGAGTCTGAGGGTGGAGGGGGAGGGAGAGAGTGAGCGGTAACGGGTAGGGAGATAGTGAAAGGGGAGGGAGAGCATGAACTCTTGCCCCCAAAATCACCTTCTAGGAGTTGGGAAAATTCTACCCAGCGAATCTCTCCGCCTGTCTCACTATGATGCCGTAAAGGATTCCTCCCTCCCTTCATCCTCTCTTCCTTCATCCGCCCTCACTCCTTAAGAGGCCAAAAATGGGATTTGAGCTGGCAAAAATTTGGAGCACGATATTCCCGTGCCCTCATGAAGCCTGCAGGCAGTGTATTTTAAAATGTTTTCAGAGCGTTGTGTCAGTCTGCAGGATGTGTTATCAGGAAATGAAAATGAGCGTTGAGTTACATTGCTGTTAGTGGCATTGGGGGGGGGGGGTGCACCTGTGGGTTGCGGGGCTCATGAGATGGGGGAAGAGTGTGATGAGACTGAAGGAGGCTGGCCTAAGGGGCTGTTTGGATGAGACCCCAAAACAGAAGGCAGGACACTGATCAGGGCGGGGGCAAGAATTTACAAATCGTGGATTGGCTATCCAGGAGCCAGGAGTCTTAAGTGTAAAGGCCTGATAGCAATGAGATGTCAGGATGATACAGCCTGAGTAAGAATGATGCCTCTTAGTCTTGCCTATCTCTGATTCAGAGAGTAATTGGGCCGTCTAACATTCCTGAGACCCATGCTCGTCAAACTAACCGGCCATCATGAGTTTATCCTCAATAATGTCAGCTGTCCACATTCTCAAGTCAGGGGTATGAAAATGAAAATGAAAATCGCTTATTGTCACAAGTAGGCTTCAAATGAAGTTACTGTGAAAAGCCCCTAGTCGCCACATTCCGGCGCCTGTTTGGGGAGGCTGGTACGGGAATTGAACCGTGCTGCTGGCCTGCCTGAGTCTGCTTTCAAAGCCAGTGATTTAGCCTTGTGCTAAATGAAAATTCATTTTTCAAGGATAAAATGTTGGGTTCAGCGGATCAAGAGGGAATGTGTAAGCATTATTGCCAGACCCCTGCACCGGCTATGGAGGATCCATTGGACCTCAAGGTATATATAAGTGTCCAGATGACCCAGCCCATGAGGGATATGTGATCATTGAATCATCCTTTCAGAAACACCACTGATGTATATATTGAGGGAGGGAGCAACCAGAGGGGAGGCCATAGGCGACTCTGGAGTGGTGAATGCGTAGACTGGAGGCGGTGAAGCGATGAAGTGGAAGGGCACCAGACACGTGAGCAAACACTAGTCGCCAGATAAGGTGTTGGAATGGCTGCTTCCAGGGCCGAGAAGCCAAGGTTGAGGGGAGAGTCTGAAGGTAACTGGCTGGGATACCAATTTGACTGCCTCACTCTGTCTCTCTCTCTCCCTCCCCCATAACTTTCTGAGAGATCTCGGGATGGAGCCAATGGAGCTGATGAATTTGCTTATAACAGCGCTGGAAGAGCACAGACTCCAGTAGCAATGAGCATTTGCATCAAGACAAAAGCCGCAGGGTAGGCTCCAGGGCCGGACACAGCACAAGCCAGCCAGAGGTTTCCAGGCGAAGAAGGAGACATTGAGTTTACAGGACACAGGTATCCTTCATAGAGCTGCCAGGCAACATCCTGCAGGAGACTTTACCTCAACAGGGAGACAGTATGGCACCTGTGCGACCTTCCAGCCAACTTGGTATCACATGAAAGAGGAAGGCACCAGCTCCCTGTGTCTGCGAATATCCTGACAGCTCTCAACTTCTGTGCCACGGGATGGTTCCAGGGCTCAACAGATGACCTATGTGAGATCTCATAGTCATTCACCAGAAAATGCATCCGTGAGCTCCAGTGCAGAGGCCACAAACACTCGCTGAGACTCATTACAATGAGGCTCATTCTTTACACATGTGCTGGTGGAGCTGACGATCAGTCTGCTAAAGATGCGGTTCCGGTGCCTGGACCAGTCACGGGGAACCCTCCAGTACAGCTCCCAGAGTGTCTCGCACCTCATCACGGTGTGCTGCACACTCCATGACCTGGCTCTGCAATGGGTGCAAGGAGCTGGATGAGCAGGAGATGAAGGACTATCATATCACCTCTTATGGGGAGGAGATCTTCCAGGATGGTGAGGGGTAAACCGCGAGGGAGGCAGAGGAAGGACCAATGGCCAGGCTGCAAATGGGGCACAGGGCTTGGGATGCCCTGATTGTCTCTTGCTTTGACTGCCTAGAGGGCCAGGACTAGGGTGGGTAAATATGTCCCCCCATGGGGTCTGTTTGTTCTTATTTGTGCAGTGCTAGCATCACTCCTTTCATGGTTCGGCCAGAAGCCCAATAACCAGACGATGCAGGAGAATGATGATGAGAAGCAATCCTCCTTAAATCTCCTGCAAATGCTGGTTTAGCTCAGGGGCTAGACAACTGGTTGAAGAATGTAGGCAGGACTCAGGCAAGGCCAGCAGCACGGGTTCAATTCCCGTATCAGCTTACCCGAACAGGCGCTGGAATGTGGCGATTAGGGGCTTTTCACAGTAACTTCATACTTGTGACAATAAAAGGTTATTATTATGATTATTATTATGAAATGTCTGACACCTATGTGACAGAAACCTGAACGTAACCTGCCACTGATCCGGATGATCTTTGGACAATAAGATGTTGAATGAAACTGAATGAGGGTAGCATGGTAGCATGGTGGCTAACACTGTGGCTTCACAGCGCCAGGGTCCCAGGTTCGATTTCCTGCTGGGTCTCTGTCTGTGCGGAGTCTGCATATTCTCCCTGTGTCTGCGTGGGTTTCCTCCAGGTGCTCCGGTTTCCTCCCACAGTCCAAAGACGTGCAGGCTAGGTGGATTGGCCATGCTAAATTACCCTTGATGTCCAAAAAAGGTTAGGGGGGGGTTATTGGGATAGGGTGGAAAGTGAGGGATTAAGTGAGTCGATGGAGACTTGATGGGCTGAATGGCCTTCTTCTGCACTGCATGTTCTATGTTCTATGAAATATCTCAGCTGCTACTGACTCCTCCAAGGTTAGGGGACCGGTGTGTGTCTGCTTCCATTTTGCAGGTGGCAGACTCTCATAAGCTTTCAGCCGACGGCTTCCTCATGCTGAAAGAATGCTTCCACAAAGGAAAGGCCTGTGTGTTGGCCTTAGTTTTTGGGGGGTGCGGGGAAGGTGGTGGTGCCCTTGACCAGGATTACATCAGCATGATTGCTTCGTTACAGTGTGAGGGGTGGGGGACAATCCTTGAGCTGCTATCCTCTCAGAGGAATTAAATGATGTACCAACATTGAGCTTCCAGCCTAAACATTGGGATTAGCTGTGCGCGCTTCAATGAAATGAGAGCGGAGAAATGCCGGATCCTGGGGAAGTCACTGCCTCCGCCTGCTGTGAATCAACATCTGTGTGCTATTCGCCAGTGAGTGACCCAGAAGCCTGCCTACTAGTTATTCCCACTGAGGTGCGAGTATCTGCACTGGTGGAGGGTGCGGGTGACAGCTGTGATGCCTCTTTAGTCCTTGGCTCCGAAATACTTCCCTCGGAGCTACTCGGGTTTTTGGCTTGCAGAGGGTGAGGGGTTCGTCCTGGCTCGTTGACTGATTGACCTGCAAGGGAAATAAGATGGTATTAGTGCATGAAAGAGGCACAGCAATAGAAGAAACTGAACCATTGTGAGGATGGCACAATGGCTGGATGTGTTGAGGCTCCTCACTTTTTCCTCTTGCCCTCCACCTCACTCTCAGCACATGTGCGGTCCTGATCCTCCCTGGCTAGCGCAAGGGCTCTTTCCTCAAATGGAGTGAGGGGCTTCAGTTCAGGCATCACACCGGTCATCTGTGCCCACACACCGATTGTGCCCGAGTTTGTCCTGCAATGAAGCAGATGAGGAGAATGTAGGCAGGACTCATGCAAGGTCAGATGGCTTTTATGCCTGGCATGTGTGGTGGGTGAGTGGGAGCGGGGAGGTAGGGAGGAGAGGAGCCAATGGGGGGGAGGGGGGCTGAGGACGATCGGGCGAGAGTTAGGAGTGAGTTCACCTTGGAAATGTGATGGGTGTGTGAATAGGTGCACATGCATACATGAAAAGGCTGACTTGGGCTTCCTCGGTGTGTGCATGGTAATGGCTGGGTCTCTTTGTGCCTTTGAACAAGGGCTGGGGAGTTAGGTGTGCTGGTGAGTGGCCAAGCAGCCCAAGGCAGCTGCTGGGTTAACTATTGGAGGAATGAGCGGTGGGGAGGAGGTGCCGCGTGCTCTGGGCAAACAGGAGTAGCCTGGGCAACTGCTCCAGTCATCTGAAGGTGGAATGCAGAAGGGCAGCTGAAGCGGCAGAGTCGGCAGCTTCTTGATTTTGCCACTTTGCAGTTAAAGACAAGTTGACGTTCCTCAGGGAGATGAACCAAGAAGCTGCCAACCAAAGAATTGCAACAGGGTTCAATGACTTCAGGATGTACACATTAAGATCAATCCCCTGCATGAAATATCCAAGCAGTGGCCTTAAAGAGTCAGGCAGTTTAACAGTCCTATATCACCACTGTACCCCAGACTGCTGAGCATGAAGTGATGGCAAAATAGAACTGCTACTATTTGATATATTTGGAGGGTGGATAACCACTGCAGTATCTCCATATATTCTAAATGTTGTATCAGTCTGCAAGGATAGGACAGTTCAATAGTCATTCATTTTGTAAAATTATCAGCTTTTTGAATCAGATTTTTGAACCTTACTGTATATTCTTCTGTACTATGTATCCTACAGCTGTAAGATCAAGTCAGCTTTTCAGTAAAGATGTCAAGCATTCAATATTGCTTTTCAATGTCTGGAGGGGGGATATTTATGTCAGGCTTGATCTTGCTGTCATTTTAAAAAGCTGAAATGTCAAAGTAAAGCTGAAATTATGAAACACTGTGTACAAACCCGTGGCACAGAATTTGATCTCTGTTCCATCCTGTTGATAAATATACATGGTGAAAATGACAATAAAAAAGAAAAGGCTGTCTTATCCTGGCTGCATGAAGAAGATAATTTATCTTCTTCCTTCACTGGATCCCTGTCCTCTTATGCAGTGAGCTAGAGCTCACTTGTGTTGCTCACTCACGCCCATGTGAGACTGGTGACCCAGTTGGCAGGCTGTCTGCCCGTGCAAGGGTACAGAATGTCGTGCCTCTGCTCCACCCTATCTATCATCTTGATGAGAGCTTGGTCTAAGTAACATGGGGCGGGATTCTCTGTTTCTGAGACATTGTGTTGACATTGACGCAGGATTCGTGGACTTTCAGCACAGCAAAACTGGCACCGAACCTGGATCGATTCAGCAATTGTGGAGGGGCTAGCTCCAGCGCCACATGGAGCACAATTGATTTCAATGAAAAACAGTGCGCGATTCGCCGGGTTCGTGATTGATATTCGGGAGGCTGACAAGCTGCAGCCTCATATACATGCTTCACTCCCCACACACACCCACCCACCAAGGTTGCACTGGAATGCACCCATTCCGCTGATGGATTGGCTGGGACCAGAGGGCATCGGGGGGGGGGGGGGGGGGGGGGGGGGGGGGGGGGGGGGGGGGGGGGGGGGGGGGGGGGGGGGGGGGGGGGGGGGGGGGGGGGGGGGGAGGGGGGGGGGGGGGGGGGGGGGGGGGGGAGGGGGATATCTATATGACCTGGAGTCCTAAGTTCACAATGGGCAGTCAGCATCGTGCACAGCTTCCCGGCCAGCGGCACTACTATCGGCAAACTATGGCAATGTTGAACCACCCCTGTCGCTCCCTCAGCAGCCCACACGCCGGTTTCATGATTTTAAAGCACAAGATCGCGACATCAGGAACTCGGCCCATCAGTTGGAGCATCGCGGAGGCCCCGGGGATATGGTCAGGCCCGCCAATAACATGCAGACAGTGTTTCTGCACATGTGTTCTGGAACGCATTGACGGCACTGTCGAGGTGACGGAGAATTGCGATTTGGCGTCAAATCGGTGCCCGCCGTGATTTTGGAATCGGAACCTATTCTCCGCCGAATCACATTTTGCGTTTTTTTCCATGAGTCAACAGAGAGTCCCCACCCACAAAGTTTCTTTCCTGGCTGCCATCCCCCTGACTGGATTTGGAACAACCGATGGGGAAGGATTTTAAAGTGTGCCACTCATTGATTGCTGAAATCAAGTTATGCTGGGGCGAGCAAATTAGAGGGCCCATGATTGGTACTGGTCGCAATGCTAGAGGGATTCTCTCCAGTTTTCTCATTGAAACGAACACTTTAAAATATATAAGAAAATGATAAGAAAAGTGGTGAGTAGCCCACCAATAGCAATTTTGCGTGCCATATTTTAAGGCATTTCAGAAAATAGAATTTGCACAAGTTTAACGCTGTGCTTGTGGCAGGCTGACTCTGATTCTATTACCCCAGTATCACTTGAGTTCTTTAATTAGGTGGTGTAGTATTAAGCACTTCCCCAGCCCTTGTTCCAAGTCCAGTCATGAGGATGACTGCTAGGAAGACTGCCCCTGATGTTCATAGAAAGAGTACTCACCAGAATTCTGGATGGAGTGGTGCAGAGGTGGGACATACTGTACCCTTGGGTACATAAAGGGAAACGCACAGTTGGATGATAGTGATGAGGATAGTGAGAAAGAGAGTCATAGTCGAAGGCATGGTGGGAATCTATTTAAATAGTCCAAGCATTGCCAAGGTTGACAAGAGGAGGTAGAAGCCTTTTTTTTCATTTGAGAAGGTAGCTAAACAAATGAAATGGCTACAGGACATGTGGGTATTACTGATTCAACAAAGCTGGTAGGTAGAGCTAGTGAAGCGTTTGCATCACGACCGGAGGAGGTATCTGGTTCATATGAGGAGGTAAAAAAAATCCATCTTGGGTGCATATGAATTCGTGCAGGACACTTACAGATAAATGTTTAGAAATTTAAGGAAAGAATTTGATCAGACATACATGGAGTTGAAAAAGGCTCAAACAGAGTAATTTTGATAGGTGGATAAGGGCTTTGAAAATAGACCAAACGTATCAAGCTCTTAGAGAAATTATACTTTTGGAAGAGTTTAAAAATTAAATTCCTGATGTAGTGAGAATTCATGCGAAAGAGCAGAGGGTTAAAACTGTGAGGATAGCAGCAGAAATGGCAGATGATTATGAATTAGTTCATAAATCAAAGCTTGGTCTCCAACATCAGTTTCAGCCTGTGAGGGATAGAAAATGGGGACATGAGAAATACTCAAGTGGTAAAGGGAAAGGTGAGTGTACCTCAGATTAAAAAAGATATCCAGGAATGTGGAAGAGACATGAAAAGTTTCAAATGTTTTCACTGTAATTAACTAGGCCATGTAAGTCACAGTGTTGGTGGTTGAAGAAAAGCACTGGGAAGGCTGATGTGGTAAAACAGGATAGACAGTGGGGTTTGTTAAAGTGGTAAAGGAAAGCCCAAGTGAAGCGAAGGAGGTGCGAAAGATTGTACAGCCTGATCAAGAGGTGATTGATAGAAGGTGCCAAATCTCTTTAAAGAATTTACTTGTGTGCGTAAAGTTTACTCATGTGTATCAGGAGGAGCAGGTAAAGATCACAATTCTAAGAGATACGGGAGCTAGTCAATTTTTAATGGTAGAGATGAGGAGTTATGTAGTTTGGAAGAATGTTGCCAGAAAAGGTGGTAATATGTGGAATTCAGGGTGAGAGGAGTAGCGTTCCATTATATAAGATAAGGTTGGAAAGTCCAGTGAAAAGTGGTGAAGTGGTAGTAGGGGTAATAGAGAAACTATCTTGTCCAGGAATGCAGTTTATCTTGAGTAATTATATAGCTGGATCGCAGGTGGGAGTGATGCCTACTGTGGTTGGTAAGCCAGTGGAAAATCAGACGACTGAAGTGTTGAAGGACAATATCCTGGGATTTAACAAGGTCGCAAAGTCACAGGTTAAGATAAGAGGAATCAAAGAGTGAAGATGAAGTTGAAGTACAATTGTCAGAAACGATTTTTGATCAGATGGTTGAAAAAGAACAAGAACAGGTGGAGGATGATGCGGATTTTTTAGTTCAGGAAAATGGGCGAATTACAACAAAAATATAGAAACAAAACGGATATATCAGAAACCATACACGGAAGAGGAATCTGCGTCTATACCAGTGTTATTACCGTGAAGTGATGTCTTGATGAGAAATGGAGATCTTTACATATGCAGGTGGATGAAAAGTGGGCAGAAGTTCATCAAGTAGTATTGCCGGTAGGGTATAGAAAGGAGGTGTTGCGAGTTGCACATGAGGTACCATGGGATGTCATTTGGGAATAAGGAAACTCAAGCTAAAATATAAAAACATTTTTATTGGCCTAGACCACATAAAGATGTCGTTAAATTTTGTCAATCATGTCACACATGTCAAGTGATAGGGAAGCCTCAAGCAGTGATAAAACCAGCCCCTTAATACCCATTCCAGCATTTGAGGAACCTTTTACGAGGGTCCTAATTGATTGCGTAGGACCGCTTCCTAAAACCAAAAGTGGGAATCAATATCTTTGACTATAATGGATGTATCTACTAGGTTTCCAGAGGCCCTTCCAGTACATAATATTACAGCTAAAAAGATTGTGGAGGAGTTACTTAAATTCTTTACTCGATATGGACTACCCACAGAAATACAATCGGATCAAGGATCAAATTTTACCTCAAAGTTTAACAATTTAAATCAACTGCATACCATACAGAATCGCAGGGCGTTAGAAAGTTGGCATCATGTTAAAGACAATGTTGAGGGCTTATTGTCACGATTATCCAGAGGATCGAAATGAAATGAAAATCGCTTATTGTCACGAGTAGGCTTCAATGAAGTTACTGTGAAATTCCGGCGCCTGTCCGGGAGGCTGGTACGGGATAACGTAATTTCATTCATACTGTTTGCAATTAGGGATGTACCTAATGTGTCAACCAAATTTAGTCCTTTTGAACTCATTTTTGGTTATGAGGTAAGTGGACCACTTAAATTGATTTAGGAAAAATTGGTGAGGGAGAAATCGGAATTACTTTGTTGGATTACGTGTCAAATTTTAGGGAATGATTAAATAGAGCAGGTGAATTGGCTGGACAACATTTATAAGTTGCACAAAATGTGATGAAACGGGTAGCGGACAAGAAATCCAAAGTTCGTAGTTTTGCCAGTGGAGATAAAGTGTTTGTTTTGTTAGCAGTGGTTGGTGAACCTTTAAAAGCAAGGTTTTGTGGACCTTATCAGATTGCAAGGTAATTAAGTGAGGTGAATTATGTGGTAAAAACACCAGATAGAAGGAAGACTCATCGAGTGTGTCATGTGAATATGCTTAAAAGACTTTGAAAGGGAAGGAGAGAAAAAGGAGGTTTTAATGATTCTAACTCAAAGTGAAGAACCAAATCCAGATGACTATGAATTTGACATACCTGAAATTAAATTGGAAAATGAGGATGTTCTTAAAATTGGGATAAATTGTTGAGTTACTTTCCAGAGGAAAAACAAACTGACCTGAAAGAGTTATTGATATCACATGGCAAGTTTGTGGATAAATTAGGAAGTACTAAACTATAGATGTTTGATGATGTAGATGTGGGAAATACTGTTCCAATCAAACAACATCCATACAGACTTAACCCTTTAAAATTGGCACAGGTTAACAAATATATTGAGAGAATGCTTAAAAATGGCATAATTGAAGTGGGTTGCAGCCAATGGAGCTCACCCATAGTGATGGTACCAAAACCAGATGGTACCCAACGGTTGTGTGTGCACTATAGAAATGTTAATGCAGTTATAAGAACGGACTCTTATCCTATCCCACGTTTGGAGGATTGCATTGAGAAAGTGGGACAATCAGCTTTTATTTCCAAATTGGATTTACTTAAAGGTTACTGGCAGGAACCTTTATCCGAAAGGGCGAAGGAGATTTCAGCTTTTGTGACTCCAGATGGTAAATACCAATTCAAAGTTATGACATTTGGTTTGAAAAACGCCCCAGCCACATTTAAACGTTTAATTAACAAAGTTGTTTCAGGATTACCCAATGGTGCAGTATACATCGACGATCTGGTAATTTTCAGCCAGACATGGAAAGAACATTTAAAACATCTGATGGCGTTTGCCGATCGACTTCAGGAGGCGGGTTTGGTGATAAACCTAGCCAAAAGTGAATTTGGAAAAGCCCAAGTCACTTTCCTTGAGGAGTTATCAATACCCTTGAGACAAAGGGAAATAATGCTATTTCTTGGTATGAGTGCATTTGATCGAACATTTGTGCAAAAGCTTTGTAGCGTGATTGCTCCACTGATGGACTTGCTTAAGAAACGTCGAAAATTTCAATGGACAGCGGACTTTCAACAGGCATCTAACTGCCTGAAAACTGTGATAACCAATGCTTCTGTGTTGGAGAATTGCAAGGGACTCTGTGATCAGATTGAACTAAATTATCTGACTTAAAGAGAAATGCCGAGGCATAGAGCAATGGACAGATCGTGCAGAGACCTTCTTGTTCAAAGAGACTTTTAATTGAGAAGGATTTCAGTTGGAGGAAGGAGAACAAAAATGGACTATATTATTGTACCTGTTTGAGTGTGTTGTCTTTTGAAACGATAAAGTACATTTTCTCAGTGCATTTCTTAAAGGATAGTGAAAAGGTGAAAAATGAAACCATCTTGAAGTTGATGGTTTATTTTACTTTGTTGGGGGGGAGGTGTCATGTGAGAGTATCCTTTAAGAAATGTGTGTTTAAGAAATGTACCTTTAAGAAATGAAGCTTCTCATGTTACTGGAGTGATGTCAGTGTGTGGGTGGAGCTGAGCTCTACTTCTGTTTTTTTTAGTTTCAGTTTGAGAAAGCTTGGGTGTGTCTGTTTTTCAGTGAGCTGAATCTGAAGTTAAAAGTGATCTGCACTGCTGTTGATCTCTGTCACGCAAAGACTATCTATGAATCATTTGGCGAACTCAGAATTGTAAAAAGGTCTCAGTATTAAATGTAACCCTAATGTGTTCCTGTTTGAAGGTTTGTTAAGTCTCGGATGTTAAAAGGACAGCATACAGGTTATTTCGTGTTGTATTCTTTGGGGGGTGTATTTGATTTACTGGTTGCTAAGATATTCACTGCTTCTTTTGAAAAGGTTAACTTGAGTTCATAGAATAAATATTATTTTGTTTTAAAAAACCACTGGTCCATTTTCTGTTATTCCATACCTGTAGAGTGAGCCATGTGCTCCCCATACCACAATCTATTAAAAGTTGTGGGCCAGGTGAACTCCATGATACACTTTGGGATTCTCTAAACCCTGGTGCATAACAGCTGGCAGAAGACCACTCATCAAGGTTACCAACCTCACATAGAAGGTGGTGGCAGCACTGGTAAGCGCAAGCTCCTTGCACAAGAGAACGAGCATCCCGTGTCGGAAAAAGATGAGTATCATCTTCCATGCAGCCACTCAGTATGTCACTCTTCCCATTTCTCAACACTCGCATACCCATCACACCACTGGGACCTCGCTCATAGCCACCTCACAGGACCCCGCTATTCGTCCTCCTATACACTTCCTCATCTCCCCTGTGGCTCCTCTTCTCATCACATCCCACTATCCACTCACCAACCACACATGCCATGCATCCTTACCAGCTAACCCGGCATGCGGGTTTACACTCTCCCCATCCGTCTCTTTGCAGGACAAGTTTTCTCACAATAAAAAGGGCAGAGGCATACCCAAACTGAAAATCCTTTTGTCAGTCGAAGACAGAGCCCTCCATCTTGCCAGGGAGGAAGAGGACCATTTCTGGGCCGAAGGCGAGGTGAGCACGAGAAAAACTTGAGGACTCACAACATGCTCATCCATCTCGCTACCCTCACATAAGTCTTTTCCCTCTTATCGTTAAGCCCATGACATGCACTAATGCCATGTCCCTTCAAGTTAGAACCCTACAGTAGGCCAAGGGATCTGCAACTCACCTGAGTATTATCTACCAAGATGAGAAGGGCAGAGTCAGGGGCCGCAGTGTCATGAATTCCTGGCCCAAGTATGGGCTAGGCACAAGAGACCATTCGGGAGTAGAAGGTGTAATATAACAGGTATAATAAGTATTGGTGTTTCCTATAATCATCGCTTCTGAGTGGTCACTTGCCTGGGACTTTACACTTCCCTTGCAGGAAAATCAGTGGAGCAGGCTGGCCCATCAACAGGTGCAGCTTTGGAGACCAGCCAGAGAGCAGCTCCAATGATTTCTCGGACATTGCTATCAAAGAGATATCATAGCTGTCACCTGTACTCTCCAGCAATGCAGAGATTCACATCTTGGTGAGAATTAGTTGCAGATAGGCTTCTGGGTCATTAGCTGGTGAAAACCTTACTTCTGATGACCCACAGCAGGCGGAGGCAAATACATCCCAGGTGTCCGGCACTTGGACGACTACTGGAGACCAGGTCTCTGATGAGCCGCATTCAGATGATGTGACTCCGGATTCAGTCGTCCCTCAGCTACTGGAGCTACAAAGAAAAGGTCGTGAACATCAGGAAGGGTGTCAGCATAACTTCTCAGATTGCAAAACTGACTGGAGGAGTCCTATCATCATCTGTCCGAGGATATCATGCTGACATTCTGAGGCAACCAGGCCAACATTGCAATGGTGGTGGACACAGTGGAGACCTTGGTGCAGGATGTTCTCTCCATGGTGGGGAATGTTCACTGCATTTCTCAGACCATGAACTCCACAGATCAGGGCATGAACTCCATGGTACAGGACATCAGTAGAGCATGAGGCAGGCACTTGTGAGTATCCACGAGTGCCAGCACCAGAGGATTGTGGGGTTTCTGTCCAAGGAGCAACTTCGGGGCCTATGGGCTCCCATTGGGAGAAGGATTGACTGGTTCATAGCCCAGAGCTTTCCACCCAAGAGGCCCTGGGTCTCCAACTATCTGACTCCTCCCCTCTCCCTGTGACCGGCACAACTCCCAGCAACCACCCCACCCCACAACGAAAGGAGACAGTTGGTGGCATTTTCCTCAAAAATGACAGTGTTTTCAGTCAGAAAATCATTGTGTCTCTCCCCAAAGAAACAAGCAGATTTCCCAACGATATTATCCTACACTTTGCCATTGTTTTTGAAGGGGAATGTGTTTTTGCTGTCATTGGAGGGGGCAGGACCTAAGGAAGCCAAGCTCCACAGGGATCGGCGCATCTTTTTGAAAGGGTGCCCCGAACCCAAAGTGAAATTAAAGCATCCCCCCCCCCCCCCCCCCCCCCCCCCCCCGGCGGACATCGGGCCATTGATGTCGTGTTGCCCCCCTCCAACTTTCACCGCTGGCCTGATCTTTGCCATGATCATGCAAGAACCATGTCACCGAACAGCTGAGGACTAAAATGGCCTCTGAGCCTCCAGGTGTAGTCATCATGTCTGATCTCCATTTATGGAGAGCAGTAGTGTTTTCTCTAAGCCACGTCATGCCGGCAGGTGGAACGTAGCACCTTCCCGGAGGTTTCAACATCAAGCTGATTTTCCATGTTATAAACTACTTAAAAGCATGGCAATCGGGTTCACAACCATCTGTTGGGCGAGCCTGGGAACATCATAAACTGTTTGGTGCCTGGCGCAAATCCCATTTCAGGCCTCTTTCAATATTTTCCCGACATAGCAGGATTTGCACCGGATTTGCAACGTGGCCGGAAAATTGCCCTCAGTATATGTAATTGACTTCCATGCAAAGCAATTCTATTTTTTTAAATAAACAGTAGGGCAAATATATTTTTAAGAGCTGGATTTAAATACCTAAAGATTAAATGTATTTTGAAACCTGCCTGGTATCACAGTTCTGTAAAAGTAATTTGACTTTATTATTTTTCCCTATTTTCTCTTTCTGCCCAAAGATGTTTCTAAATTGAATTTGTAAAACCGAATTGTGTTGGATTCCTATAAAAATAATTGTCAAAATCAAATGGTAATTCTGAACATTCAATGAAATGTAACTTTTTCAGGGTTTTTATAGTGAGAGTAAGAGTGGAAGTTCTTGTCAGTTCAGTGATTTCCAAATTTGTGTAGCCTCGAAAGATATTAACAGTGCACATCTGGAGAAGCTTAGAATCACTGGCAGCAAATTCTGGATTTCTACATTTAATTATATATATGGGAATTCCAGAATCGTTGTCAGTTTCAGGCGAGTAGTGATGACAGTTTTATTGTCATTACTACCGCAAAGTCCGGACACCTATTCACTCATTAATTCTTTTGCACATGACAGGGATGTTGTAACCGTGCATGGGGATGATTGTTCCCCAGTGCTGATTGGGCTGTGAGTTAACTAACGAGTGAGGACTGTGTAAATACTACTGAATATGAACTTCCTTCTTATGAACTCTTTTGACTCCCCCTTTGCTGTTTACGTCAAGGAAGTAATTCAATTAATTACATTTTACATTTGGCCCTTTAGCCATCTTTTAATAGTGATGATTTAAATGCTGATGTTTTTAAGTACTATTTTCTTCCAGATTTGCAGCACTTTAAAAATGGGGAAAAACAACTACATTTTACTGAAAGCAAAGCAGCAGGGTTTTGGTTTGAATTTAAACGTTTTACCATGTCTTGGGTGGCCTGAAGGTATGCTTTGGAAAGCAGAACCAAATAAAGTTTGACTAATTGTTTGCACTGGAGTGCTGAGCTTGTGGCATTTGAGTGCTACAGTGAGAGTTTGGTGACTGAGGGAGTATAAGGGTTCATTTTTATTTAAAGTCTAGTATTTCTTTTATTTAGTTAATTAACTTAAAAGTTGCTGTTTGGTCTATAAGAAGGTGAATTTTGAATCAGCTTTAAACAAGGTTCTACTTGGACTTACTTGCAGCTGGAGCTTGTTAATTAGTTAATTGCTTTAGGCCAGTTTTCAGAAGCTAGAGTCACAGTATAAATAGGAGCTAGTTACAGTGCAGACTTTGTTTGCACTGGAGTACTGAGCTTGTGGCATTTGAGTGCTACAGTGAGAGTTTGGTGACTGAGGGAGTGCTGAGCTTGTGGCATTTGAGTGCTACAGTGAGAGTTTGGTGACTGAGGGAGTGCTGAGCTTGTGGCATTTGAGTGCTACAGTGAGAGTTTGGTGACTGAGGGAGTTAGGTGAGGAGGGCGTAAGGTGCTCCTTACATTTCATTTCCTGTATTTATCAAAGAGCGTGAAGGGAGCCAGGAGTTTAGAGTACAGCTGACTAGAAGTAGAGTCGGAGGGCGGAGGTCCAGTTGGTCCAAGGGGCAGCTAATTCTGTAAAGTAAGAGGGGATGGAGGCAAGGGCAGTTGCATGCTCCTCCTGTAGGATGTGGGTGGTGAGGGAAACCACTGGTGTCCCCGCTGACTATACCTGCGGGAAGTGCACCCAACTCCAGCTCCTCAGAGACCGTGTTAAGGTACTGGAGCTGGAGCTGGATGAACTTCGGATCATCCGGGAGGCAGAGGGGGTTATAGAGAAGAGTTACAGGGAGGTAGCCACACCAAAGGTACTGGACAAGAGTAGCTGGGTTACAGTCAGGGGAAAGAAAACTAACAGGCAGACAGTGCAGGGATCCATCGTGCCCGTTCCCCTTCAAAACATGTATACCGTTTTGGATGCAGTTGGGGGGGATGACCTACCGGGGGAAGGCCCCAGCGGCCAGGTCTCTGGCATTGAGTCTGGCTCTGGGGCTCAGAAGGGAAGGGGGGGAGCATTGAAAAGCAATAGTAATAGGAGATTCAATGGTTAGGGGAATAGATAGGAGATTCTGTGGTCGCGAGCGAGACTCCCGAAAGGTATGTTGCCTCCCGGGTGCCAGGGCCAAGGATGTCTCGGATCGTGTCTTCAGGATCCTGAAGGGGGAGGGTGAGCAGCCAGAAGTCGTGGTGCACATTGGTACCAACGATGTAGGTAGGAAAAAGGTAATAAACAAGTTTAGGGAGTTAGGCTGGAAGTTAAAGGCCAGGACAGACAGAGTTGTCATCTCTGGTTTGTTGCCGGTGCCACGTGATAGCGAGGCTAGGAATAGGGAGAGAGTGCAGTTGAACACGTGGCTGCAGGAATGGTGTAGGAGGGAGGGCTTCAGGTATTTGGATAATTGGAGCGCATTCTGGGGAAGGTGGGACCTGTACAAGCAGGACGGGTTGCATCTGAACCAGAGGGGCACCAATTTCCTGGGGGGGAGGTTTTCTAGTACTCTTCGGGAGGGTTTAAACTAATTTGGCTGGGGAATGGGAACCGGATCTGTAGTCCAGCAACTAAGGAAGACGATAGTCAGGACGCCAAAGCACGTAGTGATGCAGTGGGGAAGGTAACAATGACAAAGGAGAGTACTTGCAGGCAAGGAGATGGGTTGAAGTGTGTATACTTTAATGCAAGAAGCATCAGGAATAAGGTGGGTGAACTTAAGGCATGGATCGGTACTTGGGACTATGATGTGGTGGCCATCACGGAAACTTGGATAGAAGAGGGGCAGAAATGGTTGTTGGAGGTCCCTGGTTATAGATGTTTCAACAAGATTAGGGAGGATGGTAAAAGAGGCGGGGGGGGGGGGGGGGTGGCATTGTTAATTAGAGATAGTATAACAGCTGCAGAAAAGCAGTTCGAGGGGGATCTGCCTACTGAGGTAATATGGGTTTAAGTCAGAAATAGGAAAGGAGCAGTCACCTTGTTGGGCGTTTTCTATAGGCCCCCCAATAGCAGCAGAGATGTGGAGGAACAGATTGGGAAACAGATTTTGGAAAGGTGCAGAAGTCACAGGGTAGTAGTCATGGGTGACTTCAACTTCCCAAACATTGAGTGGAAACTCTTTAGATCAAATAGTTTGGATGGGGTAGTGTTTGTGCTGTGTGTCCAGGAAGATTTTCTAACACAGTATGTAGATTATCCGACCAGAGGGGAGGCCATATTGGATTTAGTACTTGGTAATGAACCAGGGCAGGTGATAGATTTGTTAGTGGGGGAGCATTTTGGAGGTAGTGTCCACAATTCTGTGACTTTCACTTTAGTTATGGAGAGGGATAGGTGCGTGCAACAGGGCAAGGTTTATAATTAAGGGAAGGGTAAATACAATGCTGTCAGACAAGAATTGAAGTGCAGAAGTTGGGAACATAGGCTGTCAGGGAAGGACACAAGTGAAATGTGGAACTTGTTCAAGGAACAAGTACTGCGTGTCTTTGATACGTATGTCACTGTCAAGCAGGGAAGAGATGGTCGAGTGAGGGAACCATGGTTGACAAGAGAGGTTGAACGTCTTGTTAAGAGGAAGAAGGAGACTTATGTAAGGCTGAAGAAACAAGGTTCAGACAGGGCGCTGGAGGGATACAAGATAGCCAGGAGGGAACTGAAGAAAGGGATTAGGAGAGCTAAGAGAGGGCATGAAAAATCTTTGGCGGGTAGGATCAAGGAAAACCCCAAGGCCTTTTACACATATGTGAGAAATATGAGAATGACTAGAGCGAGGGTAGGTCCGATTAAGGACAGTAGCGGGAGATTGTGTATTGAGTCTGAAGAGATAGGAGAGGTCTTGAACAAGTATTTTTCTTCAGTATTTACAAACGAGAGGGGCCATATTGTTGGAGAGGGCAGCGTGAAGCAGACTGATAAGCTTGAGGAGATACTTGTCAGGAAGGAAGATGTGTTGCGCGTTTTGAAAAACTTGAGGATAGACAAGTCCCCCGGGCCTGACGGGATATATCCAAGAATTCTATGGGAAGCAAGAAATGAAATTGCAGAGCCGTTGGCAATGATCTTTTCGTCCTCGCTGTCAACAGGGGTGGTACCAGAGGATTGGAGAGTGGCGAATGTTGTGCCCCTGTTCAAAAAAGGGAATAGGGATAACCCTGGTAATTACAGGCCAGTTAGTCTTACTTCGGTGGTAGGCAAAGTAATGGAAAGGGTACTGAGGGATAGGATTTCTGAGTATCTGGAAAGGCATTGCTTGATTAGGGATAGTCAGCACGGATTTGTGAGGGGTAGGTCTTGCCTTACAAGTCTTATTGACTTCTTTGAGGAGGCGACCAAGCATGTGGATGAAGGTAAAGCAGTGGATGTAGTGTACATGGATTTTAGTAAGGCATTTGATAAGGTTCCCCATGGTAGGCTTATGCAGAAAGTAAGGAGGCATGGGATAGTGGGAAATTTGGCCAGTTGGATAACAAACTGGCTAACCGATAGAAGACAGAGAGTGGTGGTGGATGGCAAATATTCAGCCTGGAGCCCAGTTATCAGTGGCGTACCGCAGGGATCAGTTCTGGGCCCTCTGCTGTTTGTGATTTTCATTAACGACTTGGATGAGGGAGTTGAAGGGTGGGTCAGTAAATTTGCAGATGATACGAAGATTGGTGGAGTTGTGGATAGTGAGGAGGGATGTTGTCGGCTTCAAAGAGACATAGATAGAATGCAGAGCTTGGATGAGAAGTGGCAGATGGAGTTTAACCCTGACAAGTGTGAGGTTGTCCATTTTGGAAGGACAAATATGAATGCGGAATACAGGGTTAATGGTAGGGTTCTTGGCAATGTGGAGGAGCAGAGAGATCTTGGGGTCTATGTTCATAGATCTTTGAAAGTTGCCACTCAATTGGATAGAGCTGTGAAGAAGGCCTATGGTGTGCTAGCGTTCATTAGCAGAGGGATTGAATTTAAGAGCCGTGAGGTGATGATACAGCTGTACAAAACCTTGGTCAGGCCACATTTGGAGTACTGTGTGCAGTTCTGGTCACCTCATTTTAGGAAGGATGTGGAAGCTTTGGAAAAGGTGCAAAGGAGATTTACCAGGATGTTGCCTGGAATGGAGAGTAGGTCATACGAGGAAAGGTTGAGGGTGCTAGGCCTTTTCTCATTAGAACGGAGAAGGATGAGGGGCGACTTGATAGAGGTTTATAAGATGATTAGGGGAATAGATAGAGTAGACAGTCAGAGACTTTTTCCCCGGGTGGAACACACCATTACAAGGGGACATAAATTTAAGATAAATGGTGGAAGATATAGAGGGGATGTCAGAGGTAGGTTCTTCACCCAGAGAGTAGTGGGGGCATGGAATGCACTGCCTGTGGAAGTAGTTGAGTCGGAAAAGTTAGGGACCTTCAAGCGGCTATTGGATAGGTACATGGATTAGGGTAGAATAATGGAGTGTAGGTTAACTTCTTAATGGCAGCACGGTAGCATTGTGGATAGCACAATTGCTTCACAGCTCCAGGGTCCCAAGTTCGATTTCGACTTGGGTCGCTGTCTGTGTGGAGTCTGCACATCCTCCCGTGACTGCGTGGGTTTCCTCCGGGTACTCCGGTTTCCTCCCACAGTCCAAAGATGTGCAGGTTGGGTGGATTGGCCATGAAAAATTGTCCAAAATTCTATGATTAACCTAGGACAAAAGTTTGGCGCAACATCGTGGGCCGAAGGGCCTGTTCTGTGTTGTATTTCTCTATCTCTATCTATCTAATGTTTAAGATTGTCATTCACCTAGCTAAATTTTATTAAAACTGTTATCAGGTTGTATCCTATATTTTATTTAATATAAAATTATCAGGATAATGTAAGAGCATTCCTTGTTTAGTAAATTCATGTTACCTTTGGGAACCCCAGTCTGAAACTTTAGTTTTATCAGCTTAGTACATTTTATGTCTTTTTTCCGTTCCAGTTTAGAATCCATAAAATCCCTACGGAGCAAAAGGAGACCGTTCGGCCATCGAGTCTACACTGATCCTCTGAAAGAGCACTCTACCTAGGCTCATTCCACTGCCCTATCTCCGTAACCCCCATGCATTGATTATGGCTAATCCACCTATTCTGCACACTTTTGGACTGTGGGCAATGCATTAATTCATCGTTTTGAAATCTATATAACTGTGTTGATACTGGATACAATAGCGGTGGGTGGGCAAGGCATTGAGGTATTTTTTTGAAGTTTATACTTTTATTAGTCATTAACAGAAACAGAAAAAGTTATATTTTTCAATGCTAATAATTCAGGACATTATGCATGTGCTTAAAGAATTGACCTGTGAGTGAATAGGGGCCTGGATTTTGTGGTAGAAATTGTTAGCACTCGCAGTCAGTACTCCCCTGAAACTGACAGAAATTTCTGAAGTCTGTGTGCACGCTGCTAAACTAAGGGCTTGATTCTCTTGCTGTGTTGAGTTGGGAACTGTGACTAAAGCGCTAAAGCGAGAGCACAACGTGGCCGGAGAATCTAGGGAGAGGCCTCCAGCGAACCTCCCGACTGCCTCCGCGCTGTACGGGATTCACCAAAGTCCCGCGGGACGTCGGAGTTGGTACTCTGCCCCAAATAGGCAGGACCACAAGCCACTCCCGGAAGTAGGTAGTAAACCTATTTGAAACCGACCTGCTCCGCATCCACCAGTCTCCCTCAATTCTCTGGCCTCCCCAGAGAGGCTGTAGCCAGGCACCGATTAGTGCTGGTCCACACAAACATGGATCAGGCGGAACGGCATCCTGGGGTCTCTTGGGCCATTGGAGACCCCTGGTAGTCAGGGTAAGTGCAGGGTGGCCCACTGGCCCTCCCACTGGAATGTACGCACATTGCCACTGCACACATGGCACTGCCAGGCTGACAGGGGCACTGTCTTGGTGCCAGGGTGGCAGTGCAAGGGTGCCCAAATGCAGGGTGGCACTGCCATGGGCCAGGGATTGTGGGGAGCCAGACCCATGAAATGAGGTGGAGAGGGTGGTTTGAAGGTTGGAGGAGTGGAGGGCAGGTAAGTAGGGGAGGGTTATGGATGGGGGTCCTGGAAGGTGGGGCATAAGGGGGCTTGGTGGGGGGGGCTGAAGAGTGTGGATCCCCAGGGACCCCATAGTGGGGTGTCCTCACTTGGAGGGGGTGTGTGTTATGTGGTAATACCATAACGATCAGCATTGCAAGGGTTAATGTAGTGTCAAGAGTAGCCACTAGAGGGAGCTACAGTTACAACTATATAAGGCAGTGATGCTAGACCTTAGAGGGGGAGTGTATGCAGGAATTAGCTAGTGAAGGTCAGAAGAGCAGATAGCACAAGTAAGGTTAGATCATAGTTTACCCCAGTAGTGAGATTAGCAGTAGATGAGTATAGTTGGATGTCATTGATCAATTGTGTATTCTTAAGGATTATGCGTCGAATCCAAGTTAGTAGTGTAAATAAAATCATAGCTTTGTTTAAGTTAAAGCTATTTTGTGATCTTTGTGAACACTACGCCAACCATCCTGGAATAAGCAACACTAAGAACACTACATGTTTCTTGTAAGAAACAACAGTTAGATTAGAAAAGAATAGCATTGGAGATTGAAGAAGCAATCCAGAAGCTACAATTCAGAAAAGACCTATGATGAAGACTAATCAGAAGATGGAAGATCTCAAGAAGCCTGACCACTTGAAGACACACGGTAAACTATGCCAGAGCTGGGCTTTTGTTAAGCAGCAATTTGAAAATGCCTCAGACCAACGGAAAATAGCACTCCTACTAAATTTCATAGATTATCATAGAATATACAGTGCAGAAGGAGGCCACTCGAGTCTACACCGGCTCTTGGAAAGAGCACCCTACCCAAGGTCAACACCTCCACCCTATCCCATAACCCAGTAACCCACCCAACACCAAGGGCATTTTATCATGGCCAATCCATCTAACCTGCACATATTTGGACTGTGGGAGGACCCGGAGGAAACCCACGCACACACGGGGAGGATGTGCAGACTCCGCACAGACAGTGACCCAAGGCGGAATCAAACCTGGGACCCTGGAACTGTGAAGCAATTGTGCTATCCACAATGCTACCGTGCTGCCCCTTTGGCTCGACCGCAAGCGTTAGAACAGGATAATTTGCTTGAATTCAGTGCAGATAAAGATAAGATAAGATAAGTAAGATAAAGATAAAAATAAATCCAACATGCTGCAACAGAGATTAATGATCATGAAAAAATTCTGTGAGCACTCTATGTTAAGAAAACGATTGTCGTTAAGAGGAGAGTCAGTAGATTCCTTCATCACGGCTCTAAAGTTGCTAACGTAGTCCTGAAATTTTTCCCTCAGCCTCCAATTCTATGCTGCGTGATCAAGTTGTGTCGGGATAAATAATGAACGTTTGGGCGAGATAATGCTAAGATGACCAGTTTTATCGATTGAACACACTACTAATATGTGTAAAGCCAGTGAACAGTTAATGGAGTAGGATCCCTTCCTGTTCATGAACATCGGCCTGTTATATGATGGTGGCCGCACCCCATCAATTACCCCCTGTACCATGGGTATCCTAGCGACGACAGCGAAGCCCGCTGCCCGGGCATCCTGGTGGGCACGGTCCACAGGGAACTGAACGTACCGGTCCGCAAGGTAAAACAGAGCGTCAGTCACTGCACGGATGCCTGGGAGATGCCGGGCAAGTCCTCACTTGATGGCCACCGGGAGAGGGTGCCGCCCCCAGTCACAGGCCAGCAGCATGGTTCAATTCCCGTACCACACTCCCCGAACAGGTGCCGGAATGTGGCGGCTGGGTGCTTTTCACAGCAACTTCATTCGAAGCCTACTTGTGACAATTAGCGATTTTCATTTCAGTCCCACGCGGTGCCAGGTGTGGAATCATGTGGCAGATATGGGCGACGGTTTTCTGGCTCATCCGGAGTCTCCTCCTGCATGCCTGGTCCGGGTGTTCCTGGAAGGACATGTGGCGCAGGTACAAACGAGGCCTCATCAGGCGCCTCCGTGGCATCACCTCTGTCATGATATGCAAACATGCAACTAATGAACACTCAGAATATGACCAATGAGTATTCAGGACACTCAGAGGTGGTATCACCACAAGGGGGCATGACATAAACACTATAAAAGGGATGAGGCACTCACACCATGCCTCTTGCCACAGGCAGACATCTAGAGAGTTAGACAGGGTTGATCAACAGCATCACACCCCAGAACTGTGTTAATAATTCAGAAAATACGTTGAACTCATTTCAGAGTCTGGACCATCCTTTAGTTAAGACTGCATCAAGTAGCAGCCTGTGTGTTATTCGAAGCAGCTTAACACAACATGATACCAGGAGTGACTGTTCAATTTATTTAGTTCAACTCAGCAAGATTCGTGACAACAGCTACTGAATACAGGCACAATGGACAAGATTCAGGCTCCTCATCAGCTCAGGAGCACCGGCAACCTTTGTGCCAACTGGCTATCATTCAAGCAGAAATTTCAACTCTATGTGGAAGCATCCGTCCTCAATGGCGTGACCGATGCTCGAAAGATAGCTCTTCTACTCACCACTGCGGGTGACCATGCGATGGAGATCTTCAACTCCTTTCACTTTTCCGAAGGGCAGGACAAAACAAAGTACCAAACCATCCTGGACAAATTCGACAGCCTCTGCGAGGTGGACACCAATGAAATCTTCGAGCGCTACATCTTCAAGCAGAGGGTGCAAGGTAAAGACGAATCCTTCAACTCCTATCTAACTAACCTTAGACTGCTAGCGCAATCCTGCAACTTCGGTGATATCACTGACTCCATGATCAGACACCAAATCGTTTTGGAGTCCGCTCTGATCCTCTGCGAGAGCAATTGTTGAAAATCAAGCACATGACCCTGCCAGTCATGATTGAAACGTGTACTGTGCATGAGCACTCTAAAAATCGCTATTCACAGTATAAAACGACAGAAAGTGAAAAACAAGCCTCCCACAAGGTGGAGAGTGTTCAGGCCAGCTCCTGGATGCAGAACCGCCACATTGACAAAAGCAACCATTTTGCATGCTCTTCCCGGGGCCCGATGCATGTGCAATGCGATCAGGAACACGAAAACTGCACTGCGCAGGTGAAGACGTCCGGGAACCGCACCGCGCATGCGCAACGACTCACTGAGCGTGACAACGTGTGCGAACTGCAGCACCACCCATTTTTTAAAAAACTACCCTGCGAGAGGCAAACGCCGATTAAACTGTGGGAAACCAAACCACTATGCAGCCCTGTACAGATCTGCACCACCAGTCAGGAGCCAGTGCTCCCAATTCCGACATTGGCGCATCAGAAATGTGCAACACCGAATGCATGACTCTGATCCAGGCAGTGCGACGAATCCAGATGATGAATACCTGGACAACACTTACCGAGTGGGCATTATTACAAAGTGTGAATACGCCACACCGGACACATCGCAAGTCCAATCAATCCTGGCCGCGAATTCCTAAGATGACTGGCATGCAGTGATGAAGGTCAACCACTGCCCCATCCATTTCAAACTGGACACAGGTGCCTCTGCCAACCTAATTTTGCAGGTGGACTTCAATCCTTCCACAATCCTTCCAGCTGCCTGCAAACTCCTGGACTACAACGGGAATGCAATCAAGGCACTGGGGTCCTGCCATCTGCAGGTGTCCAGCCAACACACACAATCTTCTGGATTGTTAAACCAGACAGGGTGTCCCTGTTAGGTGTGCATGCCTGCAAGCAATTGAACCTCATTCAAAGGGTCTACACCACGACGCCGTCCCATTTGGATCTTCAGGCCAGCATCGACGACATCCTAACCCAGTACCCAATGTATTTAGTGGGATGGGCACGCTGCCGTACGAGTACAAGATTCTCCTGCAGCCTGATGCCAAGCCAGTGGTCCATGCACCATGACGTGTCCCTGCTCCACTGAGAGAGCGCCTGAAGGCAGAGCTCACAAGTCTACAACAAAAAGGCATAATCTCCAAGGTCACTGAACCAACTGACTGGGTCAGCTCGATGATGTGCACAAAGAAGCCTTCGGGGGACCTACGCATCTGCATTGACCCCAAGGATCTAAACAAAAACATTATGCGGGAACATTACCCCATCCCGAAGAGGGAAGAAATCACGAGTGAGATGGCACATGCTTGCTTCTTCACAAAATTGGACGCATCCCAAGGATTTTGGCAAATCCAACTTGAAAAATCCAGCAGAAGGCTCTGCACTTTCAACACACCTTTTGGCAGATTCTGCGACAACCGAATGCCATTCGGCATCAGAGATTTTCCATCGCATTATGGAACAGATGATGGAGGGAATAGAAGGGGTTCATGTCTACTTTGACGATATCATAATCTGGTCCACAACCCCAGAGGAACATGTGTCATGATTCAAGAAAGTATTCCGATGCATACATGAACATGGCCTCAAGCTAAGCAGGTCCAAGTGCTGTTTTGGGACATCCACACTGAAGTTCCTGGGCAATTTTGCAAAGCTGTGTGCGCCCGGACACAGACAAAATTAAAGCCATCGAGGCAATGAAAATCCCCGAGGACAAGAAAGCAGTACTGCGCTTACTGAGAATGGTCAATTTCTTTGGCAAGTTTATCCCGAATTTGGCCACACACACCATGGCCCTACACAACCTGGTGAAAAAATCAACTGCCTTTGAGTGGAAGGCAGAGCACCGAATAGAGTGGCTGGAGCTGAAAGCCAAGCTCACCACTGCACCCGTCCTTGCATTCCTTGACCCAGACCGAGAGACCAAGATATCCACAGAAGCGAGTCAGGATGGCATTGGGGCGGTGTTGCTTCAAAGAGATGACACGTCATCCTGGATACCAGTAGCATACGCGTCACGGGCAATGACATCCACTAAGACCAGATATGTGCAGATTGAGAAGGAGTGTTTAGGTCTTCTCACTGACATCCCCAAATTTCATGATTATGTCTATGGCTTTCCAACATTTACTGTTCAGACGGATCATAGGCCTCTGGTCCACATCATCCAATAGGACCCGAACGACATGACGCCTCGTTTGCAGAGAATTCTGCTCAAACTCCGGAGGTATGATTTCGATTTGGTAAGCAGCTCATCATCACTGATGCATTGTCCCGCTCTGCCAACTCACCCAGTGAACCACTGGAGATCATCCAGCACATTGAATTGCAGGTACAACTGTGTGCAAGCACTCTCCCGGCAACAGATGAGAAGATCGTTCTCATCCGAGAAGAGATGGCCAAAGACCTCCTGTTGCAGCGAGTCATCCACAACCTCAGCAATGGCTGGCAGAAAGGGCAATGCCCTCAATTCTACAATGTCAAGGATGACCTGACGCTGATCGACGGCATCCTGCTCAAGCTGGACAGGATAGCCATCTCGCTACGTCTCCACAGCATGGTGTTGTGGCAGCACGGTAGCATGGTGGTTAGCATAAATGCTTTACAGCTCCAGGGTCCCAGGTTCGATTCCCGGCTGGGTCACTGTCTGTGCGGAGTCTGCACGTCCTCCCCGTGTGTGGGTGGGTTTCCTCCGGGTGCTCTGGTTTCCTCCCACAGTCCAAAGATGTGAGGGTTAGGTGGATTGGCCATGCTAAATTGCCCGTAGTGTCCTAAAAAAGTAAGGTTAAGGGGGAGCGTTGTTGGGTTACTGGTATAGGGTGGATACGTGGGTTTGAGTAGGGTGATCATGGCTCGGCACAACATCGAGGGCCGAAGGGCCTGTTCTGTGCTGTATTGTTCTATGTTCTATGTTCATGAGGGACGCCTGGCGTAGAAAACTACAGGTGCAGGGCCCGGCAAGCTGTCTCCTGGCCCGGCATCAACCAGGACATCACGGACATGGTCCTGAACTGCGAAACCTGTCAGAGGTTCCAACAAGCGCAGAGCAAAGAGACATTCCAACCACATGACCTAGAAACCTCTCCGTGGTCCAAAGTAGGCATTGACATATTCCACACGAATGGCCCGACTATATCTTAATCATTACTTTTCGAACTATCCCGAGGTGCTGAAGCTGCCAGACCTCACCTCACGGACTGTCATCAAAGTGTGTAAAGAGAAATTCTCACGGCATGGCATCATGAACACCGTCATGAGCGACAATGGCCCATGCTTCCACAGTCGAGAATGGTCCACGTTTGCCAAGAGCTACAATTTCAGGCATGTCACCTCCAGTCTGCACATCGTTAAGCAGGTCATCCGTAAGGCCTCGGACTCTGCTTCCAACATGCACCTTGCACTACTTCCGTTCCGGGCGACTCCCTTGTCCACTGGCATGTCGCCAGCTCAACTGCTGATGAACAGGGACCTGTGGACGACGCTTTCAGCCACACGCCTGCCCAACCTTGATCACCTCCCGGTGCAGCAGAAGATGCAGCAGCTTCGCGACAGCCTAAATCAGGGCGATGATGCACATGCCACCGATCTGGACGTGCTATCCCCGGCAGACACGGTGAGGATCAAGATACCGGATGGTGGGTGGTCTGCTCCGGCTGTCGTTGTTCAACAGGCCGCGCCCAGATACTATGTCATGCTTATGGCTGATGGCACCATTGTGCAAAGGAATCGAAGGGCACTGTGAAAAGGTGCTTGCCCACAACCACTTTCCCCTCCATTTCCACATGTTGAATTGCCACCTCCAGACACCATGAAACACGAGACCACCAGTCGTGCCTCCCACTTGCCTGTCAAGACACCTTCATCCCCTCCACCTCTCCAGCGGTCAACGAGGATCAGACGCAAGCCTCAGAGACTGGATTTATGAGCATTTGTTTTGTTTGTTCTGTTCTGTATTCCTCAGCCAGTCACATTAGACAGACACATTCACATGTATATACATCTAAAAAAAGGGGGAGATGTCATGATATGCAAACATGCAACCAATGAACACTCAGAATAGGACACAACCAATGGGCAGTCAGAATATTCAGAGGTACCATCAACACAAAGGGGCATGACATAAATACTATAAAAGGGATGAGGCACTCACACCCTGCCTCTTTCCACAGACATCTAGAGAGTTAGACAGGGTTGATCAACAGCATCACACCCCAGCACGTGGCTTAGAGCAAGCTGGTACAGTTAGACTGAGTTACGACAGTTAGATTAGCAGAGAGTCAAACTGTGTTAATAGTTCAATAAACACGTTGATAGTTCAATAAACACTTTGAACTCATTTCAGTGTCTGGAGCATCCTTTAGTTAAGACTTCATCAAGTAGCAGTTTGTGTTAACCGAAGCAGCATAACACAACAACCTCCTCCTCCTCTTCATCGGCATCCTCGTCCTGTGGCTCCCCCTTGTCTTGGTCCTCCTCCTACTCCGCCTCTTGGGCGTGGCGACCTCCAGCCTGAGCAGTTGGCACCTGCCCCACTGGGGCACGCTCCTCTGCTGCAGCCTCCGCCTCCTCTCTATGACGCCCCTGCTTGAGCTCCCACAGGACGCCATGCAGGGCAGTGGCCCTGCCATGGCGGCCAACATCACTGGAAGATGCCTAAACATTATGATCTGCAATGGGGGGAGGTGGACAAGTTTCATCATGGCGCATGCCCCCCTCCACAGACAAGTGCCATGGGCTACATGGTCGCCCCAATTGGCATCTTGTGCCCCAGCCATGCCCCGTCAGTGCCCTGACTCCTGTCGCCTGTCCCTCCTGCCAGGGCCACCGTTTAATGGCACTGCCCTCACTGGGGGCTGCCATGGGTGTTGCCCTGGGTCTCCCCACCGGTCAGTGGTGCTGGCTGGGTGGGGGTGCCCCGTGAGGGGTCCGGCACCTATTGAAATGGCCGAGAGGCCTGCGCTGAGCAAGAGCCCGGGGTGGGTGCCCTTCAGCCGTAATGGCGTCCGTGGCGTTGGCACCGCCCTGACATGGCGGGTGGTCCCCGGCAGCCGCAACTGTCTACTCCCCTTCCATGACACCCCTCCCAACCCTGGAAGGCCTCCCCCCTACCCTGCTGCAGCCACGACCGTGTCCGTTTCACCAGCCAGAGGTCCCTTGACACGACCCTTACCTCCTCCGGATGCCCCGTCAGCCAGGGTGACTGGTTGACGATTTTTTATACGTGGTTAGACCAGACCATCGGGACTTCGGAACACGCCGTCGGGACTTCGGCCCATCTGGTGCACAGCATCTTTAGGGGCCTGGAGAATTGCTCGTCTTCCAACTCCCGGGATTCGCGGAGATTCCCGCGGTGCAGAGATTCGCGAAACGGTGTCCGAACGGCATCGTGGGCCGTTTCAGTGTAAACGCCTATTCTTCGACCAAGCGTGGGCTTGGAGAATCCCATCCATAGACTGGGGCTGGGGATGTGGTGTTGGAGCCAGGGAAGATAAACGAGGCGTTTAGGGAGTACCACCAGGGTCTTTACGAGGTGGGCTCGGCAGAGGGAGAGGAGGCGGGCATGAGGCGGTTTCTGGACAAGCTGGAATTTCCCCAGGTGGAGGAAGCAAAGAGGCAGGCGTTGGAGGAGCCACTGGGACTAAGGGAGGTGCTTGATAGTAGCGGGGGTATGAAGTCGGAGAAGGCCCCTGAGATGGATGGGTACCCGGCGGAATTTTATAAGGAATTTGCGATGGACATGGCACCACATCTGTTGGGGGCGTTTAATGAAGCACTGGAAAAGGGGGAGTTGCCCGAGACGATAACGCAGGCAGTAATCACAGTAATCCCGACAAAGGGGAAGGACCCGGTGGAATGTGGATCCTATAGGCCCATATAACTATTTAAATTTTTTAAAATTTTATTATGTGTATCAAAGGAGGTTACAGTGAATAAACACTGGATTGGATTGGATTTTTTTATTGTCACGTGTACCGAGGTACAGTGAAAAGTATTTTTCTGCAAGCAGCTCAACAGATCATTCAGTACTGTATGGAAGAAAAGGGAATTAAACAAAATTCAAGAAAATACATGAGAATACATAATAGGACAACACAAGATACACAATGTAACTACATAAGCATTGGCATCGGTTGAAGCATACAGGGTGTAGTGTTAATGAGGTAGTCAATAAGAGGGTCATTTAGGAGTCTCGTGACAGTGGGGAAGAAGCTGTTTTTGAGTCTGTTTGTGCGTGCTCTCAGACTTCTGATTCTCCTGCCCGATGGAAGAAGTTGGAAAAGTGAGTAAGCCGGGTGGGAGGGATCCTTGATTATGCTGCCCGCTTTCCCCCGGCAGCGGGAGGTGTAAATGGAGTCCATGGATGGGAGGCAGGTTCGTGTGATGGACTGGGTGGTATTCACGACTCTCTGAAGTTCCTTGCGGTCCTGGGCCGAGCAGTTGCCATACCAGGCTGTGATGCAGCCCGATAGGATGCTTTCTATAGTGTATCTGTAAAAGTTGGTAAGGGTTAATGTGGACATGCCAAATTTCCTTAGTTTCCTGAGGAAGTATAGGTGCTGTTGTGCTTTCTTGGTGGTAGTGTCGACGTGAGTGGATCAGGACAGATTTTTGGTGATGTGCACCCCTAGGAATTTGAAACTGCTAACCATCTCCACCTCGGCCCCGTTGATGCTGACAGGGGTGTGTACAGTACTTTGCTTCCTGAAGTCGATGACCAGCTCTTTAGTTTTGCTGGCATTGAGGGAGATATTGTTGTCGTTACACCACGCCACTAGGTTCTCTATCTCCCTCCTGTATTCGGACTCGTCGTTATTCGAGATCTGGCCCACTATGGTCGTATCGTCAGCAAACATGTAGATGGAGTTCGAACCAAGTTTTGCCACGGAGTCGTGTGTGTACAGGGAGTAGAGTTGGGGGCTAAGTACGCAGCCTTGCGGGGCACCGGTATTGAGGACTATTGTGGAGGAGGTGTTGGTGTTCATTCTTACTGACTCACCCCAGGAAACTTACTTCCCAACAATCAACTATACAGTCTGTACAGATTTTTCACCTTCCCCCTCTCCTCCTCCCACGCATCCCCCCCCCCCCCCCCCCCCCCGCAACGAACAGCTCCACCAACCCCCTTAACTCATACTTTATCTTCTCCACCCGCAAGAAGCCGTACAGTCCACCCAACCATGCCACTACCCTTGGTGGCAGGGAGCACGTTAGCACAGTGGTTAGCACGGTTGCTTCACAGCACCAGGGTCCCAGGGAGTCTGCACGTTCTGCGTGGGTTTCCTCCCACAGTCCAAAGATATGCAGGTTAGGTGGATTGGCCGTGCTAAATTGCCCTTAGTGTCCAAAAAAGGTTCGGTGGGGTTATTGAGTTACGTGGATCGGGTGGAGGTGTGGGAATTAAGTGGGGTGCTCTTTCCAAGAGCCGGTGCAGACTCGATGGGCTGAATGGTCTCCTTCTGCACTGTAAATTCTATATTCTAAATTCTATGTGGCGATGCTGACCGGCACTCCAGCAAAATCCACCGCCGTGCAATCAGAGAGACGAAGACAACGACATTGGCCTTCCACCTCTCCAAGAACCAGGGCAACACGGTAGCATGGTGGTTAGCATAAATGCTTCACAGCTCCAGGGTCCAAGGTTCGATTCCCGGCTGGGTCACTGTCTGTGCGGAGTCTGCACGTCCTCCCCGTGTGTGCGTGGGTTTCCTCCGGGTGCTCCGGTTTCCTCCCACAGTCCAAAGATGTGCGGGTTAGGTGGATTGGCCATGCTAAATTGCCCGTAGTGTCCTAAAAAAAAAGTAAGGTTAAGGGGGGGGGTTATTGGGTTACGGGTATAGGGTGGATACGTGGGTTTGAGTAGGGTGATCATGGCTCGGCACAACATCGAGGGCCGAAGGGCCTGTTCTGTGCTGTACTGTTCTATGTTCTAACTCCGGCTTCTCTGAAACCCCAAATATCGCCACCAAAGGGTCCGGGTCCACCTCCTCCTCAACTAAACTGGCTAAGACCACGAACACTCCTGCCCAAATCTTCCCCAAAATTTTTCGCAACTCCGAAACATGATCACGTGATTCACTCCCCCCCCCCCCCCCCCCCCCCAACTTCTCACACTCATCTGCTTCCCCCTGAAAGAACTCACTCATTCTCGCTATAAACTATATCAGGCTCATCCTTGCACAAGAGGAGGTCCCGTTTACCCTTCGCAGGGCCTCATTCCATACTCCCCAATTGATCTCCCCTCCCAACGCTGCTTTCCATTTCTCCTTGATCTTCACCGCCTCTTCACCTCCCTGCTCCCCTAGCCACTTGTATATATCCCTAATTCTGCCCGCCCCTTACACATCCAGAAATAGCAGTCGCTCCAGCATGATGTATCCTGGCAACCTAGGAAACCCCTTCCTGATATTTTGTGCAAAGTCCCTAATCTGCTGATACCTGAACTTACTCCCCCTCGGCAGTTCTACCCTCCCACTTAGCTCCTCCAGACTGGTGAACCCTTACTCCAAATAAAAATCCCTCACCTTGACCAGCCCCACTTCCTCCACCTCCTGTATACACTATCCTACACCCTCGGCTCAAACCCATGATAAAAAATGAAAAAAATGAAATGAAAATCGCTTTTTGTCACAAGAAGGCTTCAAATGAAGTTACTGTGAAAAGCCTGAGCCGCCACATTCCGGTGCCTGTTCGGGGAGGCTGGTAGGGGAATTGAACCGTGCTGCTGCTTGCCTTGATCTGCTTTAAAAGCCAACGATTTAGCCCTGTGCTAAACCAGCCCCTTGATTCTTGCACAGCGGCATTAGCACCGACATCCCTTCCAAACTAAAATGCCTCCTCAGCTGATTCCTTATCTTCACCGTGGACTGCACCACTGGGATCCCTGAATACCTGCTCGGAGCCATCAGCAATGTTGCTGTCACCATAGCCCTCAAACTATACCCCTTACAAAATTCCTCCTCCATCCTAACCCATTCTAGTCCTCCTTCCCACCACCGTTGCACCTTGTCCACATTCCCGCCCAATAATAATGAAGCAAGTTCGACAATGCCAAACCACCCCCTGCTGCCTCTGCCTCTCTACCAGGGTCCTCCCCACCCTTAGCACCTTCCCCGTCCATACAAAGTCCAAGATGATGGTGTCCACTTTCTGAAAAAAGGTCTTTGGTATAACAATCGGGAGAGCCTGAAAGATAAACAAGAACCTCGGGAGAAGATTCATTTTCACCACTTGGACCCTCCCCGCCAACGTTCAGTGCAGTGTATCCCACCTCCTAAGATCCTCCCTGGCCTCATCCACCAGTTTTGTTAAGTTCCACTTATGGAGCCCTGTCCATTCCCTCGCTACCTGAATCCCCAAATACCTAAACTTATCAAAAATGCATTTGATCGGGTGGAGTGGCAGCACTTGTTCGAAGTTTTGGAAATGTTTGGGTTTGGGCCGAGATTTATGGCATGGGTGTGGTTATTGTATGTGGCACCAAGGGCGAGGGTGAGGATGAATGGTATGAGCTCACAAAGCTTTGAATTACACAGTGGTATGAGGCAGGGGTGCCCACTTTTGCCGTTGGTGTTTGCGATGGCCATAGAGCCTGATGCTCGATCAATGACTCCAGAAGCGAGATTGGATGACAATTGAAGGCTTTATTGGACTAAATGTTTCCCCCTGCAGCGCAGGTACAGAATGCAGCAGCTGGGGAGACACAGGCTCTTATACTCCGCCTTACTGGGCGGAACCAGCAGGCAGGCTTCACCAATGAACTTGCTGTCTCAGTTACCTCCCACACCAATGGTCTTACAGCACCAACCTAGGTACCGTAATACCCCTAATACCGACTACCACAGAGCCATTGGCGATTGCTCTCAGGAGGTCAGCGGAGTGGCGGGGTAATACACCATCAATAATATTCAACGAGAGATAAACGTAACTGAGGCTTTAATACTTTAAACAGCAAGCCCTGGACCCGAACTGGGTCCGGAGATGGAGACTTACCACTTTTATACAGAAGCCCCGAGGGGAGGAGCCACAGGCGGCGCCAACCTGGACAAGCCCAGGCATGTCTGATACAGCACAATCCAGACAATACCAGCACGTGGTTTACCACATTTACCCCTGTTTAAACAAAGTCCGGCAGGGGTGAGGTGGTCTTAAAGGTCCAGTCTGTCGGGGGCCTTGATCTGCCGCCGTGATCACCTCAGTCCCGGCTAAGGTGTGGGCGCCGGCATCGAGACCTACGCATTCGGGAGTGTGTTGTCATCTTCTTCTTCACCCACATGTTGAGTCGGCGAAGGAGGGGGGGCGGTGTATGGGCGGAGGTGGTGGTGGTTGTTGCCGGTGGGCCTGCGGGTGTCAGTTCGTGAGGGAGCTGGACAGCTGGACAGGGGTGGGGGAAGACGGTGTTGTGTGGGGGGTGGTGGTGATGGTCTCCGGGGAGCCTGCAGGAGCTAAATCCCGAAGGGAGACTGTGTCCTGCCGCCCGTCCTGGTGTGCCACATAGGCATATTGGGGGTTTGCATAGAGCAGCAGGACCTTCTCGACGAGGGGGTCGGTATTATGGCTCCTCGCATGTTGCTGGAGAAGGATGGGCCCTGGCACTGTCAGCCAGGATGGTAGCGAGACCCCGGAGGTGGACTTCCTGGGGAAGGTAAACAGATGTTCATGTGGAGTCTTGTTAGTAGCTGTACATAGAAGCGACCGGATGGAGTGGAGTGCATCAGGGAGGACCTCCTGCCAGCGAGAGACTGGGAGACTCTTCGACCGTAGGGCCAGAAGGACGGCCTTCCAGACCGTCGTGTTCTCCCTCTCCACCTGTCTGTTTCCTGAGGGTTATAGCTGGTCGTCCTGCGGAGCCGATGCCTTTGCTGAGCAGGAACAGACGCAACTCGTCGTTCATAAAGGAGGAGCCCCGATCACTGTGGATATAGGCGGGGAACCCGAACAGGGTGAAAAGACTGTGCAGGGCCTTGATGACGGTGGCAGAGGTCATGTCAGAGCAGGGGATGGCGAAGGGGAAGCTGGAGTACTCATCAACGATGTTGAGGAAGTACACGTTGCGGTCAGTGGAGGGGAAGGGCCCTTTGAAGTCCATGCTGAGGCGCTCAAAAGGGTGGGAGGCCTTTACCAGGTGCGCTCTGTCTGGCTGGTAGAAGTGGGGTTTGCACTCCGCGCAGACCTGGCAGTCCCTGGTCACGGACCTGACCTCGATGGAGTAGGGCAGGTTGCGAGCCTTGATAAAATGGAAAAAGCGGGTGGCCCCCGGGTGACAGAGGTCGCAGTGGAAGGTCTGGAGTCGGTCTACTTGTGCGCTGGCACATGAACCACGGGAGAGGGCGTCTGGGGGCTCATTGAGCTTCCCAGGATGATACAAGATATCGCAATTATAGGTGGAGAGCTCGATCCTCCACCTCAGAATCTTATTGTTCTTAATCTTGCACCGCTGTGCGTTATTGAACATGAAGTCTACCGACTGTTGGTCAGTGAGGAGAGTGAATCGCCTGCCGGCCAGTTAATGCCTCCAATGCCGCACAGCTTCCACAATGGCCTGGGCCTCCTTTTCGACAGAGGAGTGTCGAATTTCGGAGGCATGGAGCGTATGGGAGAAGAAAGCCACGGGCCTGCCCACCTTGTTGAGAGTAGCGGCCAGAGCAATGTCCGACACATCACTTTCCACTTGGAATGGTAGTGGACTCATCCACAGCGTGTATCGCGGCTTTGATGCGGTTGAAGGTCAGTCGGGCCTCAGCCGTCCGGGGAAAAGTGGTGGATTTGATCAGTGGGCGGGCCTTGTCCACGTAGTTGGGGACCTACGGGGAATAGTAGGTGAAGAACCCCAGGCATCTCCTCAGGGCCTTGGGGCAGTGGGGGATGGGGAGTTCCAGGAGGGGGCACATGCGATCGGGGTCGGGCCCTAGGACTCCGTGTTCCACGACATTACCAAGGATGGTCAGGCGGGTTGTGTGAAAGACGCATTTTTCTCTATTAGAAGTTTTGCGGTGTCGAGGAAGCGCCAGAGGTTCTCGCCATTGTCCTGCTGGTCACGGCTGCAGATGGAGATGCTGTCTAGGTACGGGAACATGGCTCACAGCCCTTACTGGTCAACCATTTGGTCCATTTCCCTTTGGAAGACTGAGACCCCGTTCGTGACGCCGAAGGGAACCCTGAGGAAGTGATAGAGGCGGCCATCTGCGTCGAAGGCAGTGTATTGGCGGTCCTCTGGGCGGATAGGGAGCTGACGGTACGCAGAGAAGACTCGATACTGCGCAATCTGATTGACCATGTCAGATATGCGGGGAGGAGGATGTACGCATCGAGCTGCGTGTACCGGTTGATGTTCTGGCTGTAATCGATGACCATCCGGTGCTTCTCCCCAGTCTTGACGACCTCCACTTGGGCTCTCCAGGGGCTGGTACTAGCCTCAATGATCCCCTCTCGCAGGTGCCGCTGGACCTTCGACCTGATAAAGGCCCTGTCCTGGGCACTGTAGCGTCTGCTTCTGGTAGTGACGGGCTTACAATCCGGGGTGAGGTTTGTGAAGAAGGAGGGTGGGGCGACCTTAAGGGTCGCGAGACTACAGACTGTGAGGGGGGGAGAGGGGGCTGGGGGTCCGTTGAACTTTAAGGTAAGACGCTGGAGGTGGCACTGGAATTCGAGCCCCAGTAATAGGGCAGCGCAGAAGTGGGGAGGACGTAGAGCCTAACGTTGGTGTACTCTACACCTTGCATAGTGAGGGTCGCGACGCAGTATCCCCGGATTTCCACTGCATGGGTTCTGTAAGCCAGGGGGATTTTCTGGGTCGCGGGTAGGATGGGGAGGGAACAGCGCCTTACCATATCTGAGTGTTTGAAGCTGTCTGTGCTCCCGGAGTCGAAAAGACAGGGCGTCTCGAGCCCGTTGATCCAGACGGTCATTGTAGACTTCGTAAGGTGGTGCGGCCGGGACTGGTCGAGTGTGACGGAGGCGATTGTCGGAAGACGGTCGGCGGTAGCAGCGGCCAGCGTACGGTTGGGCGAGCAGGGTTCCTGGGAGGCAGCAGACGGGTCGCAAGATGGTGGTCCCCATGAGTCGCACGTGACGGGCGAGATGCAAGAAGGCGGCCCCCGGGGATTGCACGTGGCGGGCGAGGTGCAAGATGGTGTCCAAGATGGCGACCCCCGGGGGTCGCACGTGGCGGGCGAGGTGCAAGATGGCAGCCCCCGTAGGCCGCACGTGTCGGCTGAGATTAAAGATGGCGGTGCCCATTGGTGGCACATGCGGGTGGCGCGACAGCTGGGGGTGGCCCCGACAGGCAGTGCTGCTGGGCCTAGAAGATTTAGGGGGGGGGGGGGGGGGGGGTCGGGCCTGGCAGGCTTTTGCGAAGTGGTCCTTCTTCCCACAGCCGTTACAAGTTACGTTCCGTACCGGGCAGCGTCGCGCACGGGTAAGTTGATGGCTGCGCCCACGAGGGTGCCGTGCGGTTGGAGGTGTAGGCCCCCATATTCTGGGAGGCCACCTCCAATGAGTTGGAGAGCTGGACTGTCTCTGGGAGGCCGAGTGTCCCCCCTTCTAATAATCGCTGGCTGATATAGTTCAAGTGCATAGGCGTCCCTGATCAGCAGCTCCGTGTGCTGGGTAGCCAATATCGCCCGGCAGTCATAGTTTCGACAGAGGATGCGCAAGGCACACAGGAATTCTGCGAGATATTCCCCAGGGCATTGCCGTCTCATGGCGAGGAGGTGCCTAGCATATACCTGGTTGCACCTCCGCGTATGACGGGGCGTCCCTGGTGAGGTTAAAGGCTCCCGGGCTCACCCGTGCGTGGAGGACCTGCTTCTTCTGAAGGTCTGTGAAGTCTTCGTTGAAGGACGTGAGGTATGCTTCGAAGCAGCTTAGCCAGTGTTCAAAAGTTTCTGTAGCGTCGGCTGCTTGTGAGCCCAGTTCCAGGCGATCAGGCTTGAGTGAGGATGTTTTTTATTGAGTTTTCATATTTTATATATGACAAATTACAAATTATTAGAGAGAAAAAAAGAAAACACAAAAATTTAACATGAATATTTACAGGTAAGCATCTTCATAACAACAATTGTGGCCGCCCCCTTTAGCCAGCATACATATTTTACATTCCCCAATATGGCCGAGGCACATGTTTATAGGCATTTATTTATAGTTTGGTTTTGGGCCTTGGCTTGCCATCAAACCCCCATAACGAGCCCGTAACCCCCCCCCCCCCCCCCCCCCCCCCCCCCCCCCGGGCTACCTTCCCCCGATTCCCGTCCATTTTCCCCTGATTCTTGGCCACCCGACTATTCTTCCTCTTGTACGTTGGCCACAAACAGGTCCCGGAACAATTGCATGAATGGCTCCCACGTTCTGTGGAAGCCGTCGTCTGACCCTCGGATGGCGAATTTGATTTTCTCCATTTGGAGAGATTCCGAGAGGTCGGACAGCCAGTCTGCAACTCTGGGCGGTGCTGCTGACCGCCAGCCAAACAGGATTCTACGGCGGGCGATCAGGGAGGCAAAGGCCAGGGCGTCCGCCCTCCTCCCCAGGAATAGATCTGGCTGGTCTGAAACCCCGAAGACCGCCACTATCGGGCATGGCTCCACCCTCACCCCCACCACTTTGGACATAGCCTCGAAGAAGGCTGTCCAGTACTCCACAAGTCTGGGGCAAGACCAGAACATGTGGGCGTGGTTGGTCGGGCCTCTTTGGCACCACTCACATCTGTCCTCCACCTCCGGGAAGAACCTACTCATACGGTTTCTCGTTAAGTGGGCTCTATGTACCACTTTTAGTTGCGTCAGGCTGAGCCTTGCGCACGAGGAGGTGGAGTTGACCCTATGCAGTGCTTCGCTCCAGAGTCCCCACCCTATCTCCATCCCCAGGTCGTCCTCCCATTTCCTTCTTGTTGCGTCCAGTACGGTGTCGTCCCTATCTACCAGTCGGTCATACATGTCACTACAGTTCCCTTTCCCTAGGATACTTGCGTCCAGTAGGTCTTCCAGTAGTGTATGTCGTGGCGGTTGTGGGTAAGTCCTTGTCTCCTTTCGTAGGAAGTTTTTGAGCTGCAGGTACCGTAGCTCGTTCCCCCCAGCTAGCTGAAATTTCTCTGTCAGTTCGTCCAGTGTTGCGATCCTGTCGTCCGTGTATAGGTCCCTGACTGTCAGTGTCCCCCCGTCCTGCCTCCACCTTTTGAAGGTGGCGTCAGTCAGTGCTGGTTTGAACCTATGGTTGTTGCAGATGGGAGCCTTGTCCGACATTTTGTACAGGCCAAATTGCTGCCGCAGTTGGTTCCAGGATTGGAGGGTGGCTGTCACCACTGGGCTGCTGGAGTGTTTTTTGGGTGGGGATGGGAGTGCTGCCGTGGCGAGGGCCCGGAGGGAGGTTCCCATGCAGGAGGCCTCCTCCGCACGCACCCACTCGGCTTCTGGCTCCTGGATCCATCCCCTTACTCGCTCGGCTGTTGCCGCCCAGTGGTAGAATTGTAGATTCGGGAGGGCTAGCCCCCCCCTGGATTTTGTTTTTTGTAGGACCTTCTTTGGGATCCTAGCATTTTTACCCCCCCATACGAACGCCATGATAAGTTTGTCCAGCGCTTTGAAAAAGGCCTTGGGGATGTAGATCGGAATGGGTCTAAACAGGAAGAGGAACCTGGGCAGTACGTTCATTTTGATCATCTGGACTCTCCCCGCGAGGGAGAGCGGGAGTGTGTTCCATCTTTGCAGGTCCTTTTTAACTTCCTCCGTCAGGCTGGTGAGGTTCCATTTGTGGATCCCTTTCCAGTCATGGGCTATTTGGATCTCCAGGTAGCGGAATTTATGTCGGGCTTGTTTGAGTGGCAGCCCCTTTAGTCCCCCCCTCCCCCCCTTGTGGGTGTACTGGGAAGATCTCACTTTTGCTCATGTTGAGTTTGTAGCCCGAGAAGGCTCCAAACTCTTTCAGGAGCGCGATGATTCCGTCCATGCTGCTTTGTGGGTCCGAGAAATAGAGGAGCAGATCATCCGCATAGAGTGAGACTCTGTGCTCTCTACCTCCCCTTCGGATCCCCCTCCAATTTTTTGCTGCCCTGAGCGCGATTGCTAGCGGTTCGATTGCTAGTGCGAACAGCAGCGGGACAGTGGGCATCCTTGTCTGGTGCCCCTGTGCAGCTGGAAGTATTGGGAGTTGGTATTGTTGGTCCGTACACTCGCCATGGGAGCGTTGTATAGGAGCTTTACCCATGCGGTGAACCCTGTTCCAAGCCCGAACCGCTTCAGTACCTCAGCTAGTAAGGCACCGTCCAACCTCCATGTGGGGCGCTGGGCCCTTCCCGTCTCCAGCCGCACATCCATGTAGTGTGGGGCGTGGTCTGATATCACAATTGCGGAGTATTCCACCTTGTCTATCCCTGGAAGCACCGTTTTCCCCACCACAAAGAAGTCAATTCTGGTGTACACGTTGTGTACCGGGGAGAAGAAAGAGAATTCTTTCTCCCCCGGGTGGGCGAATCTCCAGGGGTCCACTGCTCCCATCTGCTCCATATAGTGACTGAGTTCCCTTGCCATGTTTGAGGTTTTCCCCGTTTTGGGGTTTGATCCGTCCGTCTTTGGATCCTGTACACAGTTGAAGTCCCCCCCCCCATGATTAGTCGGTGCGTCGCTATGTCCGGGATTTCTGCCATGGTCTTTTGGATGAAGCTCATGTCGTCCCAGTTGGGCGCGTACACGTTGACTAGAACTACTGCTGCCCCATCCAGGGCCCCGCTGACCATGACATACCGCCCCCCTGGGTCTGTAACCGTCTTTGTTGCCCTAAACATTGTCCTCTTGCCGATCAGGATCGCCACCCCCCTGGCCCTTGTCCCATAACAGGAATGATAGGTTTGTCCCACCCAGCCCTTTCTTACCCGCAGTTGGTCCTGCTCCCTCAGGTGCGTCTCTTGGAGGAAGACTATGTTGGCCCTCATGTTTCTGAGGTGGGTGAGGACTCTAGATCTCTTCACTGGGCCGTTAAGTCCCCTTACGTTCCAGATGACTATCCTGGCCTATTCTGCCCCCTCGCTCCTGTGGGATTAACCATATTTGTCCGGTGGACGCGCCCCTGCCCTCTGGGGTTTCCCTTTGTTAGGGGGCCGTCCAGGATGGCCACTATCACTGCTCTCCCCATGCGGTCGGGTCTCTGCGCTCCGGGGTTTCCCCTTGTCCCGGGGGCACCCGCCATGGCCGTCCACTGTGTGTCCGCCACGCGGGTAGTCCCCTGCACTCCGGGGGGCCCCTTCGCTCACAGACCGTACTGGGTGGGTGCTTGCAGCGGTTCCCTGTTTCGAGCCCTTGGTTGTGGCACTTTGCGGCCCTGTTCCTTTTCTGGCCTCTTTTGTCCCTTTGTCCCTGCATTTCCCCTCCCTGGTCTCTCGCACCCCGAGTGCCCCCCCCCCCCCAACCCCGCTCTCTCCCTTTTCCCCCCTCCCCTGTATACCCCTCCTGTGCCCCTCTAATCCCCTATTCCTGTCCCCATTTGCTCTCCCGACTTTGATGGGTGATCCCCCCCCTCCCCTGCCTGGCGCCTTCCCCCCCCTATTGGGGGTGCGCTGCGGCCCTGCTTTGTTGCGTGCCCCCGTCGCTAGCTTTCCTGCTAGCACAGTGGCTCCCCTCTCGGAGGTTGCTGTCCCGCTTCTCCTCTCCCTTCTCCAATACTCCCGTTCCCTCGTGCTGGGGCCTGGCCTCCCACCTGGAGCGGTCCCTTGGGCAGTGGGTTGTTTTTTGTTCTGGGTGTTCCTGCCGGGGGGGGGAGGGGGCTGGCTTTGCCTCGCCCCTCCCCAACCCCCCGTCGGCATGTCGTTTCTCCTTGCCATGGGCCCCTCGTCCCTACCTCCCATGGCGTTTTTCCAGCCCGTGCTCCTCAACGAACCTATTCGCCTCAGCAGGGGCTGTAAAGAAATATTCCTTGTTTTGGTATGTGACCCAGAGTTTTGCTGGGTACAGCATACCAAAACGCACTTTGCTCTTGTAGAGAGCCGCTTTCGCTCTGTTGAACTCAGCCCGTCTCTTAGTTATGTCCGCTCCAAGATCCTCGTAGGCTCGGATGGCGTGCCCGTCCCATTTGCAGGCTCTATTTTCTTTGGCCCAGCGCAGGATTGTCTCCCTATCCCGGTACCGGTGCAGTTTGGCTATGACTGCTCTCGGTTGTTCCCCTGCCTTGGGCTTCGGGCGCAGTGACCGATGAGCTCTGTCCATTTCCTGTGGGGTGGGAAAAGTGTCCCCCCCCACTAAGGAGCCCAGCATCGCAGCCACGAATGTTGTGGGGTTTCTGCCCTCGATCCCCTCTGGCAGGCCCACTATCCTAACATTTTGCCTTCTCGAGCTGTTCTCCTGGTCGTCTACCCTGCCCTTCAGGCTCCCCTGTGTTGCACCCAGTCTCGCCACTTCCCTCTCCAGGGCCGTGACCCGGTCGCTCATGTCGGTCGCTGCTTTCTCCAGCTCTTTAATGGTTGCCTCATGAGCTTCCAGTTTCTCCCCTTGGGCATCCACTTTCTCCTCCAATCTGGTCAGAGCCTGCTGCACCCCTGACATGGCCCTGGCCACTGCTGTCTGTACTGCGGCCTCTCCGTCCGCTTTCAACTCTGCCTTGATTGCCTGCAGCTGCTCCCTCACCACCTTGGAAAAGGCTACCTTCCAATTCACGCCCCCCTCTAACCCCAGGGGAGAGGGTACCTGTCTGTCCAGCTCTTTATGATGCGGCGATACATCCTTCCCTCCGCTTCGTGTGCTGATTCGTTCGCCCGAGCTGGCTTGCCCTTTGCCCCGTCTACCTCTGGTGCCCCCTTTCTCTTGGCTCCCTTCTGGCATTTTTTTCTCCCCCTTCCCTTTCATCTTTTCTTCTCCCCTTGTTTTTCTTTTCCCCCCTTTTCCGCACCCTATTTTTATTTTATTTATTATTATTTTTTTTAATTTATTTTTCTCCCCCCCCCCTTCTTTCCTTTACCCCTTTATTTTATTTATTTATTTCTTAATTATTTTCTCTCCTCCTCCCCGCTTTTATGCAACTCCTCTCCGATGGGCTTACTTTTGCTGGGAGCGAGTGTAAAAAGAGAGAAAATAGTATATACTCCCCCCTTTCTCTTTAACAGTTTTCTTTTGGGTTTTTTTTAAAACAGAAATATAAGTCCTTTTTTGTTTTCTCTCCCCCTTCCTTTCTCCTCACTCACCCAGGAGAGAGAGAGAGAGAGGCTTTTGCCCAGTCCCTTTGTTCTTGCCACGTGGTGGTCGCTGCCGTTTGGGGGGGGGGTCGCTGCCGGTTGGGGGGGGGTCCCCGCTGCCGCACTTCGCACCCCGCGACCTCCTGGTCGCTGCCTCCGGCTTGGCCCCCCCTTTCGGTCCCGCACCGCTCCTGGCCTGCGTTGGGGTGGGGGGGTGGGGGGGGGGGGGGGGGGGGGGGCCTGCCGCAGCCGCACCGCTCCTGGCCTGCGTTGGGGGGGGGGGGCCTGCCGCTGCCGCACCGCTCCTGGCCTGCGTTGGGGGGGGGGGGGGTGGTTGGACTGGGTTGGACCTGCCGCTGCCGAGCCCTTCTGCTGCCGCCGCTGCCTTCAAGCCCCGCCGCCGCCGCCGAGCCCCTCTGTCGCCGCCGCCGAGCCCCTCTGTCGCTGCCGCCGAGCCCCTCTGTCGCTGCCGCCGAGCCCCTCTGTCGCCGCCGCCGAGCCCCTCTGTCGCCGCAGCTGAGCCCCTTTGTCGCTGCCGCCGAGCCCCTCTGTCGCCGCCGCCGAGCCCTTCTGCCGCTGCCGCCGAGCCCCGTCGCCGCCGCCAAGCCCCGTCGCCGCTGCCGCCGCCAATGATCCTCCGCCGACCGGCCTGCCCGGGGGGTCCCTTCCCTGCTCTCTGCCGCTTGCGGGAGCCCCTCTCCCTGCGACCGCTTCGCTCGCCGACCGGAAGTCGAATCCGTGAGGAGTTCATCTTGAGTGAAGAGTCTATCTTTAGAAGTTTAGTGTATTAAATTGATACACTATCAATAATACCCGACGAGTGATAAACGTAACTGAGGCTTTAATACACTAAACAGCAAGCCCCTGCCTCTGGACCCAAACTAGGTCTGGAGGCGGAGACTTGCCACTTTTATACAGAAGCCCGAGGGGAGGAGCCACAGGCGGAGCCAACCTGGACAACCCAGGCATGTATGATACAGCACAATGCATATAATACAATAATGTGGTTTACCACACGGGGGATTATGAGGAGAGTATGGGAAGAATTATAGACCTGCTGGGGAGGTTTGGAGGGTTCTCGAGGTGACATATTGCTTTGATATTTTTCCTTGAAGTTAAACTGATCCGTCTGGTTGGCTGAGCTTCTGTCTGTGTTGAAAGGCCTTAATTTATTTTGGAGGTTTTTTGAACACAATTGTTTCGTGGAATGTTTCGCTCACTTCCAATCAACTAATGGAATTTGCTCATCAGGTTGGCTGACATCGCTGTCAAGCTGTTTATTTTGGCAGATTAATTAATCTTTTCAGGACTTAAATGTTATTATAGGGTGTTGTATTATGTTTATAGTGGATACTCGGTGACTGCATTGGGGGAATAGGGTTATAAAGGGGAGTGAGAGGGATGGATTGTTATGGACAATGAGAGGGTGGGGTGGAGTTTTGTGAGCCAAGATTATAGGGGTCTCGCGCCATCTCCTGAACTAAGCCATTGTCTTGCTAACACAGAAGTCTTTTAACCTCGCTGCATCAGCATCACCCACCACCATCTCCACGTCTTGACTGGAATTTTCTGGGAATTTGCTGGTGGCAGGATTCTCTAGTCCTGCCAGCAGGCCACCTCCGCTCACAGTTTTCCCTCTGGCATGAGGTGACGGGAGCAGAGATCTCTGCTGCAAGCAAGCAGGGCGCCGCTACCGAGAAACACATGGCTTGTCTGGTAGCAGGCTCACCTCCAAATCATCACTCCACAATGAAAATACCATTGCTTAGCACTGCTGGGTAGGAGGCAAGTTTATGGTGTTGGGAAATCTCCTGATTCCCAATTCCCACCTGCAGGATGAGCTTCTCGAGAAGGTACACTGTTGTGGTTCCCCAGACTGTACTCAGTTAAAATCATTGAACTGACAAGAACCTCCTCTCGGAGGTTCTTACTCTTGTTGTGAAACCTCGTGAAAAAGTTACATCTTGTTGAATGAGGAGTAATTAGGTTGTTAACAGCAATCTAAGCTTATAATCAGCCTCACTGGCTCTGAAAGAGCAGCTTTAAACTTGTTGCCTGTCAAATCTCTCCTTATTCTCAGAAGTTCCACATTTTAAAAATATTTGAAAAATTTTGTTCATATGGTATTTTATCATCTATTTTAATTCCATGTGTCTGCCAATCATTTATTTTGATACCTTCAAAAAGTTAGGTTTTTTTTTGTAAAATACTTTTATTCTCCATTTTCACATTTTCTTCAGAATTTACATCCCACCAACAAACAGTAAATGGTAACAAATACAAAATCAATCCCCTTATCAATAACAACGATCCGATCCTCCCATCACCCCAAGTAACAGCCCACCTGACAATATAAGCATCAAATAAAACAAACCCTCCCACGGTAGGAAAAATAAAGGAAAGAAAAAGGAATCATGAATCGCCTATGGTCACCATTGCCCGTTAGAATCCACCCCCCCCCCCCCCCTAACATTCAATGCCATCCAATCCCCGAAAGAGTACTGTAAATGAAGGCTTACATGAATTGTAAACCTTCTCCCCTTCCCCGACTCCTTCTCTCCACTTCCTCTTATAAAACTCCCCCCAACCTCTGTTCCTTCCGCCCCAACTTTCCACCCCAGCTAGACTCATCGGAACCTGTTCTGCCAGGCTCCGATAGCCGCAGCCCCTGCCCCCACCTCACTCCCGTTCACTGGCTGGCTTAAACCGGCCAGCGTGGAGGCCCCCGCCCGGGTCTCTTTCCTCCTTGCCCGGTCCCAGAAAAACCAAGAAATCCCCTTTCGCACATACACCCCACATACACACCCAAGCCCCAAAGAACCATCATTGCAAGTGAAAGTCCCATCTCTTCCCTTGTCCAAATATATACAGTGTTGGCTCATTAGCACATACACAGAGCACGCAGTGACAAAATACAGTTACATGAGGCTACATCGGTACATGACCATTTCTCAATTCGGCCGCAGTCCTTCTGCCTTCGTAAACTCCTCCGCTGCTTCCGCCGTCCCAAAATAAAATTCCTTGGATTTGTAGATCACCCTCAACTTAGCTGGGTATACTATGCCGCACTGCATCTTACTGATGTACAGTGCCTTCTTCACCCGGCTGAAGGCAGCCCGCCTCCTCGCCAGCTCCACTGTAAAGTCCTGATATAGGCGTAAACTAGCTCCAGCCCATTGCACCACCCTCTTCTATTTCGCCCAGCACAAGACCTTCTCCTTCACACTGTACCTACGAAAACACAGAGTCACTATTCTTGGCGGCTCACTCTCCTTTGGTCAAAAAGTTAAAATTAAAAATTAAAGGATTTAGTTGTTTTTATTTCCTGGTTTCGTGTCTCTGAGTATACATTAAAGTAATTGTCAGGGGGCAGCACGGTGGCGCAGTGGGTTAGCACTGTGGCCTCATGGCGCCGAGGACCCAGGTTTGATCCCGGCTCTGGGTCACTGTCCGTGTGGAGTTTGCACATTCTCCCCCTGTTTGCGTGGGTTTCTCCCCTAAAACCCAAAAATGTGCAAGGTCGGTGGATTGGACACGCTAAATTGCCCCTTAATTGAAAAAAATGAATTGGGTACTCTAAATTTATTTTAAAAAAAGTAATTGTCAGCTTCTCTGGCTTGTTGACATCACTGATGCTGGATGTTTGGGGATCCTCTTGGCTTGGCACTAAACTCAAACGGACTTCAGGAAAGTGGAAATTCACACCAGTATCCACTCGATCTTTGTGGCATCCATCTTCAAGGTCACTGCCGAGTGTTGTGTTGCACTAACAATGACAAACTTCAAGTCAAGGAGATAAAGAAAAAAAAGCAAAGAATTAAACTAGTCAAGAGATTCTAAACTCACTGGGTGCAATCCAACCACCACGCTGTACCCGAAAAGCAGCTTGCTGCACCGCAGCGTGGCTGTTGAAAGTCGGGAGTTAGCCTCTCTCTAATGTGCAAATTCCTGTGGTACCTGAGGCTTTGGGATTCAATCACTTCATTCAGGGATCTCGGATGAGTGCCATTTGGTACTGCTCCCCACAAACAGAGACCAGCGGAATGACACTTGTGGGGGTCCCCAGGGGATCAGAGGCACTCAGCTGCATGCCTGTTGGGTGATGCCCTGGCACCTTGGCAGTGTCATCTGGGTGCCAGACCGGCACTGCCAAGGTGCCCAGGTGGCACTGCCAGCTTGGACGGGCACTGTCAGATTGGCACTGCCAAGGTGCCAAGCTGGCATTTTTTGCACATGTGTGTGATCAGGCCAGAGTTTCCCAGCATGGGTGTTGGGGGGGAGGGATGTGGGGGTCCCTCCCTTTTGTGTTCGGGCTGTGGGGGGGGGAGGTTAGGGATTGTTTTGGGGGGCATTTTTAAATGGGGTCCTGATCACTCACTACAATGCGCAATTCTGGCAAGCGGAGCTCGCCACTGTACAAAATGGGGCTATATACCACCTCGGCTGCACGTTCCCTGTTCAGGCCCCTTATTCAAGGCGAGTTGCATTGAATGGACATGTGTTTCTCGGCACTGCCAGTTCCGGGAAACACGTGGCTAAACGCACTCGCTATGGGACTGTTCCATTTTGGAGAATTGTGCCCATTTTTTCAAAATCTCCATTAAGGTGTCTACACCCTCAATTTCCAGGGCTCTTCACGAAGAATCAAGGGCTGCAACTCAGATGACTCTTGTTTCCTGCCTCCATTCACTGATGCTGGTTATGTATGTACTTCTTTTGCAAGCAAATAAAAATCTTCAGATTGGAATGTAACTCCAGACCCTTATCAACATGGTTGACACTCAGAGTAGGTGGATTGGCCACGCTAAATTGCCCCTTAATTAGAAAAAATAATTGGGTAATCTAAATTTATTAAAAAAAACATGGTTGACACTTAATTACCACTTTGATGGCACAGTAAGGCACTCGTTGTGTCAAGCCACTGCAAAGAATCTTGCAGCAATTCACGAAGAGGCCCTGCCACCACTTCTCAGCAATATACAATGACCATTAAATGTCTGTTTTGTTAACAAAGTTCACATCATGAGAATTAAGAAGATAACTATATTGGAAGGACTATGAGATAAGATGTGCATTAAGCAAATATCGAAACAAGTGACAAATTATATGTGTCCAAATAAACATAGATATTTTGTGTGGACAGTCTGCTTGATATTCCTTGTTTGTCACATTTAAAATCTATAGGACAAAGGTATTGTATTGGAAGCAATGCAGAATGCCCTGTTTTGTGAGGGCCATGAAGAATCCAGTACGAGTTTGTAGAGTCGAAAGAAATAACTTTATTTACAATTACATATATATAGCAGCAGCAGTATTCCACCACTCCTCCTTCCTCTAGCTCTACTAACACTGGCCAGCTCTATTTATGCAGGTGACTTTGCTAATGATTTTTCTGCCCTCTTCATACTCGCTAAGAATTGTGGAGAGAGTATGGGCTGTGGAGGCTCCCAATTCCATTGCTAAGAGGCATTTGGAAACATGAGAGAGATAGGAGGAAGGACATTCTGCTGGTAAGGCCTGAGGTTCATCCTGAGGCTGAATTTAACAACTGCCTGCCTCCCTTTCTGCTTGTTTGATGGACTACTGCTGTTGACACTTGGAGGAAGGAGGAGAGAAGGGTGGTGACTGGTTCATCTGAGTGCCTTGAGAGGGAGGAAGTCCGGTACTCTGCTGCTGGTGAGGAAGGGTGGTGGCCCAAATCAACTGCAACATGCTGGAGGTTTGGAGGACTGATTTACCATCTGATGCTGCTTTTGTTTGGACTGCTGACTGTTTACTGTTTCTATGTTTGGAAGCCATGTGTTGTTCTACCGCTCCTATTTTGTGGCCTGGACTGGGGGCTGGCTGGAGCAGGTGACCGGATTTTGGGACAACCGGAGGAAAATGGTGGTGGCTCACCTCAACTGGACACCTTGGAGGCTGTAATGACACATCCTTGACAGCTGTTGGTCGCTTCCTTGTAATAATGACTTTCTAGTTCAAGTTTAGAAGGCCATGTTAACGGCTGGTGCCTTTGTACTGTTGCATATTGTTGTTTGATGTTTCCTCAAATGCTTGTTATTGTATTGGAGCTGTTTTTTGTCTCCTGTATTCGCTACGTTTCTGCCCGTTTTTGGTGTTTTCTTTTGGTGCACACTACTGATGCTAGTGGGGGTGGGGATATTCCCTCTCCTTCCATTACCCCGTGTCAACGAGACCTTTTCTGGGCAGTTGGGCTGCTCGGAGAGCCCTTCCACCAAAGTGGTTCTCTGTGGCCAGAGGGTGGGGCAGGCACTGTTTCGGCAGCTGATGACGTTGTCCCTTGTCTTTTGATATGCTCGGTACGGTTTGGTTATGATGTGTCGGGGTTATTCCGGGTTGAATTATGCTCCTCTTGAGAGGAGTGGATTGTTCTTTCTCTCCTCCGCCGTGCTCCATGTTGGAGTGGCCTATTCTGGTGGATTGGGCTGGTGTGCCTTTCTGCTTATATAGGTCTGGGGTGGGGAGGTGGTAAGTGTGTTCTGGGGTACCATGTGTTTGGTGTCCTTGTTGTGCTGTTTTCTATATTTTGATAATGTTGTTAAACAATACTACCCAATAGTCCCCAGCCAATAGTAATCTGGCAGGTTATAACACCCTGATAAAATATTAATATGGCTGTGCATTTGAAAAGTAGATGAATTATTATTAGAATGCTGTTAATTATCCCTCTGTGACATGCACCTTGCTTATAGCACAGGTTTCTTAAGATATCTTGTAAGACAACAGTGTTAACTTATGTAAAGTGCAACAACGTTGCATAGCCTGACATATTTCTCCTCGCCTATTCCCACACTCTGAATGCTTAACTGGAGTTATCAGTGGTACAGAAGGAGCTCCATAACAATATCTTGAAACAGTCCTATTAGAACACAGAACATAGAACTTACAGTGCAGAAGGAGGCCCTTCGGCCCATCGAGTCTGCACTGATCCACTTAAGCCCTCACTTCCACCCTATCCCTGTAACCCAATAACCCCTCCTAACCTTTTTACTCACTAAGGGCAATTTAGCATGGCCAATCCACCTAACCTGCACGTCTTTGGACTGTGGGAGGAAACCGGAGCACCCCGAGGAAACCCACGCAGACATGTGGAGAACGTGCAGACTCCGCACAGACAGTAACCCAGCGGGGAATCAAACCTGGGACCCTGGCGCTGTGAGGCCACAATGCTATCCACTTGTGCTACCGTGCTGCCACTGTTCTGTCATCCTTTGCTTTGATTTATTTAAATTCTAAAAATTTCTTGGAGCATGCTCCCATTTAGGGTAACCAGCAGCTGATATCATACAGTACGATCCCTGACCCTTGCATATTTGCAGCCTATCAAGTCCTATGTTCCAAGAATACCACCATTTTATTTAACTAAACTAACCTCACCTTAAATAGGTGGACTGTGATAAATGCTAAAAGACATTAGATGAAATGCTGCACAAAATCTTTGTGAAACTCAGAGCGAGAGGGATTCAGAGTAAATCTCAGGAACAGCAAGAAATTAGCTGAAAGGTGAAAAACAATGGGGGGAAATTTGTGCTTGCATGCACTGCGAGCACAAATGGCAACATCAGTGCAAAGTCCCGCAAGTGTTGCGAAACAGGAATCTTGCCAGAGAGATCTAGTTTTAATATTCCTCCACCTCTGCTGGAGACGTAATGAAGTTGCCACTCGGGAAGGGCAGGAACCTAATTTCAATATATTAACATATTATTAGTGGACTTTCCCGCTGTATTCCTCTCCTTCCCCGAATTAGGAACTCCCCCCATTTTTTTAAAACGGCAACCGGGCAAAGGAAATCAGCTGAGGGTACACAAATATAGCCCCGAGGGGGCCAGGGGCATGACCTGGCAGTACGCTTGCACTCACCCTGGCACTGTCTCCCGGCACCCTAGAACCCGGAAACTATGGGGCAGTGCTGGAGGTAACGCCAGTAAGGGTGGGGGGGCTTCAGTTTGGGAGGTCCGTGCGGGGGTTCTCCGTGTGGATGGTGCCCCGGGGCGGGGGGCTGTGTGGGTGGGGGGTTTCATGATGGGGCAGTCTCTGAGGGAGGATTGGGGAGGTGTCATGTGCATGGCATGGAGAATCTCCATGGGGGGCCGAAGTTGCTGGTCCCACCCTGCCAGCATCACAGTGTGAGACATGCAACCGCCATTTTTTTTAACTAAGTGTGGGAAAATATAGAGAGAAAGGCTGGCTGTGCAGCTCATGAGCTGCACGCCACTTTTCTTACACGTCCAGCACTTCAGAAAAATTGAAAAATTCCACCTAATTAGAAATTATGACATCATTTGGGGATATGAGTGCATGCCAAAGCTTGACGTTCACAGGACCACTAAAACTCAATGCAAGTGTATCAAATTTGCAAAGTGGATAGCATAATAGAAATTCAATGCAGCCAAGAGTAAAATTTAGTAAAAAGGATTAAAAAAATACAACACATGTGGATGGTGTTGAAATAGCCAAGGATGAAGCCAGAGAGTCCAAGGAACCTCATTAAACTTGTCACTCAATATATCCAAAGAATGATGTTATGTTTCTTGAAAGAATGCTAGTTGTTCAGCAGTTGAAGGAAGGTTTATTGTGCTACACAATAAATTACTGCTTTAGCTTTTTACTTACAGAACTGTACTTGTAAAGATAATGCTTCTCTATGCTCTGCAACTAGGCCTGACCACACTAACAGTCCTGAGCTCTACTTCTGTCCCTGTCCTCCTCGCCGTCTCTCCACCAAGTGAGGGGGAGGGCCTTCAGCCCCGTGCTGCCCCCTGGTGGTGCTTCCCCTGGTGGTGCTTTCTTTTGTACATTCTCAAGCGAGGATCACTACAAATGAAGAGCAGCAATAATAAATTCCCTGAACAATAGACTGCATATCAAAGTCAAGACCAAAATTAAATTGTGCAAGGTGATGTAAGTAAGAATAAATCTTGTGTACTGTATCCAGCTCTGGTCATTGAGACACAAGGTTGGAAGTAAATCACCTTTAACAACGACAACTTTGTGGGAGAAAAGGACATTACCGACTCTCAGAATATAGAACAGTACAGATAGAACAGTACAGCACAGAACAGGCCCTTCGGCCCTCAATGTTGTGCCGAGCAATGATCACCCTACTCAAACCCACGTATCCCCCATATACCCGTAACCCAACAACCCCCCCTTAACCTTACTTTTTTAGGACACTACGGGCAATTTAGCATGGCCAATCCACATCTTTGGACTGTGGGAGGAAACCGGAGCACCCGGAGGAAACCCACGCACACGGGGAGGACGTGCAGACTCCACACAGACAGTGACCCAGCCGGGAATCAAACCTGGGACCCTGGAGCTGTGAAGCGTTTATGCTAACCACCATGCTACCATGCTGCCCATTGCTACCATGCTGCCCATATGGCCTTCAGCTTACTTCCATTGTGATAACATTACTTGTGATTGTGAAGGTTATCACAGCTGTGAACTGCTTTATTCTAAACTGTGACAGGAACTAGAAACAATATCAATCAATCTGCAGTTCAAGCAGTTGATACATGGCTACAGTTAGCTTTGCAGCTGAGAAAGCATTTGAGGTGTCCTGTGTCACGTGCTTTTCTCACTCATGCTCTGTGATTCACTCTGCTCACAATCTAATATCTCCTAAATTAGATGTGCATTTAATGCTGAATTTTGCTATGAATGAAGGTGACTGCAGTACTAACTTTGTGGCAACACAAGTGATCAGCAGCTTCTTCTGGGGTTCCAATAGAATAATAATAATAATAATCGTTATTGTCACAAGTAGGCTGACATTAACACTGCAATGAAGTTACTGTGAAAAGCCCCTAGTTGCCACATTCCAGCGCCTGTTCGGGTACATGGAGGGAGAATGTCCAAATTACCTAATAGCACGTCTTTTGGGACTTGTGGGAGGAAACCGGAGCACCCGGAGGAAACCCACGCAGACACAGGGAGAACATGCAGACTCCACACAGAGTCTGGAAGACACAGATTCCCAAGCCGGGAATCGAACCTGGGACTCTGGAGCTGTGACGCAATAGTGTTATCCACTGTGCTACTGTGCATTTATCAGAAGATATATTAAAATATTAGTTGAAATGCTCGACTGAAACAGATTTTAAATCATTGCCTGGTTTAATTCAATTTATGCATGCGAATTGCTGAGTGAGTGTGGAAGAGAGAATACCAAGAAAAGAATAGTATTAACCCCAAGGGCTTCTCGTTTTACTGTAGTCTATTCTACTTGTTCTTATATCCAACTATGCTCAGCATGTTGACAAGGATTCTTCTCCTGTTGTATGCCACTTTGTATTGCAAGCTGAGATAATGGAAATTTGAAAAGCATTTAGATCAGTGTTTTTCAAACCTCCCCCCCCCCCCCCGCCCCCATCCCCGAGTTCTTTTTGGCAACTGGCTGACTGTCGGGACCCATGCCAACCTTTGCGACCCACGCCAGCCAGAATTCGTGACCTACAATGGCTGACCTTTGAGACACACATTATTGCTCACCTTTAATGCCTGCTTTGTCATTCAATGTTACAATTCTGCGAAGGAATTCAGCTGACGATTAAAGTTCTCATTGTATCTTTTGAAAAGTATCAAGAGGTTTTTCCTCTAACTTGCCATGCTTAGTCTTCAAATGCCTTTGATGTTTTGAGGGTTTTAATTTGACAGTTGCCAGTACTTCCCTGCATGTACTGCACATGGGCTTTGCATTCTAATATACATTGGTAAAAGTACAATGCCATACCTCAAGAAATTATCTTTGTTCTGCTTTGTTCCCAATTTCAGTTTCTTCTTAATTGTTTGTTCACCAGAGGCCCTGGAGCTCTGGACACAGCTCACACCAGTACTGCTTTGTCCTGCCGTCGCCTCTCCTGTGAAGCTCGCTCCAGCAGATTCAATTGTGAGATCCTGGCGTGTTTGTGTCTCTGGCCCTCATTTCTTTTTATTACAAAATGATCCATCTTTAGCTCTTCACACAGTCCTGTTGCTTGCTTGCCGGAAGCTACAAAATGGAGCAATCTCTCCTTTGTGATTTCGCGCCCAGAGCACTTGACATCAGTATATAGGGCTCATGACCTGCACTCTGCCGCCGCTTCTGGCGGGAAGACGTAAAACAAAGATTTTTTTAAAAACCGGGTCCTGGGACAGCACACTGGTGTCAGGAGGGAGCAGTCCGCTGAGCTCCGGGCCTAAACACTGCTGGATCTGAAGGGGCATGCGCGTATGGGCGTGAAAGACGGTTGTGACTATTGGGCACTTCTTCCTGTGATCGGGAACACCACGACCGATTGCTCTGCGATCCTCCCGACCCCCTCCTGTAACCCACCCGCAGGTTGCGACCCGGTGTTTGAAAATGATTGATTTAGACAACATCTTTAGATACCCACATCCCAGGTTTCAGTAAACTCAGCTTCTACTCGGCCTGCTGACGAACATTTATCAGTCTGCACATGCTACCATTTACCAGTTTGGGACATGCAACACGATTTAACGGCAAAATTTTGAAGTGTCATTTTGAGTGCAATTAGCGGGTTGTTTTTCGACAGCTGCGGCAGCAAGATTGCGGCCCCTATTTAACAGCAATTAGTGCCAGAAATGAGTCCCCTCGAGCCTCTCGCCACAACTAGCTGTTTCGCCACGAACAGGAGGGAGCTGCTTTTCACTCCCTTACTAGTCACTACCAGTCAACACACAAGCATTGCAACGCGTAGACCTGCTCCTCGCTTTGGCGATGCCGACATGGCCATGTTTCTTGCACCATCAATTAGAGACGGGACATCCTGTTCCCCTGAGGGGGTCGGAGGGCCAGCAGCAGGGTCACCAATACAGCATGGGAGGCAGTGGCAGCGGCTGTCAGTGTGGGCAGCGTGACCAGGAGGTTCCAACATACAATGTCGGCAGAAGACAAACAACCTCCACCAATCTGCAAGTGTAAGATACCACCTCTCTCCTGGCATCAGTCCACCTGCCACCCCTCAAATACCCAATTACCCCCCCACCCCCCACAAATCACTGGCTGATACCTCGCAGGGAAGGGGAAGCACTAGAGGCTACCTGGGACCTGCCATTAAGGAGACGACAGCGGTCTCCAGTTCTTCCGAATCCCCCCCCCCACCGGCGCATATTAAGGGCAGCGGCCAGAACAGGTTGGCACCGTGAAGCTAATGACACTGGTAAGTCAACCAGAGCTGCCTCCACCTATGGTGTGTACTCTGGAGACACACCTAGGTGTAGCAGTAGACCACATTAAACCAAGAAGATTGAGGATCACTGATTTAGTGTGACGGGGGGGGGGGGGGGGGGGGAGGAGGGAGGGGGGGGTGGTTTGGCTGCGGGGGTGAGAGGGGAAATCGCTATTTGGAGCTGGGGGTTTGAAAATGTCAAATGTTGACAATTAAAGCATGTCACACTTGATACACGTGAAGTCTCTGTCACATTAATCTTCACAGCAGGCCTGCCTGCACCCCCTATTCACCTCTGGACGCCTCATCTCTCCCCCCCTTAACAGTGGTCCAAAATATCTACTCACCTCCTCAGTTCCCCTCAGCAGCCACTGGGCCAGCTTCACATTTTTAAAAAGGAGTGCTAAATGACGCTTGCATGACCTCTCGCTGGGGAGCCGGTTAATTCCCAGGAGGCTGTTACATTCAACGTCAATCTCGTTAATGAGATTGAACTTAATGCAAATTTGGGTGAATGATATGCTCGCCATAATTCTGAGAGATCAAGAACTTGCCATCAGGAGCAGGCCAGTTCAATGGCAAACTGAATCGGACCAGACACAAATCTCGATTTTGGCTTTTTCCGCTATTTAACCGGCACACCCATCTGGCGCGACACAGTTGGTACATTGCACCCTGTATTTTTCTTTACACCTTTCATAGATCTGACATCATGAAGTCCTGGAACTGCATAATATCAAGCGTAAAAACTGATTATAAGACTTAGCCGATGATTAATTGGTTGCATGTAGACCAATGGGGCCAGCGAGCATGAAGGATGCAGGAGCTTGTGCCCCAAAATATTTAAGCTCGGGGACATTGCATGACATAGTTGGAGAATATGAACATGGCTCCAGTTGCTGAGTGTTCTCTGCCAGTGGGTCTTGAACGGTATATCCATTAACCAATAAAATGGCCTTTCTTTCCCTCGGCCCACCTGTTTTTTCTTTTCTTCCCCTTAATGCTAGAAAATAAATGTTGTTGTTCCTCTGGAATCTAGCAACCCTCAGAATTTATAAGCCAGCAGCAACAACAAAAATATTGAAGTGAACGAACCTTACTCTGTGGGAAAAGAATAGCTCATTCACACATAGGTACATACTTCAGCAATGTTGCATGAGGATGTAATTTGTTCCATGAGTGCGGATGGTGTTGTTACATGAACAGAATTTCAAGATTGATATCTAACATTTAAAACCATTATTATAACTCTTAACCCATGTGAATGTTAAAAAAACTTACTCCTCGTAGTGTTATTTATGTGAGTCAACAAGTCTGATATTAAGGCCGGGATTCTCCCCCAACCCGGCGGGCGGGCCATACCAGTGCCAAAGCATGGCGTGAACCACTCCGGCGACGGGCTGCCCGGAAGTTGCAGAATCCTCCGCACTTCCGGGGGCTAGGCCATCGCTGGAGTGGTTGACGCTGCGCCAACCGGTGCTGAAGGACCTCCACCGGCCGGCTCAAGTTGGTGCATGCGCGGAAGCGCCAGCGTGTTCTGGCGCAAGCGCAGAACCGCAGGCGTGAACCCTGCGCATGCGCAAAGGGTTTCTTCTCCACGCCGGTCATGGCAGAGCTTTACAGAGGCCGGCGCGAAGGGAAAGAGAGCCCCCACAGCACAGGCCTGCCCGCAGATCGGTGGGTCCCGATCACGGGCCAGGCCACCATGGGGTCCCCTCCCCCCCCCGGCCGGAACTCCCCCCACGCCCCCGTGAGGACTCCGCAGGCCACCCTCAGAGCCAGGTCCCGCCGGCATGGACCTTGTGTATTTCATGCCGGCAGGACCAGCCGAAAACGGGCGGCCGCTTGGCCCATCATGGCCCGGAGAATCGGTGCGAGGCCACTGCCAACGGTCCCTGACCGGCGCGACATGATCCCCGCTCCCGCCAAAAAACTGGCGCCGGAGAATTCAGCAGCCGGGTTCGGAGCGTTGGGGTGGGATTCACGCCGCCCCTCGGCGATTCTCCGACCCGACGGGGGGTCGGAGAATCCCGCCCTAAATTGCATTGCATAAGTTTCAGATTAGTACAGTGGCATTTCATTAGGGTTCTCTACAGGTATTAATAAACTTGCTACTATAAAGAGCTGATGTATATTGTTAACCTATTGTCTTGTTTAATCTTCAGAAACAATTGCTGAAGAGGAACCTGCACCCTGTAGCTTAAATGTTGGACATGGTCGCCGATGTTCAAATGGCACGTTCTGTAAAATTGGATGGGTTGGCCCCAATGACGGAATCACTAATTTCGATAATTTTGCCTTTGCTATGTTAACCGTATTTCAGTGCATCACAATGGAGGGGTGGACTGATGTCTTATACTGGGTAAGTAGTACAGCAGAAACTGAACAATAAAATAAGGTGTGGAGGATTGAATTAAATAAATGGCATAACATTTTGTGCATGGCATATTTTACTTGTCTACAATTTCCTTAAAATGATTTAAATTGTCAGTATTCTCCGTTGTGCCGGCTGCACATCCATGTCTGAGGATTTCTCGACAGTGTGGGGGCTGCCCACATTGGGAAATCACTTTGGCCGGCTGGCGGGACGGAGAATCCAACTGCCGGTGGGGAAGCGCCGCACTAGAAAACTGGTGTGGCGGGACAGAGAATCCTGCCCACGGCATTTTAAAAAGATATTGCTTCATGAATGTGAGTTTGACAAGGATTTAAACTGAAAGATTATTTGCAATGTCTAACTGTATTTTACATATTTTTGTTATAATCTTGTGATAAAGAAAATACTGTTCATATAAAGTGCATTTTGCAATCAAATGTTTTGAAATTATACATTGTAGCAGTTACTCTTATTTTTGCTTTTGTTTTGACTGATACCACTGCAAATTAGATTCCAAACCACTATCAAAGATTATGGGCTTGATTTTCCAGAAATATTTCTCAGTGTACTAGCGAGCGGGAATTGCCACAAGATCGGCAACGCTTTTCAATGTTAATTGGTCCAGTTAATGAGGCCTCACGGGCTTCTCCCCCCAAATGAAGGCTCACCAGCTGATTCGCTGGCGCCATGCTTACCAGCACCCCACCAACAAGTTCGAGCAGCACTGAAGCTGCACTTGCTCGGCCTACCCCAGGCAGCTCGCAATAATTGCGCCAAGGAAACCAGCCCCACGATTCGGGTATACTGACCTGGGGATGCTCCTGGATGCACTGGCGGCCAGGAGGGATGTCCTGTTCCCCCAGGGGTCCCAGAGGGTGAGCCACAAGGCAGCCAGTGCTGACTGGGTTGAGTTGACGGCAGCAGTCAGCTCAGGCAGTATGACCAGCGAGGCCGGCAACACTATTCAACGTTAATTGATCCATTAACGAGGCCCCACGGGTTTCCCGCCGCAAATGAAAGCTCGTCAGCCAATTCGCCGGCACCGCTCTCGCTAGCCTCCCGTTAACAAGGTCGAGTAGCGACTTCCGGTAGCGGCCATGTCCGACTAGGTCACATACACGGCATTTCCCGCCGGGATCGGGGTTTCGGGCCTTTAAACGGGGCAGCATCGGCACTTGGAAGGTGAATACCGGCATGGGAAAGGACGCTGGAGAGGTTCCCCTCACTGCTGTATGGAGGGAACCAGGAGCGGGGCCGTTAAACGAGCGATTGCGGGGAAGAGAGCAGAGCGGGTCCGGGAGGACAAAATGGCGGCCAGCGCGGACCATGAAACATGGGCCCAGTGGTCGAGAGAGCAGCAAGACTTTCTGAGGAGCTGCTTCGCAAAGCTGAAGACAGGTACCAATGAAGGTCTCCATGGAAAAGATAGTGGAGGTTCAGAAGGTACAGGTGAAGGCGATCAAAGAGGTGGAGAGGAAGGTATCTGAGAATGAGGACGAGATCCTGAGCCTGGCGGTCAGGGTGGAGGCACACGAGGCCCTACACAAGAAATGGCAGGAGAGACTGGATGACCTCGAATATAGGTCTCGGAGTCACAACCTGCGGATCCTGGGCCTCCCTGAAGGTGTGGAGGGGGCAGACGTGAGCATGTATGTGACTACAATGCTGGGGACGCTGATGGGCATGGGGGCCTTCCCTTGGAACTGGACGGGGCGCATAGAGTCCTTGCGAGGAAACCGAGGGCGAATGAATCACCAAGGGCGATGGTGATAAGGTTCCACCGCTTTACAGATGGGGAGCGTGTCCTGCGTTGGGCAAAGAAGGAACGGAGCACTAAGTGGGAGAATGGCGAGATTCGCATATACCAGGACTTGGGAGCTGAACTGGCGAGGAGGCGTGCGGGTTTCAACCGGGCTAAGGCGGTCCTCCACAGCAAAGGGGTAAAGTTTGGGCTCCTGCATCCGGCGAGACTTTGGGTAACGTACCAGGACAGGCACCACTATTTTGATACGCCGGATGAGGCGTGGACATTCATTGGCACGAAAAGCTGGACTTAAACTAAGGGGCAGCTGCACGAGCTGGCGGAGATGTGTAACCGGGTGTTAGCTTGGTGTAAGTTTGTTAGTAGAATTTAAGTTTGTCGGCTTTTCTTTTCCTGTTTTTTGTTTCCGGAGGCGTGGTAACGCCCGGGTTGTGTTGTCCAGTGCACGGGAAGGATCTGGATGGCTCTTGCCCTCTTATCCTGTGGGGGAGGGGGGTTGGGGGCCCGAAGGAGGAGACAATAGTAAGGTTGGAGATAGCGGCGGGAGCAGCCGGGGTCAGCATGGGTCAGCTGACTTGCAGAAGCGCAATGGGGGGGAAATCAGTGCTAAGCGGGTGCTTGACATGAGGGGTTGGGATTGTGGGGCTGGGGTGGGGGAAGGGGCGCTGCTTTGCTGACTGAAAGGGAGCCAACCATTGGAGATAGATGGAGAGTTGGGTTGGGGGGCCTCCGGCTGGAGGGCTGGAGCGAGCAGGGGGCACGGGCACGTGGCTGGCCAAAAAAGGGAGATGGCTAGTTGGCAGGGGGGGGGGGTCAACCCCCCCGTCCAGGCTGATCACGTGGAATGTGAGGGGCCTGAACGGGCCGGTCAAGAGGTCCCACGTGTTCTCGCATTTAAAGGGGTTGAAGGCGGACGTGGCCATGCTGCAGGAGACGCACTTAAAGCTTGCTGACCAAACGAGGTTAAGGAGGGGATGGTGTTCCACTCGGGGCTAGACTCGAAGACCAGAGGGGTCGCAATTCTGGTTAGTAAACGGGTGGCATTTGAGGCAGGGAGCATCGTGGCGGACAAGGGGGGCAGGTACATAATGGTGAGTGGCAAGCTACAGGGGGCCTGAGTGGTGTTGGTGCACGTGTCTGCCCCGAATTGGGATGATGCGGAATTCATGAGGCGCATGTTGAGTAAAATACCGGACTTGGAGTCAAGTAACTTGATCATGGGGGAAGGACTTTAATACGGTCTTGGATCCGGTGCTAGACACCCGGTCTAAGTCCAGGTCGGGAAAGAGACCGGCGGGGACCATGGATCAGATTGGGGGGGGGGGGGGGGGGGGGGCGTGGACCCGAGGAGATTTGCGTGGCCAAAAGCGAAGGAGTTCTCCTTTTTCCCTCACATCCATAAAGATTTACTTTTTTGTGTTGAGCAGGGCGGTAATCCCGAGGGTGGAGCGAATTGAGTATTCGGCCATTGTGGTCTCAGACCATGCCCCGCACTGGGTGGACCTGCGACTGGGGGCGGAGCGGGGACAGCGCCCTCTCTGGAAACTGGATGTGGGGTTGCTGGCGGATGAAGAGGTGTATGGGCGGATCTAGAGGAGCTATCAGAACTATGTGATAACGAATGACACAGGGGAGGTAACAGCAGCAACAGTTTGGGAGGCTATGAAGGCAGTCATCAGAGGGGAGTTAATCTCTTATTAGGTTCCACAGAGAGAAGAGGGAGAGGGCGGAGAGGAAGAGGCTGGTGGGAGAGATGCTTAGGGTAGACAGGAAGTAAGCGGAGGCCCCCGAGGAGGGGCTGCTAAAGGAGCGCCAGAGATTACAGGCGGAGTTCGATTTTCTGACCAAGGGGAAGGCGGAGGCACAGTTGAGGATAGTGAAAGGGGCAGTCTACGAGTATGGGGAGAAAGCAAGTAGGATGCTGGCGCACCAACTTCGCAGGAGAGAGGCGGCCAGGGAGATCAGGTGAGTGAGGGATAAGGAAGATAATACTGTGTTGAGCCCAGAGGGGATCAATGAAGTCTTCAAGGAGTTTTATGGGAAGCTGTACGAGTCAGAACCCCCGAGGGGATGTGAAGGGATGAAGCAATTTATGGTTCGATTGAGGTTCCCAAGGGTGGACGAGGATTGGGTGGAAGGACTGGGGGCCCCGATTGAGTTGGAGAAGATAGTTAAGGGACAAGCAAGTATGCAGTCGGGCAAGGCCCCTGGTCCAGACGGCTTTCCTGTAGAATTTTATAAGACGTTCTCGGAGCTACTGAGCCCACTCCTGCTAAGAACCTTTATTGAAGCAAAGGAGAGAGGAACCCTCCCCCCGACGATGTCGCAGGCATTGATCTCGCTCATTTTGAAGAGGGAAAAGGATCCGCTTCATTGTGGGTCCTACAGGCCGATATCGCGCCTGAATGTAGATGCCAAATTGTTGGCAAAAACTTTGGCTAACAGAATAGAGGACTGCGTCCCGGGAGTGATCGAGGAGGACCAGACGTGTTTCGTTTAGGGCAAGCAACTGAACACAAATGTGAGGAGGCTCCTGAATATTATTGTGATGCCCTCGGAGGGAGGGGATGCAGAAGTAGTGGCTACCATAGATGCAGAGAAGGCCTTTGACAGGGTGGAGTGGGAGTACCTGTTAGGTAGGTTTGGATACGGGGAGGGATTCATAGGATGGGTCCCGTAGCGAGTGTGTCCACGAACCGGCTGAGGTTGGAGTATTTCAGGCTGTACCGAGAGACAAGGCAGGGGTGCCCCTATCCCCGTTACTATTTGCCCTCGCAATTGAGCCGTTGGCCATAGCGTTGAGGACTTTGAGGAACTGGAGAGGTCCGGAGGAGGGGGGAGGAGCACGGGTTTCCCTCTACGCGGATGACCTGCTATTGTATATTCCGGACCCGCTAGTGGGAATGGGGGACGTCATGCGGATCCTGGGGGACTTTAGGAGCTTATCGGGGTACAAGTTGAACATGGGGAAAAGTGAGCTGTTTTTAATCCACGCTAGGGGTCAGGAGGAGAAACTGGGGGCGCTCCCGCTCAAGGTGGTGGAGAGTAGCTTTCGATATTTAGGTATACAGGTGGCTAGGAACTGGGATGCCCTACACAGGCTCAATTTATCTGCCGACTTCTGTAGCTGCTATTGGGCGGCTAATGTGGCCATGATTAGGAAATGGGTAATGGAGGAGGAGTCGGCGTGGGGGCGGCTAGAGACGGCGTCATGCAAAGGCAACAGCCTAGGGGCATTAGTAACAGCACCGCTGCCGTGCTCGCCGGCACGATACACCACAAGCCCGGTGGTGACGGCGGCACTGAGAGTCTGGGGTCAGTGGAGGAGGCACAGGAAGGAGGAGGGGGCCTCAGTTTAAACCCCAATATGGAACAACCATAGATTTGCTCCGGGCAAGGTAGACGGGGGGTTCCAAGACTGGCATAGGGCAGGCATCAGAAGGATGGGAGACCTGTTTATAGATGGGACTTTCCCTAGTTTAAAGGTGTTGGGGGAGAAGTTCGGCCTGCCCCCTGGAAATGCTTTCAGATACCTCCAGGTCCGGGACTTTCTCAAAAAACAGGTGGGGACATTTCCACGGCTACCCCCTCGAAGGATACAGGACAGGGTAGTGTCTGGCATCTGGGTAGGAGAGGGGAAGGTGTCGGACATATACCAGGAGCTGCAGGAGGCAGAGGAAGCCTCAGTAGAGGAGTTGAAGGGCAAGTGGGAAGAGTAGCTAGGCGATGGGCTAGATGAGGGCCTGTGGGCTGATGCCCTGGGCAGGGTGAATTCGTCCGCATCATGTGCCAGGCTCAGTTTAATTCAGTTTAAGGTGGTGCACCGGGCTCACATGACGATGGCGTGAATGAGCAAGTTCTTTGGGGTGGAGGACAGGTGCGCGAGATGTGCAGGGAGTCCGACGGACCATGTCCATATGTTTTGGGCATGCCCGGCGCTTAAAGAATTCTGGCAGGACTTTGCGAGGGCTATGTCCAGGATTTTGGACACGCGGTAGAAGCCGAGTTCAACAATAGAGATCTTTGGGGTGTCGGAGAATCCGGGAGTGCAGGAAGCGAAAGAGGCCGAAGTGTTGGCCTTTGCCTCCCTGGTAGCCCAGAGACGGATCTTGTTAATGTGGAGGGACACGAAACCCCCGAGTGTGGAGACCTGGGTTAGCAATATGGCTGGGTTCCTCAGCCTGGAGCGAATAAAGTTTGCCTTGAGAGGGTCCTTGCTGGGGTTCTCCAGGCGGTGGCAACCTTTCCTTGACTTTCTAGGGGAGCGGTAAAATGTCGGCTTCAGCAGCAGCAACTGGTGGGGGGAGGGGGGGATTGGGGGGGGGGGGGGTGGAGGGTTCAGGTGGGGGGAATTGCCTATCTAATGTATATTTGAGTTTAATTCTGGTTGAAAAAAGCTGTAATAAAAACAATTTAAAAAAAAACAAGGTCGAGGAGCACTTAAGCAGCACTTGCTCAGCGAGCCGCAACCAGCTTGCAATAATGGCACTGAGGAGATTGGCCCCAAGATTCGGGGATGCAGACCTGGGGAGGCACCTCGACGCAATGGAGGCCAGGAGAGATGCCCTGTTCCCCCGAGGATCCCGGAGGGTCAGCCACAGGGCAGCCAGTGGTGCCTGCAATGAGGTTGCGGCAGCTGTAATCTCCGGGAGTGACCAGAAGAACTGGCCTCCAATGCCGAAAAAAGGTCAATGACTTACACGGGCAGCACAAGTGAGTAGACACCAAAGCCCACCCCACATTGAGACATTTAATAATAATAATAATAACCTTTTATTGTCACAAGTATGAAATTACTGTGAAATTTCCACCCCCAAACGTGAAACCACCTCTCCCCCAACTCTCCATGCGCCCCCAACCCTCCTGTCAACCCTCTCCCTTCAACTCCCCCAACCCTTCCTTCACCCCCTCCCCCCCAACCCTTCCTTCACCCCCTCCCCCCCCCACCACTGTGAACCACGCAAATGGCTAATGATGCCCTCTCTGTGTCTCAGGAATAGCTCTCCCACAATCGCCGGGAGAGGGCCCAGACTGGTGGAGGGGTGCTGGTCATCAGAATCCTCACCTCCTTCGAGGAGTCGGCCCTGGAGGTGACTTGAGTTGCCTCGGACAGGGTTGTCACCACGCGGAGGTTGGCAGACACCGCGAGGAACAATCGGGCTACGGTAGGAAACGTTAGTGGACAGGGTCCTGGGGCACAATCTGGTGAGAACCAGGCAAATGCTGATTTCCATCAGGTGGAGGCAGGAGCCCCCAGGCGAGGCAGCAGTCAGAGGTCTGCTGGATCCCAGGTCCCAGCTGGGTCCCAGCCTGTAGCTGAGCCTATGAAAGAGGTATTCCAGAGCTGATGGAGACATTAGGGTGCAGTCATGTGATTCAGAGGGAGTTGTCAGCGACACTCCAGCAGATCCATAGTCGATTGGAGGAGTCCCAGAGACTATGGGGGCAGAAGATGTCGCCAGCAATGCGTGGCACCGAGGTCAACACTGCTAGGGTAGCGACCACAGTGGAGAGCTTGGTGCACGATGTAGCCACAATTAGTGAAGGTGTCCAAGGCGCCGCGCAGTTGGTGAGGTCCATTGCTGAGAATCTGGGCAGAACGTCTGACTCACTAGGGGATGTGACCTAGTACTAGGCTGACCTTGATGAGTCTGTGGGACATGTCCCGCTCTCAGATGGGAATGGCCTAGGTGCTGCGGAGCTTGTCCCAGTCACAAGTGGGCATTGCCAAGGTGCTGCAGAGCATGGCCCAGTCACTAAGGAGCATCGCTGTGGGCATCGACACAATGGTGCAGGCATCAGGGAGCCGCAGGGCTGACAGAGCCAGATGATGCAGGGGCAGCCGGGTCTCGAACCAGCTGCCCCTCTGTTCCAAGGTGAACTCCAGGGCACCGACCAGGATGAGGGGGCGCTGAGTGACAACCCAGATCCTTCCAGTGGAGTGGCGACGGCGGCCAACAGCTGCCCAGAGTTCCACCCCTCTGATGAAGCCGCATCTCACAGTCAGCACACGGAACAGGGCAGCACAGCTGTGCGTATGATCCCAACATGTGCGCTGGGGCCCTCTGGTCCCAGAGCCCCCAGAGAACGCCACCAGGTGCATTGAAGTCTATGGGATGTGGTAAGCAGCTGGCTGCCTCCACCTCTGATGTGCATCCTGGGCGTAGCAGGAGAGGTAGGAAGGCAAAGCACCTTGAGGATCACTGAGGGAACCAGGGGTGTGTGGGGTGGGGGAGGGGGGGAGGAAAGTAGTGGGTGATGGGGTTGGAATGCGGCACCTTCAGGAGAGTGGGGAATTGTAAAACACATTAAACACCTTTGACCACAACTAGTATGATGTCTGTCAATTTCTTCGCACTGCAGCTCGACTTCCGAACCCTGGCACATCTCTCCAGCAATCTCCACCTCCCTGTAGCATTCACCCACACTCCGACCATGGACATTTCCCCGGAGTTTTGTCCCATTCCTTGGGTGTTTGGATGTTGACTGCTGTATCTGTGGTGCTGCTTCCCGCAGTGTTCAGGCACATGCTACATGGCTCGCCCACCCATGAGAATCCACTTGGGTTGTGTGAAGTGCTCACTTAGCCAAGATTGCCAATTCCCTATTAGCAGTAGCCTTCAACCGCACAGCCAGAAGCCTCGGGAGTCGGTGGGGGTTATGAGTGGTCGGTGGGCAGGCGGGCAGGGGCTAGGGTTACCCCCAGAATGGGTACACGTGATCGAGGGCCGGTGCCGCATGCGATTGCCCCCACCCAGCGCCTCCCCTCCCCTTTCCCATGGCAGCCCACCCCTCCAGAGTGTGCCCCCCTACATTCAGCCGAGGTCCCCCACCCTCTTGCCAAGCACTGGTGTGGCAAGCCCAGCCCCCACCAGGGTCTTTGCCTGTGAGCAAAGATGGTTAATCACCTCCTCGGCTCCCCGCAGAAGCCCTTCCGCCAGGTTCACTTTTTTCAAAAGGAGTATTAATCGGTGCCAGCATGACCACATGCTGGGGAGGCTGTTGGATATGGGGTCGCTCCCATTAATTGTATGGAAATAGGGCTTAACTGGTGATAATTAGTTTCTCGGCATGCAATGTGGAATCCTGATTTTGCATACTGGAGTGGGCTGGTTGCATTGCAAACTGGTGCCTGCTGCGGTTCTCATTTTCGGCGCCTCCCGCTATTCACTTGCCTCGTTTTGTTCGAGTGACTGCGCAATGAGGCCTGAAAATCGCACCCTGTATGTTTGAGCTTTCCTATGCCTGACAATTTCTGCCATTTTATGTTTCTCGTAGCCACTCTTTCACTCAGTTCAAAACTTCTTTTACACCTACTGTTTTCAGTAATGTCATCACTAACCTAAATTTGAGCTCCTGGTTAGCACTACCAGGTTGGTAGTGCCAGCAGGCAGTGCCAGTGCACTGTCCAGTCATATATCTGACCACTCAGGGGTTACAAAAGCCTCCAAGCCCCCAGCATGGTAATCATGTCTATCCAGATAATTTAACAGTGGCTGTAAGAAGGTCCTCATTGAGGAACCTTGCACTTGAATGTCTGAGTGGTACCAGTTGCTTCTATGGTGGAAAAGTACCTCTAGAGCAGGCAAACTGTTCAGGCATCAGAGGTTGAAAAAGATCCAGTCTAAAAAAATTGCTGTCAGAGCACCTGCTCTTTCCAGGATGCGCTTGAGAATAGAAAAAACACTCCAAAATAAAAGCACCCGGGCAGAGCACCTAGTCTTTCTCAGAAGTACTCAGAGTTAATGGATCATGAAGTGATGTAAAAACACGCAAAGCTAAATCCTCCTTTGAGAAAGCCTTCAGCTGTCAATCGAGAGGCTTATAAAAGTCAATGAGATGTGGAATTCAGTGTAAACAACCAAGTATAAAGGTTAAAAGCAGGCATACTACAACAATGAAACTGCAGAGGCTAGCGCCACTCCCGGTTCACTGGCAAGTCCACCCAATGTGGCGTGTGGTCAGAGACCACAATTGCTGAATACCCCGAGTCGATCACCCCGCCAGCAGAGTCTTATTCACAACAAAGTAATGGATCCGCGAGTACACCCTGTGCACATAGGAGAAGTACGATAATTCCTTCAACCTCAGCCTTCCAAACCTCCACGGGTCCAACCCCCTCTTCCCATACGCTCCATGAACCTGTTCAGCTCCTTCGCCACTGCCGACACCCTCCTCGACCGCAGACTCAACTGGTCCAATCTCGGCTTGATAACCGTATTAATGTGTGTGTGTGTGTCCATCCAAATAATTAGCCGGTGCGAGTCCAGGTCCGGGATCTTCCCCAACATACGCCTCATAAATTCAACATCATCCCAACTTTGGGCATAAACGTTCACCAAGACCACTGGCATCCCCTCCAATTTCCCGCACACAATCACAAACCTTCCCCCCGAATCTGTCACTAAATTCCCTACCTCAAATGCTATCCACTTCTTTATTAACACCGCCACCCCTGTGTCTTGATATCTAATCCTGAATGGAAGTCTTACCCTACCCACCCTTTCCTTAGCCTAATCTGGTCCCTGATCTTCAAAGCGTTTCTTCTTAAAATGCCACATCGGCCTTTAAACTCTTCAGGTGCGTGAACACACATGACTGTTTGACTGGCCCATTCAACCCTCTCACATTCCAAGTGACCAGCTTGCTCGGAGGGCACCTAACGTCCCAACCCTGCCGATCAACCATAGCCCTTCTTGGGCCAGCACCCAGCCCCGCATCACGCAGCCCTCCAGGCTAGCCCTCGGATGCCCACCACCACCAACTCCTTCCTTATTGCACTTCGACAACCCCATCCCCGTCAGCAGCCTCCCCCCCCTAAACAATACAACACGCACATCCCCCTCTATTTCACTAACTACCTGCTCACCCCCCATTGCGCTCCCATGAACTAGCTTGCCCAGCCAGCCTGGCAGTCCCCGCCCACGGTGCCAAACTCACCCTTGATTTACCCCCCCCCACTTGCACATTTCCTTAATGCAAACAACTATAACAAGAAGAAAAAAGGTGCACTCCCCCTCCACGGTTCTTCAGCAGAGATAAAATATAACCCCTGAGAGAAAAGAGGTTCTCCCCTAACCATCGCGAAAAAGAAACAAAACAATAAGGCAGAGAGAACCAACATTTCCTCACGCCTCCTCCAAAGTTCAATGTCCTCCCTCTCCTGCCAGTTCACTGTCCCTCAAGAACTCCATTGCCTCCTCCGGTGTTCCAAAATAATACTTGCAGCCATTGTGGGTCACCCAGAGGCATGCTGGGTACAGCATCCCGAACTTCAGCCCCTTCTTAAAGAGGGCAGCCTCAACTCGATTGAATCCAGCTCTCCACTTGGCAAATTCCGCACCCAGGTCCTGGTATACCGGAAGCTCATTGCCCTCTCAGGTACATTTCCTTGTTTGCCTGGCCCACCACAAAATCTTGTCTTCATCCAAAAACCAGTATAGCCTCACTACCATTGTAGTTGATGGCTGATTCGCCTGCGGCTTCCTCATAAGCACCCTATGTGCCCGATCTATTTTCTGGGGCTGGTCAAAGACCCCCTCCCCCATTAACTGCCCTAGCATTTTGGCTACATAAGAGCCAGCATCTGCTCCCTCGATGGCCTCTGGTAATCCCAACTATTCTGAAATTTTGCCTTCGGGAGCACTTTCTCCTTGAGTCACTTCTGAGTCTCTCTCAACATCCCAATTTCGGCCACCAATCAGGTAAGCTGCTCCTCGTGCTCCCCCACCGCCTCCTCCACCTTCTGGATCACCTGGCTCTGGGACTCCAGCCTCAGCTCTACCTGGACGATCCCCGCTTTTAGCGGGTCCACCACCTTCGCCAGGTCCTCCTGAGCTTCTCTCCTCTGATGACTGAACTTTTCATTCAGAAAGACCACCAACTTCTCCGTCGACCATTGGGCTGATGGAGCCGTCCCCTTGCACTTTGCCATCTTTTCCTGTGTCTCACAAAGAGTTTCTTGCTCTTGTAGCTCCTTTCTTCTAAACCCACTTCTGGTCCATGAATCCATCCACTGACCTCACCAGTGGAGTATAACTTTCCTCCACCACCTCTGCACCCTTTTCCTCCAAAACATTCGCCCTGCAACCGGGGAAAAGGGCTAAAAACAAACACCTGGAGCGGGAGCTGCCAAATGTGCGACCACTCACTCCATGGCCACCAGCGGAAGTATAACCAATAATTCTTATGAAAATAACCAAAGTCTTTAGCCCTTGTCGGCCCAATAATTATAGTCACCAGGTTAGTAATTTTAAACACAATTACTATTTATTTGTAATAAGTAGAGTGAAATATGTCATAAACACAACTGGATGATGACAAGCTAATACCTACTACCCACTAAGACAGTAGGCTGAATCGTCCCTTATTTTTTCAAAGTGACAGGCTCTCGCCGTGTAGCTCTGCAGCTGCACAGACTGTTTTTCCTCCAGATCTTGAGCCTCTCTAAGTAAAGAAAACAAGTGGGCGGATTTTCTCAGGTGGTGTGGGCCTGATAGAGCTGGCATGGCCGGATCCACATTTTCCGTTCATTTACTTCAACATACCACAAGGCGCAGGCCATGCACGTAACTGAACCCGCAAACCGTGAGCCCACAGCCCACCTCCTGGCCACCTCCCACCCCAACCCGAGCAGATGCCCCCCCCCCGGACAGCGACACGGATCCCAGCTGTGTGTGGTAGCGTTGGACATAGTCCAAATGGTTAGCACCCCGGCTCAGACCACATGTGTCTCACGCTGTCGGGAACTTGACCCATCGGGGGTGGAGCATCGCGGGTGGGACGGAGATCAGGCGCCAATGGCCTTGCGACTGTGCGCGGCGCGTGTCACGATGACACTGGTTTGGAGGGGGCAGAGAATCACAAGCCAGCATCAAACCGGCGCTGGCCCCAATTCAGGCATTGGAATTGATTCCCCCCCCCCCCCTCCCCCCTCACACTTGCCTTAATATTCACATAGCAGGTGCAGGGGCCTCATCATACAGGAAGCCTGAACAGCAGACTTTGTCCCCATGGCTTGCGGGCTTCCAGGGGTGGGGTGGGTGGGTGGGAGAGGAAGTCTCTTTTGTTAGCACCCACCCTTGGGATTGGGAGGGGGATCTTGCTGAGATCCTTTGCCCTAGCTGCCAATCCTCCTCCTCCACAGCCCCCACCTTGCGGCCTCCCTGCATGTGGGCAGCCGCATGCTCACAGAAGATGCAGTTCCAACTCTCAAGAGCATGCCATCAGAGGCTCAACTTCATTGAAATGTTCAAGCTCCAACATCTACGAAGGTCACACTCTGAATTCTCTGGTCCCCCAGCTGTCTGTTTCTCAGCGACACACCTTTCGCTGGGGGCGGGATTCTCTCTTCCCACCGCTTGTCCATAGGATTTCCCATTGAAGCCACCCCACATTGCCAGAAAACCCACAGACAGGGGTGTGCTGCCAGCAGAAACAGAAAATAATAATATTTATTGTCACAAGTAGGTCTGCATTAACACGGCAATGAAGTTACTGTGAAAAGCCCCGAGTCGCCACACTCCGGCACCTGTTCGGGTACACTGAGGGAGAATTCAGAATGTCCAAATTACCTAACAGCATGTCTTACGGGACTTGTGGGAGGAATCCAGAGCACCCAGAGGAAACCCACGCAGACTCGGGGAGAACGTGCAGAATCCACACAGTGATCCAAGCCGGGACCCGAACCTGGGACCCTGGAGCTGTGAAGCAACAGTGCTACCCAATGTGCTACCGTGCTGCCCAACGGTCAGAGAATTCTGGCATGCATCTTCTCAGGGAGGTGGTAACCGGGGAGGTGGTAGCATAGTGGTATTGTCACTGGACTAGTATTCCAGCGATGCAGGGTAATGCTCATTACGCGGGGACCTGGGTTTGAATCTCACCACAGCAGATGGTGAAATTTGAAAGAAATAAAAGTCTGGGATTAAAAGTCTAATGATAACCATGAATCGATTGTTGTAAAAACCCATCTGGTTTTTACCTGCTCTTGCCCACATGTGACTCCAGACCCACAGCAATGTTGTTAATTCTTAAAATGCCCAACAGCCACTCAGTTCAAGGGCAATTCGGGACAGACAATAAATGCAGCCCACATCCCATTAATTAATGTTTAAAAAAGCTGTGCGATGTGCAGGAGCAGTAGTAATCGAACGTATTGTAGCCTTAAAGGTGACACTGGCACGCAAGGTTTCACTTTGGGCATTCCAGCGATTGCCCAGCAATCTGTGTGGTGTCTTTCAGTCAGATGCCTATTGCTGCATAAAGGAATCACAGGTGCAAAATACTGTTGTGGTGGGCAATATATTCTGTTCACAGCCAATCAGGCCAGTCAGGCTGATAGGACAGTTGGTGTCGGACCATTGTGGTATTCTCCCAGATGCATGGTATCACTCACTACACTCCTATGGCCATCAAGGCTCCCTTTGAGCAGCCAGGCATCTTTGTGAACAGGAAGGGATTCCACTCCCTCAACATTCAAGTTCATTGCAACTGTCAGGAACTGGCCAATAGACAGAGGACACATAGAACCTCTGCTATTGGACTACAGGGGCTACCATATCGAGTAGGCCTTTAGACTTTTGAAAATGAACAAGAACAAAGAATACAGCCCAGCAACAGGCCCATCGGCCCTCCAAGCCTGCGCCAATCATGTGTCCTATCTAGACCAACTGCCTGTATCCTTCAATACCCCGTCTGTTCATATGCCTATCCAGATAAGTCTTAAAGGTCATTTAGATGTGTCGTGATCTGGGTGGACTCTGCAGTACGCATCTTCAAGGGTCCTCTGCTTCATTGTCATCTGCCAGCATTGCATAACATCGCATGCCAGAGAGGATTGGGCCTGGAACCAGAGGAAGACACTAAGCAGGTTAGATCCTCAGAGGAGGAGAATGAACATGAGGCATCTCAGCAGGCACTGACCAATGAAGATGACACTGCAGGGCCCAGCTCACAGACCATTGAAATGTGACCTTCTGTTCAGCAGACATTTCCCAAGTGCCACTGAACCAAGAGTTCTCTCCCAGAGTTGCCTTGCTGATATTTCATAAGAAACCCTCAGCATCCTTGTATCAGTCATAATTATTTTCCAAGACCTTCTGTCAACACAGATGCCCAAGATGCTCTCAATTTTATCCATTATCAATTTATTTAATTCAAAATTTGATCACTGAAAAATGCATTAAAATATACAAGTTGTAATACATTGAATATCAAGAACTTTAATTCTCATTAAAACATTAAAAGCTTATGCTATTAGCAAATTATTATCATCCAGTAAAGTCCTGGCTGGTTTAAGCATTTGATAGCTAACCTCTGGGTGCGTGAGCCCTACTGGGGCTTGGCACATTCGCAGTCACCTGTATATATGTGCAGAGGCCGCCTCAGTCATCAGACCAGCATGCAGTCTTGGTATCACGATCAAAGGGGTCAGGTATTCCTGTACGACTTCCTGCTGTTGGAGAAGATCAAATATGGATTAAGGGGGCGGGATTCTCTGACCCCGGGCCGGGTTGGAGAATTGCCGGGAGGGGGACCGGTCACCGGAGAATTGGCGCCGCGCCTTCGGGGGCCGGTCGGTACACGGCCACCCCCCCGGCGATTTTCCGCACGCGATTGGCCGAGTGGCCGCCGAGATAGGCCGATTCCCGCTGGCGCCGTTCATATGTGGTCCTACCTGGTGGGACCTCGGTGATCTTCCTTCAGGGGGCGGCCTAGTGGGGGGGGGGAGATCCGACCCTGGGGGCGGCCTCCACCGTGGCCTGGCCCTTGATCGGGGCCTACCGAACAGTGGGCTGGCCTCTCCTGGTACGGACCTATGTTCCTCCGCATTGAGCTACTGTAGCTCTCCGCCATGTTGCGTCTGGGTGGCGTGGAAAAGGAAACTAGCGCGCATGCGTGAGTTTGCGCCGGCCGTAAACGCGCATCCGCGAATTTGCGCCGATCGTAGCACGCATGCGTAGACCCAAGGCGCCAATTTGACGCCGGTATCGGTATCTGGAGCTGCATGAGTCACTCCAGTGCCCTGCTGGTCCCCTGTAGACGGGCCCCTTGGGGGGCTGCTTATGCCATTGTAAAACACAACAGCATTTACGACGGTGTCAATGCTTAGCCTCAAGAACAGAGAATCCCACCCAGGGGCTCTGCAGAAGGGTTTGAGAAAAGGTGGAGAATGTTTGTGACCATGTTTGAGGAGTTGTTCGTCGGGGGCGGTGGGGGGAGAGAAATTTCTACAGACAATATAGTTAATTGCTGGGAAGTAAGTTTCCGGAGCATTTATGTGTTGTAACCTGTTTTGATACATGTTGGTAATAAAATACATTTAAAAAAAGGGGGGGGGGCAGGTATTTGTTTTCAGCTATCAATGCAGCCTAAGAGGAGCCCCATTTGCCTTTCAGCTACCTTTCTCTGCCGATTTCCTGAAGTGGTTCAATTTCTGATAATGGGGAAATCGATAGCCTGCCCAAGTCATCCATCCATTGTTCCATGGACCTAGTTAACAAGGTCATGCCATGTAGTTCTGTGCGCACCCACTGCAGCAACTCGGTGATATGTTCCATATGTCTTTCCATGAAGATCGCCACATCCTCAGTGGAGGATGCCATGTGGTCGCTTGACAGATATATAAGGCACTCATAAGTATGGATAAACTTTTTTGCACTTGGAACTGCATTGCTGCTGGAATCTCCAATAGATACTCACACTTTTGACACTGCTGCTGTAACATCTGCTGCTTTGCTGATACCCGAAGCTCACCATCTGCATGGAGCTGAGCATTGCAGAGGCTGTCCTCACCCCTGTAAGGAGAAGAGGCCACAGCTTTTACTGCCTCCATTACTTCTGACTAAGTGTGCAGTATTCACCAGATTACACCACTTGTTCTATGGACACAACAAAGCCTACCAATGTGAGTGTATCTGCACTGGTGAAAGGAGCATTGGAATAAAGTGGCAGTGCCTTGAGATGCGCTGTACCTTCTGAGCTTTCCAGGGTTGTAGCAGCTTCTTTCCTCACCTGCTGCAGTACCTGTAGGAAAGACATAGGGCGGGAATCTCCGACCCCCAACTGGGTTGGAGAATTGCCGGGCGACAGCGTGCATCCCGCCCCGCCACTTCAACGCCAGCTGCTGAATTCTCCGGCACAGGTTTTCGGGCGGGGGCGGGAATCGCGCGCGCTGGTTGGGGGCCGTTTGCAGCGGCTCCCCGGCAATTCTCCGGGCCCCGATGGGCTGAACGGCTGCCCGTTTTCAGCCAGTCCCGCCAGTGTGAAATAGACATGGTACATCCCGGCGGGACCTGGCTTGGAGGGCGGTTAGTGGGGTCATCGGTGGGGGATCCGGCCCCGGGGGCCTGTGCCGTGGGGGCACTCTTTCCCTCCTACACCTAGAGCATAACAAGACACTTGCCACTTGTCAGCCCAAGCCTGGATATTGTCCAGCTCTTGCTGCATTTGAACATGGACTACATCAATATCTGAGAAGTTGTGAATGGTACTGAATATTGTGCAGTCATCAGCGAACATTCCCACTTCTGACCTTGTATGGAAGGAGGGTCATTGATGAAGCAGCTGAAGATGGTTCTCAATGTTCACAACAGTATCTGGTGTTGCCCCATGCATTTGTTTATTACCTGGCCTCACAGTTTTTATATTCATGCTGGATTTATAGTTTGCAACTCGAAATGCCATTCACCTTTTTAAGGAACTGTATTTCTCATCAAAAGAAATGACCAAATTTAAGGTTGCAAAGCACCACATGCAGAGCCCATGACAAGTCTTCCACCTATGAACAGCACGGTGGCGCAGTGGTTAGCACTGCTGCCTTACGGTGCTGAGGATCCAGGTTCGATTCTGGCCTCGGGCCACTGTCCGTGTGGAGTTTGCGCATCTCCCCATGCGTGGGTCTCACCCCCACAACCTAAAAAGATGTGCAGAGTAGGTGGATTGGCCAATCTAAATTGCCCCTTAATTGGAAAAAAAAAGAATTGGGTACTCTAAATTAAAAGAAAAGTCGTCCACCTATCCTGTTGACACTAAAATTGTATTTTACGCTTTAACCTAGTCTAAAGGACTAATCGAAAAAGTAAACTCAAAGAAGCCATGAGGGTTTCTTATTTATATAATCAAAATGCAAAATAATTGCAATCAAGTCGAGTTTTTCTGCTCCTGTAGTAAGCATTTATCTATGGTGGTTTTCAGTGTTAAGTCCTTTTGCAGCATTAATGATTCTTTTTAGATTTCCGTTGGCAAGACCAAAGATTAATTGATCTCTGATGATTGAGTCTGTTAAATCAGTATAGTTGCAGCCTTGTGCTAGCAAGCGCAGATCTGTTATAAAGTGGGAGATAGTCTCCCCCTTTTTTTGGAATCTGTTACGCAGGGTGAAACGTTCCATGATTTCATTGGATTGTGATTTACAGTGGTCATCAAATTTTGCCACTATCACTTGATACTTAGTTTTATCTTCAGTATCAGCATACGTAAAAGAGTTATAGATGTATTGCGCCTGCTGGCCTGCCGTTCAGAGTAAAAGTCCAATTTTCCTGTCATCGGTGGCTGCATTTAAGTCCAGAGCTGACATGTATAGCTGAAACTGCTATTTAAACATTTTCCAGTTGCTATTTAAATTACCTGGAGTTCTCAGCATCCCTGGAAGTAGAGTTTGATCCATTGCTTCAGAAGGTCGTCTGGAGTCAAGAGGCTGCGAAGTCTTCCACAGTCGGGCGGCCGGCCTGTTGCTTTTGCTGGTTGCGTTGGTTCTTTCTGTTCAAAGAAGCCACTCCTGTACCATGTTATGTTTCTTAAATGAATGCTAGAAGTCGTTGAGCAGTTGAAGGATGGTTTATTGTGCTCCACAATAAATGACTTTGTTAGTTTTTTACTTACAGAATAGCACTTGTAAAGATACTGCTTTTCTATGCTCTGCAACTAGGCCTGACCACACTCGCAGCCCTGAGCTCAACTTCCGTCCCTGTCCTGCTCCACCGTCTCTCCAGCCAAAGTGAGCGAGGGCGGGCCTTATATGTCCCCGTGCTGCCCCCTGGTGGTACTTCCATTTCCCATCAGCCCCTTCTGTACATACTCAGGCGAGGATCACTACAGCAAGGATCATTTTTTAAATATTCATTGGATGTGGACGTCTCTGGCAGGGCTAGCATTTATTGTCCATCCCTAATTGCCCTTGAACTGAATTACCTACCAGGTCACAGTCAACCACATTGCTGTGGATGTGAAGTTACATGTAGACAAGACTAAGTAAAGATGGCGGATGGGTATTTACAACAATCAGCAATAGTTTCACGGTCATCTATGGACTTGTAATTCAAAATTTTTTTTAAATTAAAATTTCACCATCTGTCATGGTGGGATTTGCACCTACGTCCTCAGAACAATGCCCTAGGTCTCTTAATTACAAGTTTGGTAGTTATCCCACTACCTCATCACCTCCCTTGACTATGTCCATCTATATTGTTTAGTTGTTGAAGCAATGGGTTAATAGGGTTATATTGCCCTGTCCATCTATTCTTTCATAAAGAAAACAAGTTATGCAAAAGTGAGTGCTCCATTACTTTACTAATTTCAACTAAATTTGGCCACATTAACCAACAATACATCCATTGGTTTCCAATAGTAAAATAAGATGAGATCACAGAAAAATACAATTGAACAGATTTTTTAAGTGTTTGAATTCTATTACTTCTTTTTAAATCAGTACAAATTAATATATTTTAATGTCAGAAATGATTAGCTTATATTGTTCAGTAAATTTTGTTCTGAATATTAAAAATAGAACAAAGTAAGGATGAGACAGGTGCTAAAGTAAAATTCAAGTGTTTTCAACATTTAGTGCAATGATTTCTGGTGAAAGATTGCTCCATAAAATATAATAGTATGTGTAAATATTTCCCCCAATACTTTCATAATGCACTGCATAGTTTTGAACTTTACAATGTATGAACCAAAAAAAAATCAAAAAGTGGATCTTTAGTAACCTCTTCACACCAAAACGTTGAGAATTTATGCAGGAGATTGCCACCCAATTTAAAGACTGGATAGAATTTTACGGGCTCCCACTGGTCAATTTTCAGGTCCGTAAAATTAACTGGGTAGCCTTCCCACTGCCTTAACCCTATTAGCCTATTCCTTCAGCAACTAAACGTATTAATTATCTGAATTGCAATTACCATTGCAGTTTGAAAAATAGTTCATTGTGTGAAATACATTTGAACTGCTTCTGTCAGATAAAGCACTGTACAAATAGTATAATAAGTATAAATGCAGTTACCCACAATAAACAGTATCCTGTTAAACGAAAAGATACAATTTGCATTAAATTGTATTATGTTCTTTTTCCACCTTTATATGAGATGCGGATATTAAATTTCAGTGGGTGTCTAAAAGCACCATATTGTCCATTTTGTTCTCTTAGCTTTTGATCCGTTAACCTTTTCTCTCTATGAACCTTCCTTCGTCTTTTCAGATGCAAGATTCCATGGGCTATGAGCTCCCTTGGGTCTATTTCGTGAGTCTGGTCATCTTTGGATCCTTCTTCGTTTTAAATCTGGTTCTTGGCGTATTGAGCGGGTAAGCTGCCAGTTTGTTATCTTCACTTTTCACCATCCTTCCCCTCCAACTATCTGTTTCCTCACTACACCGTACCCAGGCAAGGTGCCATCCAGTTTCTCCTCAGGGGGTGTTTGCTAGAGCTTTTGCGGAGTGTTTAAACTAATGTGGCAGGGGGATGGGAATCAATACAGGAAGTTGGAAGGTAGTAAAACAGGGACAGAAGCAAAAGGAAGTAAGGGGGAAAGTGTAAGGCAGAGAAGCCAGAGTCAAAAATCAAAAAGGGCAATAGTACAAGGTACAGTGATTGAGGGGAGCTCAGTGAATAGGCCCAGTAATACTAAAAGGAATAAAACGGGAAGTAAAACATCAATGGTAAGCGACACAGCAGGTTGTTACATGAAGATATGGGTTCAACGACAAGGAAAATTAGGAGAAAAGTTAAGAGGAAATATAACTTAGGAGAGGTTACTGATCGAGGTGTTAAGATTCAAAATAGAGGTAAAAAAGCCAACATAGTGTACTTTACCTGAATGCTTGTAGTATTCAGAATAAGGTAAATGAGCTGATGGCGCAAATCATCGTGAATGACTATGATTTAGTGGCCATTACCGAAACATGGTTAAAGGATGGTCACGACTGGGAGTTAAATATCCGAGGGTATCAAACTATTCGGAAGGACAGAGTGGATGGTAAGGAAGGTGGTGTAGCTCTGTTATTTAAGGATGACATCCGGGCAATAGTAAGGGATGACAATGGTGCTATGGAGGATAAGGTTGAATCCATTTGAGGGGAAATCAGGAATAGTAAGGCGAAAAAGTCACTGATAGGAGTAGCCTATAGGCTACCAAATAGTAACATTATGGTGGGGCAGGCAATAAACAAAGAAATAACGGCTGCATGTAGAAATGGTATAGCAGTTATCATGAGGGATTTTAACCTACATGTCGATTGGTTTAACCAGGTCGGTCAAGGCAGCCTTGAGGAGGAGTTTATAGAATGTATCTGCGATAATTTCCTAGAACAGTATGTAATGGAACCTACGAGGGAACAAGCGGTCCTAGATCTTGTCCTGTGCAATGAGACAGGATTGAGTCATGATCTCATAGTCGGGATCACCTCGGAAGGAGCGATAACAATATGGTGGAATTTAAAATACAGATGGAGGGTGAGAAGGTAAAATCAAATACTCGTGTTTTGTGCTTAAACAAAGGAGATTACAATGGGATGAGAGAAGAACTAGCTAAGGTAGACTGGGAGCAAAGACTTTATGGTGGAACAGTTGAGAAACAGTGGAGAACCTTCCAAGCAATTTTTCATAGTGCTCAGCAAAGGTTTATACCAACGAAAAGGAAGGACGGTAGAAAGAGGGAAAATCGATCGTGGATATCTAAGGAAATAAGGGAGAGTATCAAATTGAAGGAAAAAGCATATAAAGTGCAAAGATTAGTGGGAGACTAGAGGACTGGGAAATCTTTAGGGGGCAACAGAAAGCTACTAAAAAAGCTATAAAGAAGAGTAAGATAGATTATGAGAATAAACTTGATCAGAATATAAAAACAGATGGTAAAAGTTACTACAAATATATAAAACAAAAAAGAGTGACTAAGGCAAATATTGGTCCTTTAGAGGATGAGAAGGGAGTTTTAATAATGGGAGAGGAGGAAATGGCTGAGGAACAGGTTTTTTGGTCAGTCTTCACAGTGGAAGACACAAATAACATGCCAGTGACTGATAGAAATGAGGCTATGACAGGTGAGCACCTTGAGAGGATTGTTATCACTAAGGAGGTCGTGATGGGCAAGCTAATGGGGCTAAAGGTAGACAAGTCTCCTGGCCTTAATGGAATGCATCCCAGAGTGCTAAAAGAGATGGCTAGGGAAATTGCAAATGTACTAGTGATAATTTACCAAAATTCACTAGACTCTGGGGTGGTCTCGGCGGATTGGAAATTAGCAAATGTGACACCACTGTTTAAAAAAGGAGGTAGGCAGAGTGCGGGTAATTATAGGCCAGTGAGGTAGTAGGGAAGATGCTGGAATCTATCATCAAGGAAGAAATAGCGAGGCATCTGGATGGAAATTGTCCCATTGGGCAGATGCAGCATGGGTTCATAAAGGGCAGGTCGTGCCTAACTAATTTAGTGAAATTTTGTGAGGACATTGCCAGTGCGGTAGATAACGGAGAACCAATGGATGTGGTATATTTGGATTTCCAGAAAGCCTTTGACAAGGTGCCACACAAAAGGTTGCGGCAAAAGATAAAGATGCATGGCATTAAGGGTAAAGTAGAGGATTGGTTAATTAATAGAAAGCAAAGAGTGGGGATGAATGGGTGTTTCTCTGGTTGGCAATCAGTAGCTAGTGATGTCCCTCAGGGGTCAGTGTTGGGCCCACAATTGTTCACAATTTACATAGATGATTTGGAGTTGGGGACCAAGGGCAATGTATCCAAGTTTGCAGACGACACTAAGATGAGTGGTGAAGCAAAAGGTGCAGAGGATACTGGAAGTCTGCAGAGGGATTTGGATAGGTTAAGTGAATGGGCTAGGGTCTGGCAGATGGAATACAATGTTGACAAATGTGAGGTTATCCATTTTGGTAGGAATAACAGCAAACGGGATTATTATTTAAATGACAAAATATTAAAACACGCTGCTGTGCAGAGAGACCTGGGTGTGCTAGTGCATGAGTTGCAAAAAGTTGGTTTAGAGGTGCAACAGGTGATTAAGAAGGCAAATGGAATTTTGTCCTTCATTGCTAGAGGGATGGAGTTTAAGACTAGGGAGGTTATGCTGCAATTGTATAAGGTGTTAGTGAGGCCACAACTGGAGTATTGTGTTCAGTTTTGGGCTCCTTACTTGAGAAAGGACGTACTGGCACTGGAGGGTGTGCAGAGGAGATTCACTAGGTGCATCCCAGAGCTGAAGGGGTTGGATTACGAGGAGAGGTTGAGTAGACTGGGACTGTACTCGTTGGAATTTAGAAGGATGAGGGGGGATCTTATAGAAACATATAAAATTATGAATGGAATAGACAGGATAGATACGGGCAGGTTGTTTCCACTGGCGGGTGAAAGCATAACTAGGGGGCATGGCCTCAAAATAAGAGGTGGAGGTGGATTTAGGACTGAGTTTTGGAGGAACTTCTTCACCCAAACGGTTGTGAATCTATGGAATTTCTTACCCAGTGAAGCAGTAGAGGCTCCTTCATGAAATGTTTTCAAGATAAAGATAGATAGTTTTTTGAAGAATAAAGGGATTAAGGATTATGGTGTTTGGGCCGGAAAGTGGAGTTAAGTCCACAAAAGATCAGCCATGATCTCATTGAATGGCAGAGCAGATCTTAGTTCTTATGTCATCAGCTAGCAGAAATAAGTAATAGTTATACAAGTTTAGGTTTTGGATGGGATGTAGCTTTGGGTTTGAAGTTTCCAAGGTGGTTCATGTGCTGGTGATATGCTTACAATCAATGCAGCCTTGCTGAGCAAAACTCACTCATTGTCATTCCATTTTTCCAGGTAAATTATGCTATATGGAATCAATGATCACAGATCTATTTGGGGCAGCAGGGTAGCATCGTGGTTAGCATAAATGTTTCACAGCTCCAGGGTCCCAGGTTCGATTCCCGGCTGGGTCACTGTCTGTGTGGAGTCTGCACGTCCTCCCCCTGTGTGCGTGGGTTTCCTCCGGGTGCTCCGGTTTCCTCCCACAGTCCAAAGATGTGCGGGTTAGGTGGATTGGCTATGCTAAATTGCCCGTAGTGTCCTAATAAAAGTAAGGTTTAGGGGGGGGGGGGGGTTGTTGGGTTACTGGTATAGGGTGGATACGTGGGTTTGAGTAGGGTGATCATGGCTCGGCACAACATTGAGGGCCGAAGGGCCTGTTCTGTGCTGTACTGTTCTATGTTCTATGTTATTTTGTTACTCATCATTTTTTGTGTTTGTCTTGGTCCTCAGTGTTCTCAGTAGATATAAGCAGCATTGCATTACTGCTTTCTTTTTATGTTTATTTCTATAATGTTGTGATTCCAGTAGGTTCTTCGATCATAAAAGCATAAATTGGTATTAATTGCTTGCCAGATTTTCAGTTGCATTGCTGAAAACTACTACCACAGTCAAACCATCTTTTTATATTTTTTTACTCCTTACATTATCCTATAAGAATAAATGGGAAAGTGTTTTAATTAATTACCCTATTATCATATATGTTACAAAGACTTGTGACACTAAGATCCCCAAGATCTAGGCAACGCGATCAGTTCATTAGTTTATTGAAGCAGGATATCACGGTCGTGATTCTCCAAATCGTCGAGCATGGAGAATCGCTTTCAACGGCTCCCGACCGGCGCCGCAGCGACCGCCTGGGTGCGATTGCCACCAATTCTCCGGCAACGGAGTGGTGTGGTGGGATTCTCACGGCCCCCCCACTGCCGATTGTCCGACCCGGCACGAGCTCAGAGAATCCCGGCCAACGATACTTTTACTAATATGTTCTCCTGCTCGAGATGAATCCCCTCTGAATTGCTCACCTGCAGATGTCCAGAGGTGATTCACTATCCCTTGCCATACAAATTTAAGCATGATGGGAATTGTGAGGTCCAACAGCTAGCCCCCCTCCCCACCTTTAGGCAGAAGACTGTAACACCTTTGAGAGTAAGAGTGTCAAATGCAAACCTATCATGGTGGGAAGCGTCAACACTTTCTCCAAAACTTCAGGATATTTTTTCTTCAAACATGAATGTTTAATTGTAACTTTATATTTAACTATGCAATTCCCCCCCCCCCCCTTCCCACCACGGGATTTGCTGTGTCACCCCCCCCCCCTCCACACAGTACGAGGATAACTTAACCACCCCCACTGACCCCCCCCCAAACAGAGCTTCCACCAGAGAACCCCCATAACAGAACCCCCCACCAGAGAACCCCATAGCAGAGCCTCCACCAAAGACCCCAACCAATGTTTACAGTACAGAAGGAAGCCATTTAACCTAACAAACCCATGTCAGCTCTCTGCAGGAGCAATTTAGCGAGCCCCATTCCTCTGCCCTTTCCCATAACCTGCGCCTTTTTTCCCTTTCGGTGTTTATTCCATTCCTTTTTAAAAGCCACAATTAAACCTGCCTCCACCTCCCTTTAAAGTAGCACTGTGGTAGTCACCACTGTTTGTATTATTCGTATATGAGAGGTAATACGGTAAGGCCCCTGTACTACAGGTACGGGGGTAGGTCCCTGCCTGCTGGCTCTACTCTCGTCTCGTCGTAATTGATAGTGCATCAATTTATTAAGCAGAGATTTTACAGCGATGGAACTACGCATCAGGCCAGATCGCCTGCAGCTACACCCTCAAGCAGACAATGCCACGTCTGCCTTCAAACATTGGCTAGCTTGCTTTGAAACCTACATCGGATCAGCTACAAAACAGCCCACAGAAGCACAGAAACTCCTGATCCTGTACTCAAGGGTGAGCTCCGATATTTTTCCGCTTATCCGGGACGCGCCCAACTACACTGAGGCCATGGCGCTTCTGAAAGGGAACTACATCCAGCCGATCAACAAACTCTACGCCAGGCACCTCCTGTGCACACGGCAACAACTCCCCGGTGAGTCATTAGACGATTTCTGGCGTGCCCTGCACATCCTGGAAAAGAACTGCGATTGCCAGGCAGTTTCGGCTGTGGAACACACAAAACTCTTAATCAGGGACGCTTTCGTTACTGGCATGCAGTCGGCGTACATCCGTCAGCGCCTATTTGAAGGGGGTACGCTTTCCCCTCGCGGCGACCAGGTGACAAGCGAATTCACTAACGGTCGCCTCCCGCAACGTACAGTCGTATGCCCCTGACAGCATGGCATACACCCGCGACCGCACGGTGCCCTCATGGACATTGTGGACCCACCAGCTGCTGCCCCCAGCCAAGCTCAAGTCTGCGCCATGCGGCAGCCAGCCAATCCCCGGGGGCCCAAGTGCTAATTTTACGGACAGACAAAGCACCCCCGACAATGCTGCCTGGCACGGAGCGCAACCTGCAAGGCCTGCGGAAAGAAGGGGCATTTTGCAGCTATGTGCCAGGCCCAGTCGATCGCCGCAGTACCCAGGTCCATTGTTCCTGCACCCCCCACGTGTGACCCGCGGGCACCGCCATTTTCGTCCCCGCAGACCACGGATGGCCCGTGGGCACCGCCATCTTCCAGTAGAACACGTGCAGCCCGTGGGCGCCGCCATCTTCCTCCCAGAAGACCACGTGCGGCCAGTGGGCGCCACCATCTTTAATGACGCCCGCCATGTGCGCCCCGTGGGCGCCGCCATCTTTGGCGCCACCTTGGACGCTGCACAACCTCGCAACCGCGTCGACGATGGTAAAGGTTGATGGGCACAAGACATCCTGCCTTCTTGACTCCAGGAGCACGGAAAGCTTCATCCACCCCTCCACGGTAAGGCGCTGCTCCCTCGCAGTACACCCCATTAAACAGAGAATCTCCCTGGCCTCCAAATCCCATTCCGTGGAAATCCGGAGGTACTGCATCGTCACCCTCACCGTCCAGGGCATCGAGTTCAGCAACTGCTGACTCTATGTCCTCCCCAACCTCTGCGCTGACCTGTTACTTGGCCTGGACTTCCAGTGCAACCTCCAAAGCCTAATTCTAAAATTCGGTGGACCCCTACCACTCCTCACAGTCTGCGGCCTCAGGACCTTTAAGGTCAACCGACCTTCCCTGTTTGCAAACCTCACACCCGTGTAAACCCGTCGCCATCAGGAGCAGACGGTACAATGCCCAGGACAGGGCCTTCATCAGGTCGGAGGTCCAGTGGCTTCTGCAGGAAGGCATCTTTGAGGCCAGCAACAGCCCCTGGAGAGCCCAAGTGGTAGTAGTAAAGACTGGGCGAAACAGAGGATGGTCATTGACTACAGTCAGACCATCAATCGGTACACACAGCTCGACGCGTACCCCCTCCCACGCATATCTGATATGGTCAATCCGATTGCACAGTCCCGGGCCTTTTCGACAGTGGACTTGAAATCTGCCTACCACCAGCTCCCCATCCACAAGGCGGGCGGACCACCAATACACTGCGTTCGAAGCAGATGGCTGCCTTTACCATTTCTTTAGGGTCCCCTTCGGCGTCACTAACGGGGTCTCAGTCTTTCAACGTGAGATGGACCGAATGGTTGACCGTTATGGGCTGCGGGCCACCTTCCCATACCTAGATAACGTCACCATCTGTGGCCAAACTCCTGAACCTCATATAAAAAGAAGTGCGTGTTCAGCACCAACCGCTCAGCCATCCTTGGCTATGTGGTGCAAAATGTAGTTCTTGGACCCGACCCCGACTGCATGCGCCCCCTCATGGAACTCGCCATCCCTCACTGCCCAAGGCTCTGAAATGATGCCTGGGATTTTTCTCCTATTATGCCCAGTGGGTCCCTAATTATGCGGACAAGGCCCACCCATTCATTCAGTCCGCAATTTTTCCCCTGATGGCTGAGGCCCACCAGGCCTTCAACCGCATCAAGGCCAACGTCGCCAAAGCCATGATGCACGCGGTCGACGAGTCCCTCCCTTTTCAGGTCGAGAGCGATGCATTGGACGTCGCTCTGGCCGCCACCCTCAACCAGGCAGGCAGGCCTGTGGCATTCTTTTCCCGCACCCTCCATGCCTCCGAAATTCGGCACGCCTCTGTCGAAAAGGAGGCATAAGCCATCGTAGAAGCTGTGCGGCATTGGAGGCATTACCTGGCCGGCAGGAGATTCACTCTCCTCACTGACCAAAGGTCGGTTGCCTTCATGTTCAATAATACTCAGCGGGGCAAGATCAAAAATTATAAAATCTTGAGGTGGAGGATCAAACTCTCCACCTACAATTACGGGATTTTGTATCGTCCCGGTAAGCTCAACGAGCCCCCTGATGCCCTATCCCAAGGTACATGTGCCAGTGCACAAGTAGACCGACTCCGGGCCCTACAAGATGGTCTCTGTCACTCAGGGGTCACCCGGTTCTTTCACTTCATAAAGGCCCGCAACCTGCCCTACTCCATTGAGGAGGTCAGGGCTATCACCAGAGACTGCCAGGTCTCCGCAGAGTGTAAACCGCACTTCTACCGGCCAGACCGAGTGCACCTGGTGAACGCCTTTGAACGCCTCAGCATGGATTTCAAAGGGCCCCTCCCCTCTTCCGACCACAACACGTATTTCCTGACCGTGGTCGATGAATACTCCAGATTCCCCTTTGCCATCCCATGCCCTGATATGACGTCTGTCACAGTCATCAAAGCCCTCAATAGCATCTTCACCCTGTTTGGTTTCTCCGCTTACATCCACAGCGACCAGGGCTCCTCTATGAGTGACGAGCTGCATAAGTTCTTGTTCAGCAAGGGCATTGCCTTGAGCAGGACGACCAGCTACAACCCCTGCGGAAACGGGCAGGTGGAGAGAGAGAACAGGACGGTCTGGAAGGCCGTCCAGCTGGTCCTACGGTCTAAAAATCTCCCGGTCTCCCACAGGAGGTCCTCCCCAACGTGCTCCACTCCATCTGATCGCTGCTTTGCATTGCGACTAACGAAACCCCCAATGAACGTCTCCTTGCCTTCCCTAGGAAGTCCACTTCCGGGGTTTCACTTCCAACGTGGCTGGCAGCTCCAGGACCCGTCCTACTCCACAAGCACGTTGGTCGAAAGGGTACAACTGCTGCATGCGAACCCGCAGTACGCCTACGTGGCGCACCCCGACGGCCACCAAGACACAGTCTCCCTTAGGGCCCTGGCACCAGCTGGTTCCCCACCCCCCCTCCAGTTGCCCCGGCGCGACCCATCCTCCCCCCAGCGCAACTCACCACAGCCCCCGCTCCAGGACGATCCGTGCTCCCATTGGTTCCACCCGGGGATGAAGATGAGGACTACATGCTCCCGGAGTCACAGGTGACCAAGCCGGCGCCTGCATCACCACCGGGACTGCGGTGCTCACAACGGAGGATCAAAGCACCCAACTGACTAAATTTGTGAACTTTCAAGAAACTGTACACTTTATAAATGCTCACACACCATGTAAATAGCTTTTCCACCACCCCCGCTGGACTCTTTTTTTAACAGGGGGTGAATGTGGTAGTCACCACTGTTTGTATAATACGTATATGAGAGGTAATACGGTAAAGCTCCTGTACTACAGGTACGGAGGTAGGCCCCTGCCTGCTGGCTCCGTCCAGTAGGCGGAGTATAAATGTGTGGGCTCACCGAGCTGCAGCCATTTCGGCAGCAGCTGCAGGAGGCAACACATCTCTGCTTAATAAAGACTCGATTACTCTCTACTCTCATCTTGTCATAATTGATAGTACATCAAGTACATTCCAGATTGTAACCACCCGATTTGTAAAAACATTTTTCGTTATGTTGTTTTTGATTCTTTTGCGAACCACTTTGAATATATCTCCTTTGGTTCTTGACCCTTCTGCCAATGGGAATAGTTTACCTCTTTCTGTATCCATCATGATTTTGAACACCTATAGCATATCTCCTCTCATGCCTCCAAGGAGAACAATACCAGCTTTCACAAATAATCTGTAACTGAACTCCCATATCTATCACCGTTCCCATAAATCTTTTCTGCACCTTCTCTATAGGTTTTACATCCTTCCCAATATGCAGTGCTGTGATACATTAGTTAAGGTCAAACCACTGTTCTATAAAATGTTGTCATAACTCAGTTACAAAAATATGTTTATGAACCCCAGTATTTTGTATACCTTTACAACCACTTTTTCAATCCATCCTGACACCTTCCAAAATGTTTCACACATATCTCTCAAGTCTCTCTATTGCTGCAACCCTTTAGAATTGTATCCTTTAGCTTACATTTTGATACAAAGGCAGACGATATACAATCTCACACATCTCGATGTTAAATATTATTTATCGTATTTTTACCATTCTACTGGCCTGCCCATGTCCTCTGAAAGTTGTCATGGTCCCCCTCAGAGTTCACAATACTTCCTAGTTTTATGTCTTCTACAAATTTTGAGATTGCACCTTTTACACCCAAATCTAAGGCATTGAGTATTGGGGCAGAATTTATTTCAGCCCGCTGGAGTGGGCTAACTGGTAGACTGATCATTTTATTTGAGAGATCTCATTTCTCTCTAACATTTGCAAAATATTGACATCCTTAATCTTTTTTCAGTGACCCTCTTTGTCAAATTAACGCATGGCTGGATTCTCAGGTTCCCCAGCGGCCAGTTACTTAGGGGGACACCGTTCACTGTTGGTGGGATTCTACACTCCTGTCGCTTGTCAATGGCATTTCCAATTCAAGGCACCCTGCATTGCTGGGAAACTCACTGGAGGGGATGCACTGATGGCGGTAAAAGTGAATTGCAACAATTGGAGAGTTCTGGCTATTGTCTGAAAGAGAATGGTTATGTACATAGCACTCATTGGGCAAAGTTTTCATGGAATGCCCCTTGTATAGGACTTCCTTCAGAATGTTAGATAAATTGAATCCCATCTATAACACTTATGGGGGGTACCTCTAGTTAGGAGTCCCTGTGGGGGTTCGTTTTAGTTAAGCAGTCACTGTGTGGAGTCCTTGCGGGGAGGTTCCTTCAGTTAGGGGATCCTGGGGAGGGAGGGGGGGGGTGCCTATTCATAGGATCTCTGGGTGGGGTCCCCCTATTAACAGGGTTCCTGGGGGGAGGGCTTGGGGATGGTCTGCTAGAGGAGGGGTGGTCAGGTAGTGCATTATGGGGGGGAGGGTAGCCCTCTGATGGGCTCTGGGGGCAACTCCTCGCAGGAGTTAGCCCTTGGCCCACAGCGATGTCCACTCACTCGGGCCATGCTGGTAGGGACCACAAGTCATCCGCGCTCATGTGATTCCAGGTCTCGGGGACTGCTGAATAATTGAGGGTTAGAGCATAGAGTGCCAGGCCCGCTAAATGGATGCAAATGGGTCATTAAGACCAATTTGCATTCACTTACATCCTCCCGCTGGTGCACAGTCGTGGACCTTGATTCCGTCGGCAGCATGGCGATCGGAGCATTACATTCAGATTGGCATACACCAACGTCTGGCACCGATTTTGTGATTCTCCACCACATCGTGGACCCCAGCCCTTAATATTTTATTGAAATAAGAACGTTCTCATATGTAGTTTGTTTCATCATACTACTTAGCTCCAATATATCATAAGAGGCCAGAATTGGAGAAACATAATTCGAAGAGTTATAGGGCTAGAGGGGGTTCGAGTGATAGGAGGAGAGGGTTAACGAGAATGGAAGGAGGAGGTTGACAGCTTTGACAGAGTCATCGGACTCGAAATGTTAGCTGTTTTCTCTCCCTACAGATGCTGCCAGACTTGCTGAGATTTTCCAGCATTTTCCCTCTCGTCATGGAAAGAAGAGGATTATTTTGAGGAAGTAACAAGAAAGATCGATGAGGGTAATGCAGTGGATATTGTCCACAGATTTCAGTAAGAAGAAAAAGGGGATCGGGGTTATGGAGAGAAGGCAGGAGAATGGGGATGAGAAAAATATCAGCCATGATTGAATGGCGGAGCAGACTCAATGGGCCGAGTGGCCTAATTCTGCTCCTATGCCTTATGGTCTTATACTTGGCACTGAAATGAAAATGGGATTTTTTCTGAGTGCAAAACCAATTTAACTGTTGAATCAAGCTTCTTAATTGGTCTGGTTCTTCTTTGAATGCAAAATCGTCCTTCTGTGAGGACCTGCCCCAAGTTATCGGAATAGAACTACTTTCAGCAAAACTGGCCAAACAGTGAAATGCCAGACCCTCACACATCATTCGGTCCATAAACACATTTATTTAATTTCCACAGCTTACAGCTTCCCTTCAAATCCTTCTTTTAAAAACATTTCATTTGAAGTCTTCACCCTGAAAAGATGTGTTTTTCATTTCAATCAACCTACATTCCCACAAATAGGTGTCTAAGAAGGAAGATGCTGGTGTACTGGTAATGTCACTGGACTTGGAACCTAAAGTCCCAGGTTAATCCTTTGGGGAAACCGGTTCACTTCCTACCATGGCAGCTGGTGGAATTCAAATTAAATTAATAAAATATAATTAAAAGCTATCCTTGGTGATGGTGACTATGAAGCTATCATTGCTTGTCTGGTTCACTAATAACCTTTAGAGTAGGAAATCTTACATCTTTACCAGATCTGGCCTACATATAACTCCAGAATTACAGCAACATGGTTGATGTTTAACTGGCTTCTGAAATGGCCCAGCAAGCTACTCAGATCAAGAATAATTAGGGATGGGCAACAAATATTGGCCTTGCCAGTGATGCCCACATCCAGGAAAGAATAAATAATAAAAAATGTGAAGAAAATGTTCAAGATCACTTTTCCTCCTATGGGGAAATCCTTGATCACCAAGTCTCTCTTTGAAATCCGAGCCACTAATAACACTTCAGCCTTATATGTCCTATCAAGAACTACTTTTCCCGTACATCTCCATCTGTGTGATAAGGCTAGCTGTCCCATACCTCGCAATTCAGACTAGACACAACATTCTTTCCAACTACCTAACGCTTTTTTTGCCTCTCTTGTTAGTTATATCTTCATCATAAAGGCTTCTATTTCTAGTGGCATTCTCATGTGGTTCCACAGTTCTTGTCCTAGCCAAGTTACAGCCTCTACTTGCCCTCTTATATTTTTCTTTACTACTGCTGCATAACCTCTACTTCCCATGATCACGGTTGCCAGTACGTGACCGTCCCCTGGGAAGAGTCATTTCCAGATCCATTGTGGAAACTCACAATGTTTTCTAGCTTTCCACTCTTTAACCTCATTTTGCCAATGTTTGAATTTGTTCGTGACTTTCCCTTCCTCCCAACGATTATTGCATTCCTCCATTTACTGGATACTTCTGTTATGTATGTTGCCCTGGTATCAACTTTCAGCAGTTGTTATTTGGATAAAATAGCCGTATTGCTGTGCATCATTATCACTTTGTCTGTTGTCATCCTGCCCTTATTTTCACATTTTCTGCTCGTCATAGCTGTCAACCGTATGAGTATGAGTCATCATCTTCTACTAATTGCTTGGATTTTGCAAGTTTATAATCAATCCCTTTTTTTCTTAGAAAATATTTTATTGAAGCATTTGTAATTTTCACAGTTTAACACATTAACATTTCTTAACATTCCTTAAACAACCGCGCGGGCCGACACATGCAGAACACCTAAACGAACAAATAACAGAAAACAATGTCCCCGACTACCCCTGCCCTATTCCTTAATTACCCGTATACTAAGTTCCCTGTCAAGTCTAGTACACAATGAGGATGAATTGAAACTCTTCAAGGCTTTTCCCACAGTTCAATTTCCGGCTCTCCTTCCAGCTCCTCTTCCCACTTCCTCTTCACCTCTCTGATAGGGGCCCCTTCCCATTCCATCAACTTCTTGTATATCTCCGAAACCCTTCCCTCTCCAACCCCTGTTTTTGACATCACTTTATCCTGTAGTCCCCTCAGGGGAGGTGAGGAAAGCTTGGAACCTGCCTCCGTACAACGTCGCGTACCTGTTGGTACTGAAATCCGTTCCAACCCGGCAACTCAAACTCCTCCTCTAATGCCTCCAGGCTCGGGAAACCCTCCTGAGTGAAGAGATCCCCAAATCTCTCAATCCCTGCCCACTGCCATCTCTTAAAGCCCCCATCCAGCCCCCGGGCAAACCGGTGATTGTCACAAATCGGTGACCACATTTCCCCCACACCCTCAGGGTTTGTAGAGTACCAAGCCGGTGAGAATGGCAGAGGTGCCATTAGTAAAGCCTCCAAACCCGTACCCTTGCAGGATGCCGCTTCCACTCGCTCCCAAACCGACCCTTCACCCACTACCCACTTCATGACCATCGATATGTTGGCCGCCCAGTATTAGTTAATAAAGCTCGGGAGGGCCAAGCCCCCCTCTCCACGATCCCATTCCAGGAGTGCCTTCTTTACTCTCGGGGTTTGCCCGCCCACACAAAACCCAATATCGCTGCGTTCATTTTCCTGAAAAAAGCCTTTGGGACAAAAATCGGAAAACATTGAAAAAAGAATAGTCTCGGAAGGACCGTCATCTTCACCGCCTGGACCCTCCCAGCCAGCGTCCCATCTGCGAAAGTCCCTTTTCATTTGATCAACCGCTTTGCCCAGTTTTAACTTCTGAAGCTGCCCCCAATCCTCAGCCACTCGAATCCCCAGACATCTAAAACTCCTCTCAGCCACTTTAAAAGATAACTCCTTCAGTCTCCTTTCCTGACCCGTGCCTGGATCACCAACATCTCGCTCTTTCCCATATTTAACTTGTAGCCTGAAAATCGCCCAACTTCTCCTCGTACTTTGGGGGTTCTGAGTCTCTCCATGATTTCGGCCATGGCCCCCCCACTGATACTGTGACATAGAGCAGCAAGTGATCCTGTGCTCCATCCCCCCGCCCCTCCCACCATCCCCGCCAGGCATTTGATGATCTAAGGGCCATTGCTAAGGGCTCTTTGGCCATAGCTAACAGTCAGGGGGAAAGCGGGCATCCCTGCCTTGTCCCCCAAAAGAGACTAAAGTATTCTGACCGGACTCGGTTGGTTCTTACATTTGCCACCGGAGTCTGATATAACAGCCGGACCCAGTCCACAAATCCCTGCCCGAACCCAAATCTGCCTAAAATATCCCACAGGTACTTCCACTCCACCCGGTCGAAAACCTTCTCCGCGTCTATGGCTACACCATATCCACATCCACACCTCCACATCACGCCCCTCCGCTGGCATCATTATAACATTAAAAAGCCATCTAATACTGGACGTCAGGTGCCTGCCCTTTGCAAATCCCATCTGATTCTCCCCGATTACCTCCGGACACAATCCTCTATTCAGATGGCCAAGATCTTTGCCAGCAATTTAGCATCCACATTCAAAAGACATTGGCCTGCACGATCCACAGGTCTCCGGGTCCTTGTTGCACTTCAGGATTAGAGAAATTGATGCCTGTGATAGCGTTGGTGGAAGTAATCCCAGCTCCTTGGACTCATTAATAGCCTTGACCAGAAGTGGCCTCAGTAACCCAGAAAACGTTTTATAAATTTCCACTGGGAATCCATCAGTTCCCAGGGCCTTGCCCGATTGCATCGCTCCCAATCCGTCTATCACCTCCCCGAGCCCAATTGGGCCCCTCAGAATTTCCAACAGCTCCTCATCTACTTTCGGGTACTCTAGCCTCTCCGGGAATTGATTCATACCCTCCTTTTCGACCGGGGGTTCTGACTCATATATTCGACTATAGAGTTCACGGAACACGTCATTAACCGCCCTCGGGTCCATCACTACCTTCCCCCTCATATCCTTTATTTTCCTTATTTCTCGCGCCACCTTCTGCTTCCTCAGCTGATGCACCAGCATCCTGCTAGCCTTTTCCCCATATTCATATATTGCCCCTTTTACCCTCCTCAGCTGTCCCTCCGCCTTCCCAGTGGAAAGTAGCCCAAATTCCATTTGGAGCCTGACGCTCCTTTAGGAACTCCTCATTTGGGGACTCTGCATATCTCCTGTCCACCTGTAAGATTTCTCCGGCCAACCTGTCCAGCTCCACCCATTCAGTCTTCTCCCTATGGGCCCGAATCGGAATACATTCCCTTCTAATAACCATCTTCAATGCCTCCCACACCACCCCTGTGTCGTTGTTCTTTATATACCCCCGAATGGCCTCCCTCACTCGCTCACAGATCTTGTCGTCTGCAAACAGCCCTGCATCTAATCTCCACTGCGGGTGCTGGGTTTTCTTTCTGTCCACTGTGGCACGTGGTCTCACACCACAATTGCTGAGTACTCAGTGTCCTCCACCTCCGATAACAGTGTTTTATCCAGTACAAAGAAATCTATCCTGGAGCATACCTTGTGTACATGGGAGTAGAATGAACACTCCTTGCTCCATGGCCTCTTGAATCTCCGCAGATCAACCCCTCCCTTATGCTTCATAAACCCCCGCAGTTCTTTCGCCATTGCTGATACCCTCCCTGGCCTAGAACTTGACTGGTCCATCCTTGGATCTAAGACTGTGTTGAAGTCACCCCCCATAACCAACCGGTGCGAGTCAAGGGATAAAAGCTTTGGCAAAGAGTCATCGGACTCTAAACGTTAGCTCTTTTCTCTCCCTACAGATGCTGCCAGACTTGCTGAAATTTTCCAGCATTTTCTCTTTCGGTGCGAGTCAAGGTCCTGGATCTTTCCCAGCACCTTCCGAACAAACACAACATCATCCCAGTTTGGGGCACATACATTTACCATCACCACTGCCATTCCCTCCAGTTTCTAGCTAACCATAATAAATCTGTCTCCCGGGCCTGCCTCTATCTTCCCTACCTCAAATGCCACCCGTTTGTTAATCAGGATGGCCACGCCCCTTGTTTTAAAGTCCAGTCCCGAATGGAATATCTGTCCGACCCATCCCTTCTTCAATCTAACTTGGTCTCCCAGCTTTAATTGCGTCCCTTGTAGCATGGCCAAGTCCGCTTTTAGCTGTCTCAAATGTACGAACACACGGGCCCTTTTGACCGGCCCATGCAGTCCAGGAACATTCTGATGTGTTGGGTGCTCTGGATCCGTGAAACACATACAGGCCACCAACACTTAAAATAGTACAACACTATTTTATTAAACTATAAACTGTTGAACATACTCTTACTGTGGGTTAACACGGTGTTAGATTAACTAAAGACCTGTGCCTATCCTAACCAGTCTAATCACTCAGCACATGGTGAGAATCTGTGCTGTAAATTGTGAGCTCTTGTACTTCTGAAAGGCTGCATCCCGAATAAGCGGGACAACTGATGCCCTCTGTCTTTATAGTGAGTGTGCTCTAACTGGTGATTGGCTGCGGTGTTATGCATTTGATTGGTCCTACTGTATGTCCATCAGTGTGTGTGTCTGCACCATGATATACTGGTGTATATTATGATATCCCCCCCCTTTCTGAAAAAAAAATTGTATGTTTGTGGCAATAAATAGTGTGTGTTGATAATGTTCCTAACTACGTGTGGGGTGCGAAGACGTATTTACAGGACTATGTACATGAAAACTAAGCTATATACAAGGGAAGGGTACAGAGAACTAGTATGCAACAAAAAAGAACGAGAACAATACTATGTACAAACCAAGAAAATGATCAAACAGGGCAAGGAAACAACTCAGAGAGTCCATAAATTTGTAAAGTTCATAAATTCAGTCTCTGAGGTGGGCGACGAATTCTGGTTGGCCGCCTCAAGGGTGGGTCGAGAGTTCAGGAGCAGGCGGGACTGCATCACAGTCGGGAGGAGGTGGTAGAGTGACAGGAAGCTCTGCATAGTCCATGGCAGGGTCAGCATGGGAGCGATGCAACACCGGAGGATCACGTGGCGATTGTGGAACAAGGCGAAGGGCTCGTCGATTGCGGCGCAGAATGGAGCCATCTAGTAGCTGAACCAGGAACGAGCGGGGCGCCACCTGCCTAAGGACAACAGCAGTTGCAGACCAGCCACCATTTGGGAGATGGACGCAAACATCATCGTCTGGAGTGAGAGCGGGGAGATCAGCAGCACGGGAATCATGAGTCGCCTTGTGCTGCGCACGAGACATCTGCATTTTGCGAAGAACTGGAACATGGTCGAGATTGGGTACATGGATGGATGGCACCGTCGTTCTCAGGGCGCGATTCATTAGGAATTCTGCGGGCGACAGCCAGTGGACAGCGGGGCGGAGCGATAGGCCAGCAAGGCAAGATGGAAGTCAGACCCAGCATCGGCAGCCTTGCGTAGGAGCCTCTTGACTATGTGAACCCCCTTCTCTGCTTTGCCATTTGACTGGGGGTATAGGAGACTGGATGTCACATGGGTGAAATTGTACCGCAGGGCAAATCTGGCCCATTCCTGGCTTGTGAAGCAGGGGCCATTGTCCGACATCACCGTGAGCGGGATGCCGTGCCGAGCAAATGTTTCTTTGCACGCCCGAATGTGAGGTTGTGCAATCTTATCACCTCCGGGTAGTTTGAAAAGTAGCCTACGATCAGGACATAGTCCCTACCCAACGCGTGGAACAGGTCGATGTCCACCTTGGTCCAAGGCGACGTGACCAACTCATGGGGCTGCAGAGTCTCTCGTGGTTGGCCTGGCTGAAAGCGCTGGCAGGTGGGGCAGTTGAGCATTGCATTGGCAATGTCGTCATTGATACCGGGCCCGTACACAGCCTCATGGGCTGGTCGACAACACTTCTCCATGCCCAGATGGCCCTCGTGTAACTGTTCTAGGACAAGCTGGCGCATGCTATGCAGGTTGACAATGCAGTCCAGTTTCAGGAGAACCCCATCAGCGAGTGCCAGATCGTCTCGGACGTTATAGAACTGAGGGCATTGGCCCTTGAGCCACCAGTCCGTCAGGTGGCGCATGACATGCTGTAGCAGGGGGTCAGCCGCCGTTTCGCGGCGCATTTGGACCAGGCGTTCATCTGAGGCAGGTAGATGGGAGGCTGCGAACGGTACCTGGGCGTCAACCTGGCAGACGAACCCCTCTGGGTCATACGGAGTGGTGACTGACCTGGAGAGGGCGTCCGCAACGATGAGATCCTTGCCTGGGGTATACACCAGCTGGAAATTGTATCGCCGGAGCTTGAGCAGAATACTCTGGAGGCAAGGCGTCATGTCGTTCAAGTCCTTCTGTATTATATTGACGAGCGGGCGATGGTCGGTCTCGACAGTGAATTGGGGAAGCCCATAGACATAGTCGTGAAACTTCACAACACCGGTCAGAAGGCCCAGGCACTCCTTTTCTATCTGCGCGTAGCGCTGCTCTGTGGGGGTCATCGCCCTTGATGCATACGCAATGGGGACCCATGACGAGGCCTCATCACGTTGCAAACGCACAGCTCCAATGCCAGACTGACTGGCATCCGTAGAGATTTTTGTCTCCTTTGCCGGATCAAAGAAGGCCAGGACCGGGGCCGTGGTTAGTTTGGCCTTTAGTTCCCTCCATTCTCGCTCGTGGGCAGGGAGCCATGGAAGTCTGTCGTCTTCCTGACCAGGTTCCTGAGAGCTGTGGTATGAGAGGCGAGGTTAGGAATGAACTTCCCTAAAAAATTCACCATCTCCAAGAAACGGAGGACCGCTTTCTTGTCTTCTGGCATTCTCATAGCTGTGATGGCAGCTACCTTGTCCGCATCCGGCCGCACACCCAAATGGGAGATGTGGTCCCCTAGGAATTTGATATCTGTCTGACCGAAAGAGCATTTGGCTCTGTTGAGGCGGAGGCCATGTTCATGTATGCGTCTGAAAATGCGCTGGAGCCGATTAATGTGCTCCTGCGGGGTGGTGGACCAGATGATTACATCATCGACATAGGCGCGAACACCTTCAGTCCCTTCCATCATTTGTTCCATGATCCTATGAAACATCTCGGATGCCGAGATGATCCCAAATGGCATTCTGTTGTAGCAATATCTTCCAAAATGGGTATTGAACGTGCAGAGCTTTCTGCTAGATTCATCCAGCTGGATTTGCCAGACTCCTTTTGAGGCATCGAGTTTGGGCATGAGCAATTTCACAAGTGAGCTCTTTGCGCTTGGGAATTGGATAGTGTTGCCTCATGATATTGCGATTAAGATCTTTGGGATCGATTCAAATTCTCAATTCGCCGGAAGGCTTTTTTACACATACCATGGAACTGACCCAGTCGGTTGGTTCCATGACCCTGGAGATCACTCCTTGGTCCTGGAGGTCTTGGAGCTGTTGCTTGAGGCGGTCCTTAAGGGGTGCTGGGACCCTGCGAGGTGCGTGCACCACAAGCGTGGCGTTCGGTTTTAAGAGAATCTTGTAGGTATACGGGAGCGTGCCCATGCCCTCGAAGACGTTGTGGTACTGGTTGATAATGGTGTTGAGTTGCGCCCTGAAGCCGGTGTCTGAAAAGGCAGACGCATCAACAGGAGAGAGAGAGTGAACCCTCTGCACTAGGTTCAACAGCTTGCATGCCTGCGCACCAAGCAAGGAGGCATTCGAGGAACCTACAATTTCAAACGGTAAGATGGCTTTCTGTGACCGATGCGTCACTTCCATTTGGCATGAGCCGCTGGCAGCTATGGCATTGCCATTGTAATCTAGTAATTGGCATGCTGATGGCAGGATGGCTGGTTTGACACGAAGGCTTTGGAGGTCAGACCGCACAATGAGATTGGCGGAGGCACCGGTGTCCAGGCAGAATCGTATTTGGGACCAGTTGACCGTAAGGGTGGCACACCACTCATCATCCGGATCCATGCTGTGTATCAGAGTAGGCTTGGTGCTGTGCTTTGGAGACATCCTGTTCTTTGTTCTGATGACGACTTGAAAAGGCGCCTTCGGGTCGTCGGTGTCAAAATCAGGGGACAGGTTTGGATCAGGGTCGTTGACTGTTTTGTGATTTGTTTTATATACCTGGTGCTGAAACTTTTTTACGATGACGTTTCATCCCTTAAAGGAGGAAGGTATGTTAAAGTCTTTCTTTTTGATTTCCCTTTGTTCCCATTTATTTTATCCTAATTGTTTTTTTTCCGGGGATCATTAATTGAGATATACCTGTAAGTCGATTGGAGTAAGTAGAGAATTCAAAGTTTCAAAAAGCTTGACAACTGGAACACTGTGCCCTCAAATTTTGTATTTGGAAAAGGAAATCCCAGACTTTCTGGTACCCAGCAGATTGGTGGGATTCAGTTTGATTGTCGGCTGTGCAGCCAATGGGTTGGCTTGGAACAGTATTCTGCCTGGCAACAGACAGGATTGATTCCTGTCAGGATTTCCAGAGAGAACCCAGCAGAAATCATGAGACCCTCAAAGTAAGAAGCTATGTTTTCTTCCTCTCTCTTGGCTGCTCGCTGCCTGCTGTCTCTGCAAGTCCATTGAGCGTTACAAGCTGATGGAAAATATAACATCCAACTGAAGGCCTAAACTGGAGAAATTAACTAATTGGAAGAAATCTATCTGAAGTCAAAAATCCCTCAGTGGAATTCTCTGCTCCCCACGCAGTCTGGGAGAATCGCGGGAGGGCTCCCGACATTTTTTACGCCCCTCTGGCACCCCCCGCGATTCCCCCCCCCCCCCCCCCCCCCCCCCGGCTCGGAAAAATCGCCGCTCGCCGTTTTTCACGATTCTCTGAGCCCGATGGGCCGAGCGGCCGACCCTTCACACCCGTTTCAACACGGCAGCAACCACACCTGGTCGCTGCATTCATGAAACGGGCGCCAGATGCCCGTTTGGGGCATCTAGGGGCCCGATTGAGATGGGCAGCACGGTAGCATAGTGGTTAGCATAAATGCTTCACAGCTCCAGGGTCCCAGGTTCAATTCCCGGCTGGGTCGCTGTCTGTGCGGAGTCTGCACGTCCTCCCCGTGTGTGCGTGGGTTTCCTCCGGGTGCTCCGGTTTCCTCCCACAGTCCAAAGATGTGCGGGTTAGGTGGATTGGCCATGTTAAATTGCCCGTAGTGTCCAAAAAAGTAAGGTTAGGGGGGGGGTTGTTGGGTTACGGGTATAGGGTGGATACGTGGGTTTGAGTGGGATGATCATGGCTCGGCACAACATCGAGGGCCGAAGGGCCTGTTCTGTGCTGTACTGTTCTATGACTGTGCTCGGGAGAGGATAGGCACGCGATCGGTGCCCACCGATCGTCGGGCCAGCGTCCAAAATGGGGACACTCTTTCCCCTCCGCCGCCCGGCAAGATCAAGCCGCCACGTATTGCCGGTCGGCTGAGGAGAAAGACGGCCACTGCGCATGCACGGGTTCGTGCCGTCTGCGCGATGAAGTCATCCGCGCATGCGCGGGTTGGAACCGGCAACCCGCGCATGCGCGGATGACTTCACAAATGCGCCAGACGCACATCATTCTCGGCGCGACGAGGTCGCTGCCGAGAATGACGGAGGCCCGCACCTAGCCCCCCGGGTGGGGGTGAATTAGGTGCAGGGAGCGGGCTACGAGGCCATCGTGAACCTCGGCCGAGTTCACGACGGCCTTCACGAATTCGGCCCCCTGCAGAGAATTCCGCCGCCTATCTTTTATTTTTTTTGTCATTATTTTCTTCTCAATCCACCGCCCTTTCAAACGACATTGTCTGTCTGTGTATGAGTGTGTGTGTAGAGTGGGATGAATTAAAAAGGGGATTTGGAAATTCGATGGTAGTTAACCAGTTTTGTTGCCTATTTAACACTAATTACTGTTGAATATTAATAGGTTATTTATGTTAAAATGTACCATCTGATGGCTGTATTTAATTGGGATCAAAACCAAGACATACGGGATGTTATGTTATGTGAGAGTACCTTTAAGAAATGAGTGTTTATAAATGGGTGTGTATAAAAGTATCTGTAGAGAGAGTACCTTTAAGAATTAGGTGTTTATTACTGCAGTGATGTCAGAGAGTGGGTGGAGCTGGGCTGTCTGTCAGCTTTTTACTTTTGTTTTAGGCTGTTTGCTGCAGGGTGTGTTTAGTTTCGTTTTCAGAGCTGGATAGCTGCAGTCACAGCCAGAAGGTGTATTAGAGTCTCTCTCTGTAATCTAAAGAATGTAAATTGATACTTTGGTGATTTAAAACTAATAACAGTACTGACTTTAACCTGATGTGCTTCTGGTAAAAGGTGTTTAAAGTCTTATGGATGTTAAAAAGAAAGCTTAAAGGATTACTAAGTGTTGTATTCTTTGGGGGTTGTATTTGAATTAATGGTTGCTAAGGTGTTCACTGTATGTTTTAAAAAGGTTAACCTGTAGAATGGGCCATGTGCTCCCCATACCACAATCTATTCAAAGTCGTGGGTCAGGTGAACTCCATGATCCACATTGGGGTTCTCTAAACCCTGGCCCATAACAGTTAGCCAACGCCAAATCGGGAAAGACGATTGGGCGGAGAATCGGTTCGGACACCGAAATCGTGGCAGGTGCGATTTGACAACAAATCGCAATGCTCCAGCACCTTGACAGCAGCGTCAATGCCTTCCGGAACGCACATACAGTAGATACCGTTTGCATATCATTAGCGGGCCCGACCTGGTATTCTCCGGAGCCTCTGCGGTTCTCCACCTCCAAAGGCCAGGTTTCCAACGGCGTAATTCACTTGTGCTTTAAAGATCGTGAAACCGGTGTGGCGGCATAGGGAAGGTGCCCAACATTGCCACAGTTTGTTGACAGTGGTGCTGCTGGCTTAGGGGCTTCTGCCAGGGCTGGGGGGAGTAGTACAGGGTGGCCAAGAGGTGGACTCTGGGGTGGACGGGCAGGGAACACCATTGCCGCAGCCAGCAAGGCAGTCATGCAGCTGCACCCATCCCTAACAGCCCACTTTGAACTTAGTGCTATGGGTTGTATAGGTGTCCCCCCAGGGCAACCCTTGGGTGCCCTCTGGGCCCAGCTGTATGGGCGCGCTCCAGTACAACCAGTGCCACCTTGCTGGCTGGGATGAGTATTTGTGGGGATTGTAATGTATATTTGCAGCTGCAGCGTGTCATCCTCCCAAGTGTCAATCACGGACCTGGGGAATCCCACACCGATTTTCATTGGAATCGAATGTGTTCCACACAGCATCGGTGCTAGCCCCTCAATGGTAACAGAATAGGCCCAGGTGTGGCACCGGTTTTTCAGTCATAGAAGTCCACGGATTCAGCATTGGCGTCAATACTGAAACAAAGAATCCGGCCCATTTCTATTTCACTAACTTTAATTGTGTTGTGACCCCAGGTCACATGGGGCTAGAATCAACTGTGTACTATCCCTGGGGTCCGTGACAATGGTAACATTAACAGAGCTGTGTTGATTTGCTGAATGTGATTTAAGTTATAAAGCAGTTGCAATTGGACACACACATTAAGCAAATTTATGCGGCAGCATTATTTGTTTCAACAAGATAAATTGAATATGCTGCTTCTTCACCTAAAGCATGCTTTCTGTGTTTTGTGGGAAATAGAGAGTTTTCCAAAGAGAGGGAGAAGGCCAAAGCTCGTGGTGATTTTCAAAAGCTGAGGGAAAAACAACAGTTAGAGGAGGATCTCAAAGGCTATCTGGACTGGATTACACAAGCTGAAGACATAGATCCAGAGAATGAAGATGAAGGAATGGATGAAGATAAACCTAGAAACTGTAAGTAATAACATTTCACTTCCAGATGTCGTACTTATATTGTCATGGGAGTGTCCCTTTAAGAAATGTTTTTGTCTTGTAACATGGCTTCAGTGATGTCATTGTGTGGGTAGAGCTGGGCTGTGGCTCTGGGAGTTGGTTTTACTTTCGCTTTGGGTTTGGAGCTGGTTTATGGTTATGAGGTTTTACTTTTGTTTTTATATTTGGCTGCTGTAGACTCAGACAGAGAAGTATTTTGGCCTGTCACTCTATTCTAAATATTAAAGAGTTATTCCAAGGAAGAAATTCAATTATTATAGTTACCTACTGTTTGGAAAAAAAGGGGTTTTTGGTTTATGGGATCTTGTTATTGCATTAGAACAGTTAAGGGGGAAATTATTAAGGGTTATACATAGATTACTGTAGCTGTGCAGGGTCTTTATGTTTGTCATTTATAACAATTCTGACTGTGTGTGCTTATACAACTGTTAACTAAATTCATAGAACAAAGCTTGTTTTTTGATTAAAAGTGTTTAAGATCTCTGTTGAATAACACCTGAAAGGCAGGCTCTTGTGTTCATCATGACCAAAATCAATAAACAGTTATAGGTCAGGTGAATTCCATAATATAATTTGGTGTTTTCAAAATCCTGGCCCATTACAAATTGGGGGCTCATCCGGGATAAGAGTCTATCTTTTGCGATTGGGTTGGCTTTGTGAACTTAAAGACAGTGAGGGGTGAGCATATTTGTGATTGCTTTTCAGGTGTTGTATTCAAGTTTAAATAGAGAGTGTGTTGTGGACAATGGCTCTTTCAGAGGCTCAGAAGTGTTTTGGGGTGGAGAAGGTCACACGCAGTACCTTACAAGCAGAGACTAAAAAAAGGCTTTTGGATTTGGCAAAAACATTGCAGTTAACACTGCCTGATAAAATACGACAAGAAGAGGTAATTGCGGCAGTAGCTGAGCATTTAAAATTGCCTAAGACACAGTCAGAATCATTGGAAATTGCAAGAATTCTATTACAGATCAAACAGCCTGAACATGAAAAAGAATTAAAGCAGATCGAATACAAAATGAGAGTAAAAGAACCAATGGCCCGAGCAGAACTAAAAGAGAGAGAAAGGGAGGTACAGATCACAGAAAAAGAAAAGGAGAGTGAAGAAAGAGAAAAAGAACGAATAGCCCCAGCAGAATGAAAAGCAAGAGAAAGGGAGGTCCAGATCAGGGAAAAAGTAAAAGATAGAGACTTTGAACTTCAGAAACTGGCCATGAAACGTGAAAGTCAGTTAAAATTGGCAGAGGAGAAATGTACAGTCTGAGGATAGTGATGGGGATAGTGAGAAAGAGCGTCATAGTTGAAGGCTTGGTGGGGATCTATTTAAATATGTCCCAGCATTGCCAGGGTTTGATGAGAAGAATGTAGAAGTCTTTCTCATTACATTTGAGAAGGCAGGTAAACAAATTGAATGGCCACAGGATATGTGGGTATTACTGATTCAAACAAAATTGGTTGGTAGAATGAGTGAAGTATTTGCATCACTATCAGAGGAAGAATTTGGGACATATGAGGAGGTGAAAAAATCCATCTCAGGTGCAGATGAACTAGTGCCTGAACCCTACAGACAAAGGTTTAGAAATTTAAGGAAAGAATTTGGTCAAACATACATAGAGTTTGAAATGATCAAACAGAGTAATTTTGACAGGTGGATAAGGGCTTTGAAAATAGACCAAACGTATGAAGCTCTCAGAGAAATTATACTTTTGGAGGAGTTTAAAAATTCAATTCCTGGTGTAATGAGAACCCACGTGGAATAGCAGAGGGTTAAAACTGCGAGATTAGCAGCAGAAATAGCAGATGATTATGAATTAATCAAAGTTTGGTTTCCGACATCAGTTTCATGAATCAAAGTTTGGTTTCCGACATCAGTTTCAGCCTGTGAGGAAAAGAGAATTACTCAGGTTGTAAAGGTAAAGGAGATCTAATGAGAGGTAATAAGGATAGTGGATCTCAGATTTAAAAATGTATCCATTAGGGTGGAAGAGAAATGAAAGGTTTTGGATGTTTTTACTGTAATAAACTAGTCCACGTAAAGTCACAGTGTTGGAGATTGAAGAAAAGCACTGGGAAGGCTGATGTGGTAAAACAGGATAAGCCAGTGGAGTTTGTTGATGTGGTAAAGGAAAGCCCAATTGAAGCGAAGGAGGTGCCTAATCAAGAGGAGATCGGGAAGAAGGTGCCAGATCTCTTTAAAGAGGGTAGTTAATGCTACCCCACTATTTAGAAAGGGAGGTAGCGAGAAAACGAAATTATAGACCAGTAAGGTTGGTGTCGGTTGTGGGGAAAATTCTAGAATCCATGATCAAAGATTCTACTCATGTGGGTAAAGTTTACTCATGTGTACCAGGTGGAGTAGGTAAAGAAGTCAAAATTTTATGTGATACAGGAGCTAGTCAATCTTCAATAGTAAGTGATCAGGAATTATGTAGTTGGGAGGAATATTGCCAGAAAAGGCGATGATATGTGGAATTCAGGGTGAGAAAGTAGTGTTCCATTATATAAAATAAGGTTGGAAAGTCCAATGAAGAGTGGTGAAGTGGTTGTAGGAGTAATAGAGAAACTATCTTGTCCAGAAATACAGTTTAATTTGGGTAATGATGAAGGTGGGTTGTGATGCCAACTGTGGTTGATAAGCCAATAGATAATCAAACAACTGAATTGTTGAAGGACAAAATTCCTGGGACTTTTCCAGATTATGTAGTAACAAGGTCGCAAAGTCACAGGTTAAGACAAGGGGAGAAATAAAAGAGCGAAGGTAAAGGGTGAGATTCTCTGATCCTGAGGCTCATTGTTGACGCCGTCGTAAACACCGTTGCGTTTCTTGACGGCGTCAACATGGCCACAGGAGCAGCGAATCTGACCCCTACATGGGGCCAATATGGCACTGGAGCGACTCATGCCACTCCAGCTGCCGATCACTGGTGTCAGATGGGCGCCGCAGGTCTGCGCATGCTCAGTGGGACCGGTACCAATGCGCGCATGTGCAGTGGCTCCCTTCTCCGCGCCGCCCCGATGCAATATGGCATAGGGCGACAGGGGCCGATGCGGAACAAAAGAGGCCCCCAGCCCGAGAGGCAGGCCACCAATTGGTGGGCCCCGATTGCGGGCCAGGTCACAGTGGAGGCCCCCCCTCCCCCCAGGGTCGGAGCCTCCTCCCTCACCACCAGGCCGCTCTCGGAAGGATCCACGCCGAGGTGCTGCGGGGTAAGAGCAGGTGTGAATGACGTCGGCGGGACTTGGCTTTTTTTTACGTGGCCGCTCGGCCCATCCAGTGCGGAGAATCGCCGGGGGGCCAGGTAGAGCAGCCCCCGACCGGCACGTGCCGACCGCGCCAGGGCCAATGGTGCCGGTTCTCCGCTCTCCGTAGAACCGGCGAACCGCATAGGGGTGGCGTGACACTATTCACACCCATCCCTGCGATTCTCCACCCTGGGCCCGGGGTGAGAGAACCCCGCCCAAAGTTTTTTTTTTGTAAACATTTTATTGAGGTATTTATGGTTTTATAACAACAACAGAATAAACAATGTACATGAAAATATAAACATAGTGCAAAAGCCGTCTTCCTCCCTTACAGGTCCCACCTTTACTGACCCCCTACTCTAAACTGAACTAAAACCCAACCTTTCTGTTGACAATTAATTTTCCCCAAAGAAGTCAACGAACGGCTGCCACCTCCGGACGAACCCGAACATTGATCCTCTCAAGGTGAACTTGATTTTCTCCAAACAGAGCAAGCTAGCTATGTCAGTTAGCCAGGTTTCTGACTTTGGGGGCTTTGAGTCCCTCCAAGCTAATAGTATCCGTCTCCGGGCTACCAGGGAAACAAAGACTGGAACGTCTGCCTCTTTCTCCTCCTGGATTCCCAGGTCTTCCAACACTCTGGACTCGGTGCCACACTTGTTTTCACAACTTTGGACATAACATCTGCAAACCCCTGCAGAATCCCCTAAGCTTCGGGCTTGCCCAGAACAAGTGGACATGGTTCGCTGGCCCTCCCGCAGACCTTGCGCACCTATCTTCTACCCCAAAGAACCTGCCCATCCGAGCCACTGTCATGTGAGCCCAATGACCGACCTTGTGTCGACTCCTGTGTCGGAAGCCTGTTTCTCGTTTCACTGCATCCAGTTGCAGTCGACATTAGACCAACTCAGATAACACATCAGGTGCCACCCTTGTTTACAACACCTTGGACATGACATCCGCAAACCCCTGCCAGAATCCCCTGAGCTTCGGGCATGCCCAGAACATATGGACATGGTTCACTGGTTCTCCGCACATCTTGCGCACCTATCTTCTACCCCAAAGAACCTGCTCATCCGGGCCACTATCATGTGGGCCCGGTGAACAATCTTAAACTGCATCAGGCTGAGCCTGGCACATGATGTGGACACGTTGACTCTACTCAATGTGTCCGCTCAGAGACCATCCTCTATCTCGCCTCCTAACTCCTCTTCCCACTTGCGTTTCAACTTCTAGGTCTGCATCTCCTCTGACCCCATAAGTTCCTTGCAAATGTCAGAAACCCTCCCTTCATCCACGCACACTCAGGAAACTACCCTGTCCTGTATCCCCCTTGGCGGTAGGATCGGAAAGGTTGAGACCTGCCTGCGTAGGAAGTCCCGCGCCTGCAGGGACCTAAACTCATTTCCTCCCATCAATCCAAATTTCTCCTCCAGCTCCCCTCTATAAACATACCTCCCATCCTCTCAATCCCTGCTCTCTCCATCTCTGGAACCCTCCATCCAGCCTTCCCGGGAAACTGGTGATTATTGCAGATTGGAGACCAGACCGATGCTCCCTCCACTCCCACATGTCTCCTCCATTGCCCCCAGACTCTCAGGGGCGCCACGATCACGGGGCTGGTGGAGTACCATGCCGGTGGGAACGGCAGAGGCGCCGTTACCAATGCCCCCAAATTAGTGCCCTTGCATGATGCCGCCTCCACTCGCTCCCACACCGACCCTCCCCCACCAGCCACTTCCTAATCATGGTTATATTCGCCGCCCTATAATAATTACTAAAGTTCGGCAGCGCCAGCCCGCCCTCCCCCCGGCTCCGCTCCAGCATCCCTTTTTTTACTTGCGGGGTCTTACCCGCCTATACAAAGCCAGTGATCATCTTATTGACCCGTTTAAAACAGGACCACGGAATAAAGAAGGGGCACATATGGGCAGCAGGGTAGCATCGTGGTTAGCATAAATGTTTCACAGCTCCAGGGTCCCAGGTTCAATTCCCGGCTGGGTCACTGTCTGTGTGCAGTCTGCACGTCCTCCCCCTGTGTGCGTGGGTTTCCTCCGGGTGCTCCGGTTTCCTCCCACAGTCCAAAGATGTGCGGGTTAGGTGGATTGGCCATGCTAAATTGCCCGTAGTGTCGTACAAAAAGTAAGGTTAAGGGGGGATTGTTGGGTTACGGGTATAGGGTGGATACGTGGGTTTGAGTAGGGTGATCATGGCTCGGCACAACATTGAGGGCCGAAGGGCCTGTTCTGTGCTGTACTGTTCTATGTTCTATGTTCTATGACACTGAAACACAAACGGGAATCTCGGGAGGACCGTCATTTTCACTGTCTGCACTCTCCCAGCGAGTGACAACGGGAGTGTGTCCCACCTTCGGAAATCATCCTTCATTTGGTCTACTAATTGGGCCAAATCTAACTTGTGTAGGTGTTCACATTCCCGCGCCACCTGAATGCCTAGAATGAAAGGTTCCCCCTACCACCCTAAACAGCAGATCTCCCAATCGCCTCTCCTGCCCCCTTGCCTGGATCACAAACATCTCACTTTTCCCCATATTCAGTTTATAATCCGAGAACCGGCCAAATTCCCCCAGAATCCTCATAATTTCTTCCATCTCTTCTATTGAGTCCAAAACATATAGGAGCAGGTCGTCTGCATATAGCGAAACCCGGACCAGCCCCTTCCAGCCCCTTGAGACTCTCAGCGCTTTTGCCAGCGGCTCTATATCCAGTGCAAACAACAGTGGGAAGAGTGGGCATCCCTGCCTCGTTCCCCAATGCAGCCTGAAATAGTCCAATATCGACCTGTTCATCTGTACGCTCGCAACAGGAATCTGATACAGCATCCTGACCCAGTCAATGAAGCCCGCCCAAATCCAAACCGCCTCAGTACCTCCCACAGATATTCTCATTCCACCCAATCAAATGCCTTCTCTGCGTCCATTACTACCACTACCTCCCCGTCCCTACCTTCTGAGGGCATCATGGTCACATTTAACAACCTTCTTACGTTGGCCGCCAACTGCCTACCCTTAACAAATCGCGTCTGATCCTCTCCAATCAAGTCCAGAACGCAGTCTTCAATCCTAGAGGACAAGATTTTGGCCCACAGTTTGGCGTCTACATTTAGTAGGGATATCGGCCTACAGGACCCGCATAGCTCCGGGTCATTATCCCACTTCAGGATCAATGAGATAGTGGCCTGCGACATCGTCGGGGGAAGCATTCCACGCTCCCGTGCCTCATTAAATGCCCTCATCAATAGCGACCCTAATATCCCAAAAAACTTTTTATAAAACTCCACTGGGTACCCGTCCAGCCCTGGGGCTTTACCCGACTTCATGGCGTTCAGCCCATCTGCTATTTCCTCCAACCCAATCGGGGTCCCCAGCCCTTCTACCAAATCCCCGTCGACCTTCGGGATCTTCAGCCCCCCTAAAAAGTCTCTCATCCCCTCCGGCACAGCTGGGGGATCCAACTCATACAACCTACTGTAAAACTCCTTGAATGCCTTATTAACCCCTGCTGAATCTCCAACCAGGTTCCCGTCCCCGTCCTTTACTTTCCCTATCTCACTGGTTCCCTCCATCTTTTTGAGCTGCTACGCAATAATTATGGTGGCCTTTCATAAATCGCCCCCTCGCCTTCCTCAGCTGCTCCACTGCCTTCCCTGTAGTTAACAAGCCAAACTCCACCTGTAGCCTCCATCGCTCCCTCAGAAGCCCTGCTTCTGGGGTCTCCGCACATCTCCTGTCGACATGCAATATCTCCTTTATCAGTCGGTGCATCTCTGTTCTATTTGCCTTCTCCCTATGGGACCGTATCTAGACCAACTCCCCTCTAACTACCACCTTCAATGCCTCCCAGACCACCGTCGCTGAAACTTCACCTGTGTCGTTAACTTCCAGTTAGTTCTGAATACATTTCCTCAGCCGCCCACACACCTCTTCATCAGCTAAAAGTCCCACGTCCAGCCTCCAGTGCGGGTGCTGGCTACTCTACTTGCTAACCTGTAGGTCAACCCAATGCAGGGCATGATCCGAGATTGTGATCGCCGAATACCCCGTGTCCACTACCCCCATCAGTGGAGCCCTGTTCAAAATAAAAAAGTTAATCCGGGAGTACACTTTATGCACATGTGAGTAGAAGGAGAACTCCTTCACTCTTGGCCGCCCAAACCCCACCCATTTGCTCCATGAACCCCTTTACTCCTTTGCCATTGCTGGAACCCTGCCTCTCCTTGAGCTTGACCGATCTTGCCCACTGTCGATGACTGTGTTAAAAATCCCCCCCCCCCCACGACCAACTTATGCAAATCCAGGTCCAGGATCTTCCCCAATATCCTCTTTATAAACTCCATATTATCCCAACTTGGCGTGTACACATTCAGTAGTACCACCGGCAGCCCCTCCAGCTTCCCACTGATCAAAATGTACCGGCCTCCCACATCCGCAGCTATTCTTCCCGCTTCGAATGACACTCGCTTATTAATCAGGATTGCGACCCCTCTAATCTCAGAGTCCAGCCCCGAGTGGAAAACCTGTCCGACCCATCCCTTCCTTAGTCTGACCTGGTCAGTTACTCCAAGGTGCATCCCCTGCAGCATTACCATGTCTGTCTCCAGTCCCCTCAAATGCGCGAACACGCATGCCCTCTTAACCGGCCCATTTAGCCCTCTTATGTTCCAGATGATCAGCCTGGTTGGGGGACTTATCGCCGCCCCCCTACCCCTTCGCCGATCAGCCATCACCTTTCTTGGGCCAGTTTCCAGCCTGCGCCCCACGCATCCGTTGGTCTGCCCCCAGGCAGCTACCCGCCCCCAACCACCTTTCTGTCCCACAGCAAATGTCGCTCCCCCGTCAGCAGTGCATTCCCCCCCCCCCCCCGGTAACAGCACTATGTATACCAACCCCTTCAACAATCATAACATCTGCTCACCCCGCACTGCGCTTCTGTGAGCTAGCCCACCTAGCTAGCTTGGTGACCCCGCCCATGGCACCAGACATTTTCCCACCTACTGTTCCCACCTCCCCATCCCCCGCTCAGACACACATATGCAAAAGAAAAACAATCCCAACACAATTGCCCGAAAAGAAAACGTGAAAAACAAAGAAAATATCAAACAGAAGATCCAACATCTAACAATCACACCTCCATCCCCCATCAGTGCAAAGGTAAACTTTAAATCACGCAGCTCTGCAACAAGCCCAAAATAAATACAGAAGGCATTACAAATAATGTACGAAAAACAAGAAACTTATTTTTTTTAAACATGAGCGCTGCAACAAAGTTCAAAGACCTCAGTCCACCACCAGCCCTTCCTTTCTAGCGAAGTCCATCGCTTCCTTGGGTGACTCAAAATAAAAATGTTGCTCCTCATACATGACCCAAAGATGGGTCGGATACAGCAGTCCAAATTTAACCATTTTCTTGAAAAGGTTTGACTTTATCTGGTTGAACCCCGCTCTTCTCCTGGCCACCTCCGCACTTAGATCCTGATAGATCCGTAGGATACTATTCTCCCATTTGCAGCTCCATGTCTGCCTGGCCCTCCATAAAATACATTCCTTGTCCAAGTACCTGTGAAATCTCACCCCCATTGCCCTCGTTGTTCCCCCACATGCGGCTTCCTCGCACGGGTTCTGTGAGCACTGTCCAGCTCCAAGGGTCGGGGGAATGCCTCATCCCCCAGCAGCTTCTCGAGCATGTCCACTTTATATCCCCCAGCGTCCGCTCCTTCGGACCCCTCCAGGAGACCAATGACTCTCAAGTTCTGCTGGCGGGACCTATTCTTAAGTTCCTCCACCTTCTCCAAGAGCCTTTTTTGCTGGTCTCTCAGTATTCCCACCTCCAACTCCACTGCTGTTTGATGTTCCTCCTGCTCAGCCAGCGCCTTCTCCAGTTTCTGGATTGCCTGGTCTTGAGCATCCAATCTAAGTTCCAGCCGCGCAATCGATTCATTAATCGGGTCCAAGCATTCCTGTTTCTGCTTGGCAAAGCCGTCCTGAATGACTGCATCAGCTGCTTCGTCGACCGCTGGGTTGTCAAGCCAGGACCCCCGTCGTCTGCCATTCTTTCTCCCGCTGCAGCTTCAGCCCAAGCCTTCTCTGTTCGCCTATTTCTTCCTTTGCGTGCACTTCTCGTCCGCCTCTCCATGCACAGATGTAGGAATCCACTTCACAATTGCCTCCACCATCAATTTACCGAATCAAATCCGACAAAAAAAATCGGGGGGAAAAGGTCCAAAGGTTCAACCGAAGCGGGAGCCACCAAATGTGCGACCTACTCCTTCATAGCCGCCACCGGATCAGATCGTTCGAATAGAACAAGAAGAAGTGGAGGATGAGGCGGATATTTTTAAATCAGGAAACTTGGCAAAGTTACAACAGAAAGATCCAGAAATAAAACGGATGTATCAGAAAGCATACACAGAGAGGAATCTGAGTGTATACCAGAATGTTATTACCTTAAAAATGATGTCTTAATGAGAAAATGGAGACCTTTACATATGCAGGCGGATGAAAAGTGAGCAGAAGTTCATCAAGTGATATTGCCGGTTCGGTATTGAAAGATGTTCCGAGTAGCACATGAGATACCAGTGGGAGGTCATTTGGGAGTAAGGAAAACTCAAGCTAAAATACAAAAACATTTTTATTGGCCTGGACTACATAAAGATGTAGATAAATTTTATCGATCATGTCAGACATGTCAAGTGATAGGGAAACCTCAAGCGGTGATAAAACCAGCACACTTAATACCCATTTCAGCATTTGAGGACCCTTTTACAAGGGTCTGAATTGATTGCGTAGGACTGTTTCCAAAAAATGAAAAATGGGAATCAATATCTTTTGACTATAATGGATGTGTTTACTAGGTCTCCAGAGCCACTCCAGTACGTAATATTACAGCTAAAAAGATTGTGGAGGAGTACTTAAATTCTTTACTAAATAAGGACTACCCACAGAAATACAATCGGATCAAGTATCAAATTTTCCCTCAAGACTATTTAACGAAGTTGAGGATAGCTTAGGAGTAAAACAATTTAATCAACTGCGTACCATCCAGAATCGCAGGGAGCGTTAGAACAATGGCATCAGATGTTAAAGACAACGTTGAGGACTTATTGTCAAGATTATCCAGAGCATTGGGATAAAGGAATTCCATTCGTACTGTTTGCAATTAGGGATGCACCTAATGAGTCAACCAAATTCAGTTCTTTTGAACTAATTTTTGGCCATGAGGTAAGAGGACCACTTAAATTGATTAAGGAGAAATTGGTAAGTGAGGAGTCTGAAATTGCATTATTGGATTATGAGTCAAATTTTAGGGAATGATTAAATAGAGCAGGTGAATTGGCTCGATAACATTTAAACGGTGCACAGCATGTGACGAAACAGGTAACGGACAAGAACCTGTAAAAGCAAGGTTTTGTGGACCTCATCAGATTGAAAGGAAATTGATGGAAATTGAGGTGAATTATTTGGTAAACACCAGAAAGAAGGAAAACTCACCGAGTGTGTCATGTGAATATGCTTAAAAGGTATTTTGAAAGGGAAGCAGAGCAAAAGACGTAGGTTTTAGTGATTATATCTCATAGTGAAGAACCAAATCCAGATGAGTCTGAATTTGACAATCCTCAAATTAAATTGTATAATGAGGATGTTATTAAAAATTGGGATAAATTATTGTGTTACCTTCCAGAGAACAAACAAACTGACCTGAAAGAGTTTTTAATATCACATGGGAAAGTTTGTGGAAATAAGTTGGGAAGTACTAAAATGGCTATACATGAAGTAGATGTGGGAAATGCTGTTCCAATTAAACAATATCTATATAGACTTAACCCGTTAAAATTGGCACAGGTTCAAAAAGAAATGGAAAGTATGCTTAAAAATGGCATCATTGAAGTGGGTTGCAGCCATTGGAGCTCTCACCCATAGTGATATTACCGAAACCGGACAGTACCCAACGATTGTGTGTGGACTCTCGAAAAGTTAATTCAGTTATTAGAACAGACTATTTTCCTATCCCACGATTGGAGGACAGAATTGAGAAGGTGGGAAAATCAGCTTTTATCTCAAACTGGATTCACTCAAAGATTATTGGTAGGTTCCTTTATCCGAAAGGGTGAAGGTTTCAGCTTTTGTGACTCCAAATGATATATATCAATTCAAAGTTATGCCATTTGGCATGAAAAACGCCCCAGCCACATATCAACGGTAATCTTTAGTCAGACATGGAAAGAACATTTGAAGCATCTGATGGAGTTGAAATGAAAATCGCTTCAAATGAAGTTACTGTGAAAAGCCCCTAGTCGCCACATTCTGGCGCCTGTTCAGGGAGGCTGATACGGGAATCGAACCGCGATGCTGGCCTGCCTTGGTCTGCTTTCAAAGCCAGCGATTTAGCCCTGTGCTAAACAGCCCATGTTTTGGTGGTAAACCTAGTCAAATGTGAGTTTGGAAATGCCCAAGTTACGTTCCTTGGCCATACAATTGGACATGGACAAATGGTTCCACGGGATGTGGAAACAAAAGTTATTGGGGAGTTTCCAATACCCTCAACACAAAGGGAAATAATGTGATTTCCTGGCAGGAGCGTTTTTTTAACGTTTTTACTGAATTTTAGCAGCGTGGTTGCTCCACTGACAGACTTGCTGAAGAAGCGTAGCAAATTTCAGTGGACAGAGGAGTGTGAACAGGCATTTGAAGGCCTAAAGGCAGTGTTAACCACTGCTCCTGTGTTGGAGAATTACAAAAGGCTTTCCCCACACCCGCACTACTTGCCTTCAAACAACCGCGGAACCTCAAACAGACCATTGTTTGCAGCAAACTACCCAGCCTTCAGGAGAACAGCGGCCCCGACACCACACAACCCTCCCATGGCAACTTCTGCAAGACATGCCGGATCATCAACATTGGTACCGCCATTACACGTGAGAGCACCACTCACCAGGTACGTGCTGCATCCTCGTGTGACTCTGCCTGCGTTGTCTACCACATACGCTGCAGGAAAGGATGTCCTGAGGTGTGGTACATTGGCGAGACCATGCATATACTGTGACAACGGATGAACGGACATCGCGCGACAATCGCCAGGCAGGAATGTTCCCTTCCAGTTTAGGAACACTTCAGCAGTCAAGGGCATTCAGCCTCTGATCTTCAGGTAAACATTCTCCAAGGCGGCCTTAAGGACGCGCGACAACACAGAATCGCCGAGCAGAAACTGATAGCCACATTCTGCCACATTCTGCACATTCTGGCCTCAACCGGGACCTTGGATTCACCTCCCACCAACTGTCCTGGTTTGAGACATTCACACCTCTTTAACCTGTGATTATCCCTCTCTCCAGTCTCTGCGTCTGAACCTGTAAAGACGTAATTACCTGCAAATACTCACATTCAAAGTATCATCTTGCATCATTGACTTAGTCTGTATATGTGGTTATGGAACCCATCTCACTCACCTAATGAAGGGGCTGTGTTCTGAAAGCTAGTGATTAGAAACAAACCTGTTGGACTTTAACCTGGTGTTGTAAGACTTCATACTGTTCTCGCCCTAGTCCAACTCCAGGATCTCCACAGCATTTATATATATATATATATATATATATATAGTGAATAGCTGGGGTCCCAACACCGATCCCTGAGGTGCACTACTAGTCACTGCCTGCTATTTGGAAAAAGAGCTGTTTATTCCTACTTTTTCATTCCTGTCTGCGAACCGGATTTCAATCCATCTCAATACACTACCTCAAATCGCATGCGCTTTAATTTTACATGCTAATCTTAAATGTGGGACTTTGGCGAAAGCCTTCTGAAACTCCAAATATACCACATCCATTAGCTTCTCCTCATCAACTCTCCCAGTTACACACTCAAAGAATTCCAGTAGATTCGTGAAGCATAATTTCCCTTTCATAAATCCATGCTGACTCTGTCCAATCTTGCCAATGTTTTCCAAGTGGTCTGCTATAGAATCTTTGATCATGGATTCTAGAATTTTCCCCACAACTGACACCAGCCATACTGGTCTATGATTCCTTTTTCTCCCTACCTCCTTTCCTAAATAATGGGGTTGCATTAGCTACCCTCCTATTTAGTTGTTGAGATTATATTCCCAAGAATTTCTTGTATAATTTTTTTCCTTCAATATCATTTTAGACACTGGCTGTAATTCTCTGGTTGTCAGACTGAACTTTTGCCGTGGGCAGAGCACCCCTGCCAGCGGGTTTGGCACGTGAGGTTGTTTCAATGTGAAATTCTTTTTTTTAAATAAATTTGGAGTGCCCAATTCATTTTTTCCAATTAAGGGAAATTTAGCGTAGCCAATCCACCTTGCCTGCACATCTTTGGGTTGTGGAGGTGAAACCCACACAAACATGGGGAGAATGTGCAAACTCCACACGGATTGTGACCCAGAGCCGGGATTGAACCTGAGACCTCGGCGCCGTGAGGCAGCAGTGCTAACCACTGTGCCACTGTGCTGCCCTCAATGTGAAATTCCATTGACAAGGAACAGGAAGATAGAATCCCACTGCCAGTGAACGGTGCACGGCTGAGGAGCATGTGGCTGGGGATCAGAGAATCCTGCCCACTGTTTATGGGTAATTTAATGAAACAATTGAGTCTGTTTAACATTTTGATAGTTTCAGTTATTTTGGATGGAATCAGCTGGAATGCTAGATCTAAGCTTGTATTATAAAATCAAATTCAAAGGTTTCTTCCAAATTATTCAATGAGACTGGGAGTTTTCTGAGGTGTGTATAGTTTAAAGTTCAAGCTCTACAACCTGTCTGTTCATTAATCTAATTAGTCAGCCATTTATAACTGACATGGAATGTATTAAAGTACCAGACTCTTTAAATAGACAGTTAAACTTCCTTCTGATAATTTAAATGTTGCAACTATGCTAAGTATGCCCCAAAGGGAATCCTAAAATAGCCAGTCTATCATGTTTCATGTATTAACAGGAATGTTGAAGCTTTTTTCAGAACAAAAGTAAGTTCCTCTAATCTCTTAAGAGTATTCAGAAGAGTCATGCTGACGCAGGTACAAAATTAGGTACAAATCTGATCAAAATAGAACTATTTTTTAAAACTTAAAATGTTCTTTTACCTAACAAGATTCAGCCCAATACGATTTCACTATGTTTTCAGTGTATAGGCAGTTGGTAAGAGAGCAAGCTATACTGCTATATTCACTATGTTTGGTCAGTTAATTTGTGTGGCAACTCTATCCTGTTCCTGCTGCTGTTTCTAAATGTTCCTCTTCGTTTATCTCCTGTATTATTAAATAATTATCCTGTATTTTATTTTTTTAGTCTCTATTTCTCCTCAGCTTATGCTTGTTAATCTTTCTCTAAAAGACCCATCACTGATTTTCATTATTCGAGATATTTGAAATAATTTAAATGCAGAATAAAACTTTATAGGCTAAATTTCAACTCCCAATGGTCAGTGGCAGGGCTGAGATAGATTGGAAAGCATGTTGCCAAGGGGCGGCACGCTGGCGCAGTGGTTAGCACTGCTGTCTCACGGCACCAAAGACCCAGGTTTGATCTCGGCCCCGAGCCACAATAATGGACTTTGTGCTGTTACCAGTGATATTCGCTACCCCCTCACCACCCCCCACCCCGCTAAAATCGAGGCCCTTAATCCGCTCTTTTCAATATAATTGGTGGGCTTGACCCCGCTGTTTAGCCCTTCCACTATACTCCACCCCCGAGAGAGAACTCCACTAGGTGGGCTTCGGAGCAGGTCATCACAAGTACAGGCCTGGTGCAATGGATCCCAAAGGGGGCCATGGAGGTATGTCCATTGTCCATATGCCCCGCTGCTGCTGCTAGGCTGCAGAAGGAGGGTCGTCTAAGGGTCCTGGGTCTTGAGTGGGCTCAGCCTGGGGGTGAGGTTGAGCTTGGGACTCTCCCCCGGGATGGGGGTCCCATGTCTGGACTGCCCCTCTAGCCCTGGGCAACCTGAAGATCTCTCTTGGCATCATGATTTCAGGCAGCGCACTGTTCAAAATCATTATTTTTGTCTGTGAACTATGAAAACATTGCAGTGGCCTTCTCACTTTTAACTGCACTGCCTGATGAATGATGAGCAGATCAGATAATTCATTGAAGATACAAGCCAGGAGACCTCAAGTACTTTCCCTTTCTTCACAATTGCTCACTCAGCCCCTTGCTTTTAACACTGCAGCTTTTTAAAGGCTATGAGTCTTTCCAGAAAGCTCACAATACTTGAAAAGCTTTGAAATCCCTGAGATGCTTTGAAATTCTTTGTAGTCATTCAATTTCACAGTGGAGTACCTTCAATAAACTTTTGATTGACAGCTCAATGGTTTACACAAAGTAGGCAGGAGATTTGTTTATTTATCTTCCACTTCACGCTTGAATACATCTTTCGGAGGGTGGTGCAGACACAATGGGCCAAACAACTTCCTTTTGCACTGTAGGGATTCTATGAAAGTATCATTGATCCTAACCGCATTGTTTACAAACATCTGTCTTCTGATTGATAGCTGCTGGCAACTTCAAAAATGGTAAGTACTTTCAATTCCTCTTCTTTTCTAATCGGAGGAACTGAAAGTGCTTTGCATTTTACAACATTCCCGAGGTACTTCAGATGCATTTCAGCGCCTGAAGGAGAGTCAGGAGGTGAGCTACTCACTGCAGAATTCGTAGCCTCTGAATTGCTCTTATAGATACAGTTTTTATGTGATTGATCCAGTTCAGTTTCTGCAAAACGGTAACCACCAGGATGTTGATAGTGGGGGTTTCAGAAATGTTAATGCCATTGAATGTCAAGGGGCAATGGCTAGATTTTCAAAAAGGTAATTGCCTGGTACTCACATGGTGTGAATGTTCTTGTCACTTATCAGCCCAAGCCTGAATCTTGTCCAGCTTTTGCTGTATATGGACACAGACTGCTTCACTATATTGTTACGATCCCAGTTGATGTTATACTGGATGGGAATATACCAGAATGGAACCCTGGCTCAAAAGATAACTTCAGGAAAAAAAATGTGGATTTACAGAGTAACAGGACCACTAATTCGTTTTAACAAGAAAGAAAACGTTTATTAAACATGAAAAAATGGATTATGATGCAATAAGCCTTTACTCCCATCTTAGCTTGGCAATTACACACAGGTTTAGGATTAATATGGATTGCAAAGTGCATCTAAGTCGCCAGTGATATCATTAACACAAAGTCCCTTTTAAGCACAAATACATGCACTCTGCTGTGAACTCAAGTTAGTGTCTGTGGAGTTTTCCTTCAAATTGTCCCAGATGATGATCACATGAGAATGTCCAAATCCCATTCCCAAAAACACGCTTTAAAATCTTCACTCATAATTATGTTTTCCATTAGTGGCATGCATTTCAAAATGCAGACCAGGGGCGAAATTCTCCGCAACGGCCGACGCCGGAGTGAAACCGGACTCCGGTGTCGGAGGCTTTCCAAAATGACACTTTTAAACAAAGCTTCTGCTCCACTCTTAACAGAAAATTCAGTCCAGGATTTTATAGCACCCCCTTTTAGGTTTCCTTTGTCTTGACTGCTTTTACACAAACTCCGAGGTCCAGCCACGATTTCCATAGTTATTTCAACTCAGATTCCAGAGTGCTCTGTTCTAGAACCTTTAACCGTAGACTTCTTGGAAACCTCTCTTCATTACTTTAGTTTCCTTAACTAGCTGCTCTTCAGATCTCTGCACTATTGTTCTTTTTTTTAATAAATAATTTTATTGACATTTTTACAAAATACAAAACATAAACATCTTAACTCTATTAACATACAACCGCGGTAACACCCCATAAACAATGCCCCCAGCTTCAAAAGCAACTTCAAACAAAAGGAAAGAACAAAAACCAGGAAGTCCAGAAAAGGCTGCCACCACCTGAAAAACCCTTGTACTGATCCCCTCAGGGCAAATGTCACCCTCTCCAATTTAATGAACCCCGCCATATCCGAGATCCAGGCCTCCACGCTTGGGAGCCTCGCATCCTTCCATTGGAGCAAGATCCTCCGCCGGGCTCCTAGGGACGCAAAGGCCAGAACCCCGGCCTCTATCACCTCCTGCACTCCCGGCTCCACTGCAACCCCAAAAATTGCGAGTCCCCAGCCTGGCTCGACCCTGGATCCCACCACCTTCGACACCGTCTTTGCTACCCCCTTCCAGAACTCCCCCAACGCTGGGCACGCCCAAAACATATGGGCGTGGTTCGCTGGGCTCCCCGAGCACCTAGCACACCTGTCCTCGCCCCCGAAAAACCTACTCATCCTTGTCCCAGTCATGTGGGCCCTTTGCAGCACCTTGAACTGTATGAGGCTAAGCCTCGCACAGGAAGAGGAGGAATTCACTCTCTCCAGGGCATCCGCCCACGTCCCCTCCTCAATCTCCTCCCCCAGCTCCTCTTCCCACTTCCCCTTCAGTTCCTCCACCGAGGCCTCGTCTACCTCCTGCATTACCCGGTATATGTCCGAAATCCTCCCTCCTCCGACCCACACCCCCGAGAGCACCCTATCCCGCACCCCTCGTGGGGGCAGCAAGGGGAACCCCTCCACCTGCTGCCTGGCAAACGCCCTCACCTGGATGTACCTAAACATGTTCCCCGGGGGAGCCCAAACTTCCCCTCTAACTCCCCCAAGCTCGCGAACCTCCCCTCCACAAACAGGTCCCTCAACCTCCTAACCCCTGCCCTGTGCCAGCCCAGAAATCCGCCATAAATGCTCCCTGGGACGAACCGATGGTTCCCCCGTATTGGGGCCTCCATCGAGCCCCCCATTTATCCCCTGTGCCGTCTCCACTGCCCCCAAATTTTGAGGGTAGCCGCCACCACCGGGCACGTGGTACACCTCGTTGGAGGGAGCGGCAACGGCGCCGTTGCTAGCGCTTCCAGGCTCATGCCCACACAAGACGCCGCCTCCATCCTCTTCCACGCCGCCCCCTCCTCGTCCATTACCCACTTACGCACCATCGCTGCGTTGGCCGCCCAGTAGTACCCACAGACGTTAGGCAACACCAGCCCCCCCCCCATCCCTGCCTCGTTCCAGGAACACTCTTCGAACCCTCGGAGTCCCATGCGCCCACACAAATCCCGTGATACTGCTGTTGACCCTCCTGAAAAAGGGATAAGGATGGCGAGGCACTGGAACAGGAACATAAACCTCGAACCTGGGCAAGAGTGAGAAAGCTTGGGGAGTGAATACCAGAACTTAGGACCTAGGCAGCTGAAGGCACGATTGTCAGTGGTGAAACAATTAAAATCACGTTACACAAGAGGCCAGAAATGGAGAAAACAAGGCCAGATGTGCTCTTCGAGGTAATGGCTGAATTTTGTCAAAAGTTGAGAAGTCCTGCTGCCAATACTGAAAGTGGGAATTAACACATTCAGGCGGAGTGACATGGGGCTGGCATTTTGCTGGTGGCAGCCTGCATCCCTGGCTACCAGCCCCATCAAGGGGTTGGTAGTTTGACAGCCTCAGCAACACCACGATTAGCAATTGCAACTGCTGAGGCTGCAGAACAAGAAAATTATGGTTCCACGTCAAGGTGCCCTCGAGGATGAAGTAAGTTTCTTTCAACAAGCTGGGGTCATAGTCAAACCATAATAACGTAGTCGCAGGTCGACTGTTACTACTGGGGGGTCTCTGCTTGGGCCATGGAGAGTTAATTAAGGAAGACCGCACCTTTGGGAATCCACTGAGATACTTGTCAGTCTCCAAATGTGGTAGTGTGCCTTCCAAACATGGTATAAATGCTGATAAGCAGAAGAAGTGCTCCTTAAGTGTCTGAATTGATCACTTGGTGGCCCGCCATGAAACTGATGTTCCTACTGTTGGGAATATGCCATTGCAGTGGCAACACCTTTCCCAACTATATTACCAGCATTCCCACCTTTCGGGCCATCATCAGAGGACTCTTAAAATTCAGTCCAAGGAATAGTGAAGCCGCACAGGAATTTAAGAACAAATATGAGCAGCGGAATTCTCTTCCTGTGACTAAGTGTTGACACCGGGGCTGGATTCGCAGACTTCCAGGGCAGCAAAACTGGCGCCCACCGTGACTATTGAGGAGCTAACACCAGTGCCACATGGAACACATACAATTTCAATAAGAAACGGGGCTGGATTCGCCATTGGCACGAGGCTTACAAGCCGCATATACATACCACTCCTCACAGGCACCAACCCAGCCAACAAAATGGCAGTAATGAGAGCAGTACCAAGATTCATGGATGATGAGGTTGAGATGCTGCTGGACACCGTTAAGGAGAGGCGAGCGACCATGTATCCCGGCCCAGGAAGGAGGCTGCCATCCGGAGCTGTTCGGCATGCCTGGGCGCAGGTGGCAGAGGCAGTAAGAGCCATCAGCAACACCATCCAGACAGACGAGCAATGCAGGAAAAAGATGCATGACCTCCTCAGGGCGGCCAGGGTGAGTAGGAAGCATTGTGCCCCTGGCACTATTCCCCGTCCCACACTCCCATAACCACCCCCTCCCCACCCCGGGTGAGGAGAAGACTGCTCATAACCACCGGGAGCGGGAGAAGACTGTGGTCGGCGGGACTGAGGAAAGGGCAGTCGCTGAAGTGGAGATCGGCGTCGGGTAAGGAAGTCAGACCCCGCTGAGTTGCAGCTCCGCATGACACGTGTGTCACCTCCCCCAATACCACCCTCACTCCCACACAACCCTCACACCATCTTCACCCCCCGCATCACCTTCACACCATCTCCACACCCATGCCGCCCCCTCACCCCGCTCTGCACCCCCAGCACCCCTACTCCTTCTCCCTTGGCCCGCGGTCTGATCATGCGTCCTGTCTTGTGTCTTGCAGGACCTGCTGGCGATGGGGCGAGTCTTTCTGTTGTACCCTGCCCCAGCCAGAGCCAGAGCCCCGGGTGCTGAGCAGCGACAAGGATGCTACCGACGCAGATAAGAGCCATCAACCGAAGACCCAGACCACCCTGGAGCTCGAGTCTGATGATGACACTGACTTCCCGGGACAGCTGACTTCAACACCTTGGGAGCAAGGGTTTTGGCTATGGATCAGCATATCCAAAGCCTGGGGAAATCTGTGCAGGTGGTGGCAGAGGCCCAGAACAGTCTGCCACTCACAGGCAGCCATGTGCCAGAATCACCCGGACATTGCAGTGGCGCTCCTGAGAACATCAGCAGCATTGCTCAGGTGCTGGTGAAAGTGGCACAGAAGCAGAGGGAGGTGCCCAGTACCAGAGGAGATGGCATAGTCACTGGCTGATGTGTCACAGACCCAGAAGATAGTGGCATAGTCGCAGCATGATGTGGTGCTGTTCCAGACGGAGGTGGTCCACACCCTATGCTCCATGGCCGCGAGCATGCAGACCCTGGCCGTGTGGAGAGTGGGCCTAAAGTACTGACAGCAGCAGGTGGTGGGAGAGCTTCAGGGTTAGCTCAGCTCGCATCCCTGACCCATGGAGTGGCTCGGGGCTGATCGGGCACCCAGAGGGGGAAGGAGGTGATGGGGCCTGTGCCGGTGACTCCCGCAGCACCTAAGACTCCCCCCTAGTGGCCCCGATGCATCTGGTGGGCAGCGGGAAGAGCAGGGCAGTACCACGCCACCTGGGTTACCCAAGCAGCAGAAAGGCACATTCAGGCTTGGTCGCCCAGATGACACCCGTCAAAACGGACCCAGGCCATAGGGCGGCAATCACAGCAGGCCACCTCCACTCCTAATATACCATCTGGGGATCCTAGACATAGCGCTAAGGCCCGTAAGGCCAGAAAATTGGACACCAGTTAAGTTGGCACTTGTCCAGGGAATAGTTTAGTGATAGGGGCTTGGGCACATATCTGTATAAATATTTTCACATTAAACACCTGTGCACATTGTTACAACCTGCCTCGGTGCTTTGTCAGATGGGTGTGAGGGGTGGGTTGGTCTGGGCTGGCCGCAGGTGGGAAGGGGGGAAATGAGCGGACGTTGGGGGTAGGCTTGGCTCAGGGACCGCAGTTCAACCAGTGCTCATCCCTCACCGCTCCGGTGTCCCACCCCATCCCACGACCTCCCCTCATCGCTGACCCCACCTCCGCCACCCCAGGGGCTTCGGTGGGACCGTGTGATGGATTGGCCAGCTTGCATGCAGGAATCACCCAGTTTGACAGTGGGAAGAGCTACCGTGAGCAGAAGTCAAATGTTATCAAACAATGCAGAGCACCAAAGCTCATCACAGAGCAGGTTGTCATCAACTGTTGCTGCCAACCCAGGGCCTGCACCCGTAGTGTAGCAGGTATGTACCACGGAGGGAGTTGCAGACGGAGGGGAAATGGGTGTGATGGGATGCAGTGTCCATATTCCCACCTAGTCAGTGAACCTGGATGCAATCAGAGCGTGTTGGCCCTTGGATACACGTTGTGCAACCTCCCGTATCTGCCTGGGGCCCATGTCCTGTCCATCCTCCCCTTCCCCCGCATCCTCCTCACAGGACGAGACCTGGCATTCATCCTCCTCCAGCACGTTGCTCCTCTGCTATGCAATGTTTTGGAGGACGCAGCAGGCCGCCATGATGTGGGGCATCCTCCGAGCGGCCCCTGAAGGACCCCTCCAGAGCATTCCAGGCACCCAAACCGCATCTTCAGGATGCCGAAGCACTGCTCAATCTCGCCCCTAGGCACTGCATGGGCGTCGTTGTAGAGGGTCTCCGCTTCAGTCTGTGGCCTCTGGATAGCCACGACCGAAGCGGATAATCTTTGTCGCCCAGGAGCCTTCCCCCAGCTGGAGGGGCACATCAAAGAGGTCGGGAATCATCGGGGTATCGGGCGCAGATGTGCATAATGCGCATCTGATGGTCACACACCAGCTGCACGTTCATCGACTGGAACCCCTTTTGGTTTGTGTAGAGCGGCCGGTCATTTGGAGAATTGAGGTTTGGCATGAAAGCGGTGCCCGCCACGATTTCGGAGTCACAATCAATTCTTTGCCCAATCACGTTTCCCGATTCCGGTGTCAGCCGACGGAGAATCCTGCCTGAGAATTTTTAAATTCATCAGATTATGAGATAATATAGGTCAGCAAGCACATGGGTGATAGGTGAAAAGGATTTGATCCAAGTTCGAATGCAGCTTTTGAGAGTTTAGGATGAATAATGAAAAGTGGTCTTGAAAATTTAAAAGGTTTTAAAATGAGATTGAATTGTCCAGAACCAATTCTTGCTCACCAGGTATCCTGATTCTGTAAACATTCTCAGAATAATTTTGGATGAGCTTCGAACTTGAGGGGTGAAATTCTCTGCCTCATGACGCAGCAAACGCAAACTACGATTGGGTAGAGAATCTGGCAAAATCGAGGTCCACACCCAGCGTAGATCCAGGCGCCATGCTTTGGTTCCTCACTGCTGGCAATAATGAAGTTTGTGCCTGCTTGCGCATGCACTTAAATGTGATTAGCGGGTTGGACGCTGTATGTTCCGCCTTCCATAATGCTGCACTCCACTCATTCAGTAGTCTCGTGGGCGTGAATTACTAGAAGTCTTTACAAATGTGGACTTGGTGCCATGGCTGCAGAGCAGGAGCAGGATACTAAATAACACTGTATATTTACACTTGCTGGGGATGACTGTCCAGGTGGGGAGCAGTAGCAGGTGGTGCCAAGTCCATGGACTTAGGGTGTCCACTATTTATTGGGGTTGCGTAGCTCAGACCGCCATTGCTGCAATCTGTCTTTTAACGCACCCCTTTGACGCGACTTACAGGCGGCTGGCTGCTCACACTCCTGAGTGCTGCTAGTGTCTTTTAAATACTCAGGAGGCCTCTGATTATCTGAGAGCCCACCCAGGCTGCCCTTCTAGGCACCCTGATACTCCAGCTGTATCATCAAGGGCCAAGCTCAATCAGGAGACCATTGGCATTCCTCAGAAGCGCTGCCCCATTGCAGCGGAAGTAAGGGATCAGGGAGCTCACACCAACCAGAGGATACCTGCACCGCAGCCTAATTGATTGCGTAGGTCCGCTTCCTAAAACAAAAAGTGGGAATTAGTATCTTTTGACTATAATGGATGTGTCTACTAGGTTTCCAGAGGCAATTCCGGTACGTAATATTACAGCTAAAAAGATTGTGGAGGAGTTACTTAAATTCTTTACTAGATATGGACTACCCACAGAAATACCCACAGAAATCGGATCAAGGATCAAATTTTAGCTCAAGGTTAGTCAAAGAAGTTATGGATAGCTAAGGAGTAAAACAATTTAAATCAACTGAGTACCATCCAGATCGCAGGGAGCTTTAGAAAGGTGGCATCAGACATTAAAGACAATGTTGAGGGCTTATTGTCAAGATTATCCAGAGGATTGGGATAAAGGAATTCCATTCGTACTATTTGCAATTAGGGATGCATCTAATGAGTCAGCCAAATTCAGTCCTTTTGAACTAGTTCTTGGTCATGAGGGAAGAGGACCCCTTAAATTGATTAAGGAAAAATTGGTGAGGGAGAAATCAGACATTACATTATTGGATTATGTGTCAAATTTTAGGGAATGATTAAATAGAGCAGGTGAATTGGACAGACAACATTTAAAAGTTGCATAAAATATGATGAAACGGGTAGCGGACAAGAAATCCAAAGTTCGTAGTTTTGCCAGTGGAGATAAAGTTGTAATGTTGTTACCAGTGGTAGGTGAACCTTTAAAAGAAAGGTTTTGTGGACCTTTTCAGATTGAAAGGAAATTAAGTGAGATAGAAGGAAAACTCACCGAGTGTGTCATGTGAGTATGCTTAAACTGTAGTTTGAAAGGGAAGGAGAGACAAAGGAGGAGGTTTTAATGATTCTAACTCAAAGTGACAAACCAAATCCAGATGGCTGTGAATTTGACATACCTCAAATTAAATTGGAAAATTAAGATGTTCTTAAAAATTGGGATAAATTGTTGAGTTACCTTCCAGAGTAAAAACGGACTGACCTGAAAGAGCTATTGATATCACATGGGCATATTTGTGGAGATAAATTGGGAAGTACTAAAATGGCTATACATGATGTAGATGTGGGAAAGGCTGTTCTAATCAAACAACATCCATAAAGACTTAACCCTGTAAAATTGGCACAGGTTAACAAAGAGATTGAGAGAATGCTTAAAAATGGCATAATTTTTGAAGTGGGTTGCAGCCAATGGAGCTCACCCATAGTGATCGTACCTAAGCCAGATGGTACCCAACGGTTGTGTGTGGACTATAGAAAGGTTAATACAGTTACAAGAACGGACTCCTATCCTACATTTGGAGGATTGCATTGGGAAAGTGGGACAATCAGCTTTTATTTCCAAACTAGATTTACTTAAAGGTTACTGTCAGGTACCTTTATCCGAAAGGGCGAAGGAGACTTCAGCTTTTGTGACTCCAGATGGTATATACAAATTCAAAGTTATTCCAGTTGGCATGAAAAACACCCCAGCCACATTTCAGCGGTTGACTAACAAAGTCGTTTCAGGATTGCCCAATTGTGCTGTATACATCGACGATCTGGTAATTTTCAGCCAGACATGGAAAGAACATTTAAAACATCTGATTGAGTTATTCGATCGACTTCAGGAGGCGGATTTGGTGATAAACCTAGACAAAAGTGAATTTGGAAAAGTCCAAGTCACTTTCCTTGAGGAGTTTCCGAATACCCTCAAGACGAAGGGAAATCATGTGATTTCTTGGTATGAGTGGATTTGATTGAACATTTGTGCAAACGTTTTGTAGCGTGGTTGCTCCACTGATGGACTTGCTGAAGCAATGTCGAAAATTTCAGTGGACAGCGGACTTTTAACAGGCATTTGACGGCCTGAAAGCTGTGATAACCAATGCTCCTGTGTTGGAGGATTGTAAGGGATTCTGTGATCAGATTGAACTAAATTATCTGACTTTAATGAGAAACACCGAGGGGTAGTGAAATGGACAGATCGTGCAGAGATCTTCTTGTTCAAGTGTGTGTTTTTTTTTTAAACAAGAAAATATATTTACTGTGTGCATTTCTTAAAGGATAGTGAAAAGGTGAAAAATGAAACAATCTTGAAGTTGATGGTTTATTTTCTTTTCTTGAGGGGAGGTGTCATGTGAGAGTACCTTTAAGAAATGGATGTTTACTACTGCAGTGATGTCAGAAAGTGGGTGGAGCTGGGTTGTCTGTCAGCTGTTTACTTTTGTTTTAGGCTGTTTGCTGCAGGGTGTGTTTTAGTTTCGTTTCAGTGTTGGAGCTGAAGCCAGACCAAGCAGGTGTACTGCTGTTCTCTCTGTCATGAAAAGACTATATCTTGATAATTTGGTGAATTCAGAATTATAAATGTTCTCAGTCGTTAATGTAAACCTAATGTGCTTCTGTTGAATGGTGTTTCTTCTGTCTTCTGGATGTTGTTTGGGAAGCTTAAAGGATTACTTAGTGTTGTATTCTTTGGGGGTTGTATTTGAATTGATGGTTCCTAAGATGTTCACTGTATGTTTTAAAAAGGTTAACTTGAGTTCACAGAATAAACATTGTTTCGCTTTAAAAATTACTTTCCCATTTCTGCTGTACCGTGTGCCGTGTGCTCGCCATATCACAATCTATTAAAAGTTGTGGGTCAGGTGAACTCCACGATACACTGGGGTTCTCTATATCCTGGCCAATAACACGGGACCCTGGTGCTGTGAAGCAACAGTGCTAACCACTGTGCTACCGTGCCGCCCCATATACATGTGCACATCAATGTGTACAGTTATCAGTGCACATAATTATCGGTAGGACCTCCGACCAGCAGGTGGCGTTAGAGATCTATCACATGACTCGAGACACTCGCCATTTGGTGATAAGTCATACAAGAAGATAGTCGCGCTGAGAGTAACTCCAGAAGAATTTACTGAATTCATTTAGTAGCCATCGTCTGTATTATAGTTCAGTATTTATCTTTTCCACTTGCTTGTGAATCAATCAGCTTCATCCTTAAACAACTATATATCCTCTATACTACTGGGCGGCTAATATAGCCAGGGTTGGGAAATGGGTATTGGGGGAGGGGTCGACGTGGGAACGGTTAGAGGCGGCGTTATTCAAAGGCACCAGCCTAGGGGCACCTCTGCCGTTCTCGCCGATGTCCGGTGGTGGCGGCGGCACTAAGGATCTTGGGTCAGTGGAGAAGGCACAGGGAGGTGGAAGGAGCCTCAGTTTTGACCCCGATACGCAACAATCACAGATTTGTTCCGGGCAAGATATACGGAGGGTTTCAAAGCTGGCATCGGGCAGGTCTTAAAAGGATGGGGGGGCCTGTTCATTGACGGGACTTTTCCCAGCTTGAAAGCGGTGGAGGAGAAATTTACTCTGCACCCTGGAAATGCCTTCAGGTCCGCGCCTTTCTAAAATAATAGGTGGTGACATTTCCGTTGCTACCCCCGCGTAGGATACAGGATAGGGTGGTCTCTGGCACCTGGGCAGGGGAGGGGAAGGTGTCGGACATCTACCAAGAACTACAGGAGATGGAGGAAGCCCCAGCGTGAAACTCAAGGGCAAGTGGGAGGAGGAGCTAGGGGAGGAGCTGGATGCGGGCTTGTGGGCTGAGGCCCTAAGCAGGGTTAATTCCTCCTCATCATGTGCCAGGCTTAGCTTAATTCAGTTTAAGGTGGTCCATCAGGCACAGATGATGGCAGCGAGAATGAGCAAGTTCTTTGGGGTTGAGGATAGATGTGTGAGGTGTGCGGGAAGCCCAGCGAACTATGTCCATATGTTTTGGGCATATCCGGCTCTCAAAGGATTCTGGCAGGGATTCGCTAAGGCAATGTCCAAGATCCTAAACACGCGGGTGGTGCCGAGTCCAGAGATAGCGATCATTGGTATGTCAGATGATCCGGGAGTTCAGGAAGCGAAAGAGGCCGAGGTTTTGGCCTTTGCCTCCCTGGTAGACCAGAGACGGATCCTTTTAATGTGGAGAGGTTCGAAGCCCCCTTTGTGTGGAGACCTGGGTTGGTGACATGGCTGGGTTTCTCAGTCTTGAGAAAATAAAGTTTTTTCCTTGAGAGGGTCCATGATGGGGTTCTCTCAGAGGTGGCAGCCGTTCTTCGACTTTCTAGGAGAGCATTAAGATGTCAGCAGCAGCAATCCGGGGGAGGGGGGGAGAATGTTCACTTCCTGCATATTCTTTTGTTTTATATAATGTTAACGTTCACTTTGTTTTGTTAAATGTTGTTAATGGTTATGTAAAAATTTTGTTTCAATAAAATTCTGAATAAAAATAATTAAAAATAAAACTATACATCCTGTGTACATCATTACAACGGTTATATCACAGAAGGCAACAAGTGGGACCTGGCCTCTAGCCCTGTACGAAGTTGGAAGCCTGTATGCCAAGGGTACTGTCTTCTTCCCTGATACACAAACATTTGGTAGGTGGAGTATAATGTATGAAAATGTGTAGTTTTCTGCTTTGTTTGGAACAAAGGAAACGCATATTATTTGAATGGAGAAAGACCACAGAATCCTGCAGTTCAGAGGGATCTGAGTGTTCTTGTACACGAATCACAATGTTTAGCATGTCGGTGCAGCAGGTAAATCGAACGTCAAATAGAATGTTGGCCTTTAATAAGGGGTTGGAGTACAAAAGTAGGGTAGTTTTACTACAACTGTATAGGGCATTGGTAAGACCATACCTAAATACTGTGTACAGTTTCATTGAATCATAGAATTCCTACAGAAGGATGCCATTCGGCACTTCGAGTTGACACCGACCCTCTGAACGAGCACCTTATCGAGGCCCGCTCCGCTGCCCTATCCCTGTAACTCCATAACACACCTAACCTTTGGATGCTGAGGGACAATTTAGAATGGTCAATCTATCTAACCTGCTGTGACAAATGCAGGATTTTAGATGTATTGGATTTTAAATATTTGGCAATTTAAGGATTTGAGAGTGTTTGACTGCAGTAATCATGTTTTGAAAAGAATCTTGATTTGCAGAAAACTTTCAGGAGCTAGAAGTGAAATTAACCAGAGTAAAAAAAAGCCTGAGCTACTGCACTGTTGTTTGACTAGGGTGAGCCCCTGGGGAGTTAATAATAATAATAACCTTTATTGTTGTCACAGGTAGGCTTACGTTAACACTGCAATGAAGTTGCAGTGAAAATCCCCTAGTCGCCACACTCTGGTGCCTGTTCACGTACACTGAGGGAGAATTCAGAATGTCCAATGCACCTAACATGTCTATTGGAACTTGTGGGAGGAAACCGGAGCACCCGGAGGAAACGCACGCAGACATGGGGAGAACGTGCAGACTCCGCACAGACAGTGACCCAAGCCGGAAATCGAATCCGGGTCACTGATGCTGTGAAGCAACTCTGCTAACCACTGTGCTACCGTGTCACCCACTGTGCTATTGTGCCACCCCCACTGTGCTGTTGGCACCCCATCCATCAGTCCCTCCACCACATAGCACAATGGCAGCAATGTACACTATTTACAAGAGGAACTGCAGGAATTAATCAAAGCTACTTCGACAGCATCTTCCAAACCTGAAACTTCTACCACCAATTTCCTCCTCACCACATTCCGTAACAGTTGTATTCCCTTTGGCTCCTAAACAACAATGTACATACAGCAAGCTATTGTTTTGGTGCAATAGAACAGAAAACGCTGGGCGTGAAACGTTGGGCGCAATTTACCAGCCTGGTTGCGCCCGACCTGGTTACGTGATGAGACCACTGAATGTCCGAAAGTCCTCTCACATGATTCTCGATGCTCAAGGCATCTCGTGAGATTCAATAGAACCTCGTGAGGTTCACGATCTGGATCTTACCATCGCTGGGCAAGATCCAGATATGCATACTTAAATAAACCATTAAGCTCATTTGCGCTTGATTCTCCTAGATCCGCCCAGAACCTAACAGCCGCGCCTGGGTGAACTTGCCAGGATGCCATTTGGCACTGGTTTCCCCAAACATGGACCGGGCATCACGGCACCTGGGGAGGTGGTCTCCCAAACCATTAAATACGCTCCAGATGGTTGGACTCTGGGCCGGGTGGCATCCTGGCACTCCTGCTGGAACCTGGGCATCTTGGAACTGACACCTTGGCACAGACATCCAGGCACCCTGATAGTGCCAGCCTGGCACTGCCAGGGTATCCCGGTGGCACTACCAGTCTGGCAGATGCACTGCCACGGTGTTAGGCTGGCTGTGCCAAGGTTCCTGAATGCCACATTGCCCTTGCCAGGGGACAGGGTGAGAGGTGCGGTGAGGAGGGGGCTCGAGGACCCAGGAAGAGTTAAGTCGGGTGCAGTGGGGTGGTCCGGAGGTGGCAGTGGGCTCCCTGAGTGGGGGGGGGGGGGGGGGGGGGGGCAGGTGATAAGTTTGATATGGCAGGTTTGGGTTTCGGGTGCTGTGGGAGGTGTGGGGGAGAGCTGTTCTGCTGACAGGGGAGGAACTGTTGCTATGGGACAAACGGGAGGTCAAGGATGGCGGATGCCCGAGGGCGGGCCCGAGGATGCGAGGGACGCGAGCTGGCGGCTGGCCTAAGAATGACGATGGCTAATTGGCAGGGGAGGGGGGGCGGGTAACCCCCAACTAGGCAGAGTACTTGGAACGTCAGAGGGCTAAATGGGCTGGTTAAAAGGGCTCGCGTGTTCGCGCATCTGAGAGGATTGAAGGCCGATGTGGCAATGTTACAAGAGACACACCTAAAGGTTATAGACCAGATTGAGGAAGGGGTGGACCGGGTAGGTGTATCATTCAGGGCTGGACTCTTAAGACCAGGGGGGTCGCGATCCTGATTAACAAATGGGTGGCATTTGAGGAAGGAAGAATTATGTCAGACGCAGGGAGGAGGGGGGGGGGTGGGGGGGGGGGGGGGGGGGGGTGGGCAGGTACATTATGGTGAGTGGGAATCTTGAGGACATGCGGGTGGTACTTGTGAATGTATATGCACCAAACTGGGATGTTGTAGAATTTATGAAGCATGTGTTAGGTAAGATCCCGGACCTAGAGCCACACAATTGGATCATGCGGGGAGATTTCAATAGTCATTGGTCCAGGATTGGACCGGTCAAAATCTAGGACAGGGAGGGTGTCAGCCGTAGCGAAGGAATTAAAGGGGTTTATGGAGCAGATGGGGGGAGTAAACCCATGGAGGTTCGCACGGCTAAGAGTGAAGGAGTTTTCTTTTTCCTCTCATGTGCACAAAGTATATCCTCGGATCAACTTTTTTATCCTGAGCACTTAATTTTGATACGGGCCCACTGGGAAAAGGTGGAATGAGCAGAAAGGGGTCGGTTCGTTGGGGAGATACTCCAGATGGATAGGAGATATTCGGAAGCCACAGATGCAGGGCTACTGAAGAAGTTGGGGAGGCTACAGATGGAGTTTGGGCTGTTATCTACATGGAAGGAAGTGGAACAACTGAGGAAGGCAAGGGGAGCGGTGTATGAGTATGGGAAAAAGGGCAGTAGAATGCTAGCACACCAGCTGAGGAATAGGGAGGCGGCCAGGGAGATAGGGAGAGTAGAGAACAGTGGTGGGAATGTGAACCTGGACCCAGTGGGGGTGAATGTGGTGTTTAAGGACTTTTATAGCAAGTTATATGTGTCGGAACCCGCGGCTGGGGTGGAGGGGATGAGGCAGTTCTTGGATCAGCTGAGGTTCTCTAGGGTGGAGGAAGAACTCGTGGAAGGGCTGGGAGCCCCAATTGTAATTGAGGAAATAATGGAGGAGCTGGAGGTCATGCAGCAAGGCCCTGGGGCAGGATGGCTACCCGGTGTAATTCTACAAGACGTTCTCAGAGATATTGGGTCCACTGCTGGTAAGGACATTTAATGAGGCAAGGGAGAGGGGAGTCCTTGCCCCAACAGTGTCGCAGGCCTCGATCTCATTGATTCTGAAGTGGATGAAGGACCCTGAGCAATGAGGGTCAAGCAGGCGATCTCCCTATTGAATGTTGTCATGTGAGAGTACTTTTAAGAAATGGGTGTTTATAAATGGGTGTGTCTATAAATATCTGTAGTGAAAGTACCTTTATGAAATGGGTGTTTATTACTGCAGTGATGTCGGAGAGTGGGTGGAGCTGGGCTGTCTGTCAGCTTTTTACTTTTGTTTTAGGTTGTTTGCTGCAGAGTGTGTTTTAGTTTCGTTTTCAGAGCTGGATAGCTGCAGTCACAGCCAGCAGGGATATCAGTCTCTCTCTGTACTCTAAAAACTGTAAATCGATTCGTTGGTGATTTAAAACTAAAAACTGCTCTCAGTAGTGACTTTAACCTGATGTGCTTCTGTTAAAAAATATTTGTTACGCCTTATGGATGTTAATAGGACAGCTTAAGGATTACTTAGTGTTGTATTCTTTGGGGGTTGTGTTTGAATTAATGGTTGTTCAGATGTTCAATGTATGTTTTAAAAAGGTTAACTTAATTTCATAGAATAAACATTGTTTTGCTTTAAAAATACTTTTGCATTTTTGCTGTGCCACACCTGTATTGTGGGTCATATGCTCCCCATACCACAATCTATTAAAAGTTGTGGGCCAGGTGAACTCCTTGATACACTTTGGTGTTCTCTAAACCCGGGGCCATAACAATGTGGACGCCAAACTGCTGGCTAAGATTTTGGCCACAAGGATAGAGGACTGTGTCCCGGGGTGATAGGGGAAGACCAGATGGGGTGTGTGAAGGGCAGGCAACTCACAGCCAATGTTTGAAGGCTCTTAAAAGTTATCATGATGCCCTCAGTGGGGGGGGGGGGGGGGGGGAGATGGAGGTGGTGGTTGCGATGGATGCGGAAATGCTGATTGGGTGGAGTGGAATTATTTGTGGGAGGTATTAGGAAGGTTCGGGTTTGGGCAGGGCTTCATTGATTGGGTGCGGTTGCTGTATCAGGCACCAGTAGCAAGTGTGCGTACGAATCGCTGATGTCGAGTTATTTTAAACTGCACCGAGGGACAAGGCAAGGATGTCCCCTCTCCCTGCTGTTGTTTGCTCTGGCCACAGAGCCATTGGCGATGGCATTAAGAGATTCCAGGAACTGGAAAGGGCTGGTCCGGGGGGAGGGTGGAACATCGGGTCTCGCTTTACGCGGATGACCTGCTCTTGTACATTTCGGACCCGTTAGAGGGGATTGGGGAGATTATGTGGATATTCGGGGATTTTGACAGGTTTTCGGACTATAAATTAAATGTGGGGAAAAGCGAGATGTTCGCGATCCAGGCAAGGGGGCAGGAGAGGAGACTGGGAGAGCTACCGTTTAGAATGGTAGGAAGGAACTTTCGTTATCTGGGAATTCAGGTGGCACGGGAGTGGGAGACATTGCACAGGTTAAACTTGTCCCGGCTTGTAGAACAAATGAATGACGTCTTTCGGAGACGACACATGCTCCCACTGTCCCTGGCAGGGAGGGTACAGACCGTGAAATGGTGGTCCTCCCTAGATTTCCGTTTGTCTTTCAGTGCCTCCCCATCTTTATCCAGAGGGCCATGTCTAAACGGGTGAATAAGGTTATTTCGGACTTTGTGTGGGCGGGTAAAACCACGTGCGTGAGGAAAGTGTTGTTGGAGCGCAGTCAGGGGGGGGGGGGGGGGGGGGGGGGGGGGGGGTGGTTGGCGCAGCCGAACTTCTGTAACTACTACTGGGTGGCTAATATAGCCATGATTAGGAAGTGGGTCGTGGGGGAGTCGATGTGGGAGCGAGTAGAGGCAGCATCGTGTAAGAACACAAGTTTGGGGGCACTGATAACAGCACCTCTGCCATTCTCGCTGGCCCAATACTCCACAAGTCCAGTGGTGGTGGCAGCTCTGAGATGCTGGGAGCAGTGGAGGAGATATAGGAGAGCGGAGGGAGCATCGATCTGATTTACAGCAGCCATTGGTTTGTACCGGGAAGATTGGATGGAGGGTTTCGGAGATGGCAGAGAGAGGGAATTGAGAGGATGAGAGATCTGTTTATAGATGGGGGCTTCCCTAGCTTGACGGATTTGGAGGAGAAATTTGAACTGCCAGCAGGGATTGAGTTTAGATAGCTGCAGGTACGGGATTTTCTGAGAAGGCAGGTTCAGACCTTCCCGCTCCTGCCACCACGGGGGATACAGGACAGGGTCTTTTCCAGAACATGGGTGGGAGAAAGGGAAGTATCAGATATCTACGAAGAACTTATGGAGCCGGAGGAAACTCAGATAGAGGAACTAAAGGGCAAGTGGGAAGATGAGCTTGGGGGAGAGATAGAGGTGGGTCTGTGGGCGGATGCCTTCAGAAGGGTTAACACATCCTCATCATGTGCCAGGCTTAGTCTGGCACAATTTAAGGTAGTCCACTAGGCACACATGACGGTGGCCCGGATGAGCAAGTTTTTTGGGATAGAGGACAGATGTGCGAGGTGCGCGGGACGTCCAGCAAATCATATCCACATGTTTTGGGCATGCCCAAAGCATAGAGGGTTTTGGCAGGGTTTTGTTAAGGCTATGTCCACGGTACTTAAAACACGGGTGGTGACGTGTCCAGAGGTGGCGATCTTTGGAGTGTCTGAAGAGCCGGGAGTTCAGGGGGCGAGAGAGGCTGACGTTTTGGCCTTTGCCTTCCTGGTAGTCCGGAGACGGATTCTGTTAATGTGGAGGGACTCGAAGCCCTGGAAATTAGTGACCTGGATTAGTGACATGGCTGGGTTTCTCAGTCTCAAGAAAATAAACTTCACCCTAAGAGGGTCAATGTTAGGGTTCGTCCGGAGGTGACAGCCGTTCGTCTACTTTCTCGGAGAAAATTAAAATGTCAGGAGAGGCAGAAATCTAGAGGGGGGGAGGGGGGTTAGGCTATTGTTTCATTGTTAGGGGTGTGAAGAATGTGATAGGGATGGAAATGTTTTATGTACCCTGTTATGTTGCTGTTATCATTATTATAAAAACTACAAATACCCTAATAATAAATACCCTAATAACATGTTATTTTTTTTTTAAAGAATGTAAATATGTTAAAATGTTAAAATTATAAATGCCTCAATAAAATGTTTCCTAAAACAAAAAGATTTAAAACAGCAATTTAACAATATTTAAGTAGTTTAGCTGAAACATTCAGTGCCAGGATATTCAAGTTTGACTGCATCATCAAGCAGTTTAATCAATTGAATCCAGAATTTTTTGACTCCCAATTCCAACTTATTTTTCATTGTTTTTCATTGAAATTTGAAAGTCTGAAGGTCGATGGTTTACTATACTTATAATAATGTTAGCAAAAATATAAGCTAAAATATAATGTTAACAGCTATAATGGGCAATTGTTTAACAAACTCACATGACATGCCCCAATTGGTGATTTAATACAGGGGTTAACCCACTAAAAATATCTTAAGTTACCAGTGTGATCATTTTTTGCAATAATTCTCATGTTATTTATAAGCCTGCTGAACTCTTCAATTAGATTTCTGCCAGTAACTTTGTCAACTGACTTCATTTACATTTTTAGCGTGCCAAGATTGGTGAAATGATTGTTTCACTTCAAAGTAATATTTATTTGTATGAAATAAAATTGCTTGACACAGCTGATTATTTTGATGATTATCTGTTTTATGATCTGTAATTGGGCATTCAATAATTTAAATGCAAATGCCGCTCAGCATTTGGTTACACATCAATGGATGTATTGATTTTGATTAGTTTTCAGATGAATTAACACGTGTACTTTAATCTTATTGTATTTCTTGTTTTTTCATTCCTTTTTCATCTATTGATTTCTGTAGTGAGCATGCCCACTAATGAAACTGAATCTGTGAACCATGAGAATGTGGCTGGTACAGAATTAGAAGATTTGACCTGCTGTGCTCGAGTTGGGTAAGCCTCTTTTTTTATTCTTTCAGAACTGGGTGTTGCTGCTTAGGCCAGCATTTACTTCCCACCACTAAATGGTCCTGAGAAGGTGGTAGTGAGCTGCCTTCTTTCATTTTTTTCATTTGATTTCCTGCACTTCATGTGGTGTAGGTACACCCACAGTGCTGTTAGGAAGGGAGAGCCAGGATTTTGAGCCAACAACAATGAAGGAACGATAATATAGTTCCAAGGCAGGATGGCATGTGTCTTGGAGGAACTTACAGAAGGTGGTGTTTCTATGCATTTGCTGCTCTTGTCCTTCTTGGTGGTAGAGGCCACAACTATGGAAGACGAATTGCATCTTGTGAATGGTACACACTGCTACCACGATGCGTCGTTGGTGGAGGGAGTGAATGTATGAATTTTATTGAGGTGAATATCTGTCTGACAAAGGAAGAAGCTGGAGCCAGTCTGTCTCCAAAATAGGTTTATTCACATAACTCAGTATAACATAATGCTGACAACATTTCCCTTCCACATAGCTCCCCCACTCAGGTGGAAACCACTTTTTAGAATTAGAATTAGAACAGTACAGCACAGAACAGGCCCTTCGGCCCTCAATGTTGTGCCGAGCAATGATCACCCTACCCAAGCCCACGTATCCACCCTAAACCAGTAACCCAACAACCCCCATTAACATTATTTTTTAGGACACTAAGGGAAATTTAGCCTGGCCAATCCACCTAACCCGCACATCTTTGGACTGTGGGAGGAAACCGGAGCACCCGGAGGAAACCCACGCACACACGGAGAGGACGTGCAGACTCCGCACAGACAGTGCCCCAGCCGGGAATCGAACCTGGGACCCTGCAGCTGTGAAGCATTGATGCTAACCACCATGCTACCATGCTGCCCATATGTGCCCCTTCTTATATATGTGCCCCAACTTTTTCCCAATTAGTATCAGCGGCTCTTAATCACATCTAGAGCATGCACTCAATTGCCACAGCATTTGCAACGCTTAACAGATTCCCTTCTTTCTTAACAGAAAAAAACAACAAATACATATTTACAGACAAGATTTTTTAAGTATTTAAAATATTCAGGAATATTAATTACTCCATCCCTTGGAGATCTATTTAAGCTCAACTTTGACCGTTTGTTGGAACGTATAAAGCAGGACTTAGCCCATTGTTCTAACTTTAGCTTTTTTAGCTGGTCGTATAAATTCTACAAAGTTGAATATTTCGCCAAAATTTCGATACTCATTTCAGTGCATTCCATTATTCCAGTTGACCAATTAATTTATTCCTTTATTTGAAACAAGAAAACACCCAGAATTCGTGGAGTTTTTCTACAAAGACCCCAAGCATTTAGGTTATTTGGAAGTACCAAATTTTCAGTTTTACTATTGGTCTGCTCATATCCATAATATTTCTTTCTGGCTCCATTCTGACCTGGCTAGTTTAACGTGGAGGCAATTTCAACCTCCTGTCAATCCACATCTCTGTCTGCTCTGTTGTGCTCCTCCATTCTTTTTTAATCAGTCACCTTTCTTCAAACCCTGTCATTAGACATTAAAAATTTGGATCCAGTTCAGAACATACTTTTGCTGCTCCATTGATGCAAAGCATTTATTTCCACCTTCATTAGGAGATACTGCCTTTAAGGTCTGGCACACAAGAGCACCGAAACCCTTGCTAACTTGTATATTGATACGATTTTTTGCTTCTTTTGACTCTCTCTCTTGGAAGAATGATCTGACCAGGACTCACTTCTTTCACGACATACAAAGTCAGAGATTTTGCATGCGACCGCTTTGCACCCCGCATGGATCGGGTTGCGCCGGGTAAATAGTGGGAAAGGGTCAAATCAAAATTTGTGCTGAGCATGAACCATTTTGCAATTCACTCGGTCCGCTCCAGATGGCGAGTTCCGGATCTCGCCCAAAACAGCCGAATATCATTCACCTTAATTTGCATGCATTTCAATCTCATGAACAATTAAAAAACAATTTTTTAAGTACCCAGTCCTTTTTTTTCCAATTAAGTGACAATTTAGCATGCCCAATCCACTACCCTTCACATCTTTAGGTGGTGGGGGCGTGACCCACGCAGACATGGGGAAAATGTGCAAACTCCACATGAGCAGTGACCCAGACCTGGAATTGAACCAAAGTCCTTGGCGGCATGAGGCAACAATGCTGACCACTGCACCATCATGTTGTCCCATCATTAGCAAAATTGAAGTTGACTGCACATGCCTCCTGGGAATTACCCGACTCCCCAGCAGGAAATCACACGGGCGTTGTTTAGTACTCCTAGTACTAGCAATAGCTACTGAGGTGAAGTGAGGAGGTGAGTAGCCTTTTCCATTTTCTGGCATGCAGCTCAAGGGCACCGGAGCTACAGCTCCAGTGCTCAGAGGGAAGGGGGGGGATATACACCCCTCAGAGGGTTTCGGCTTGGTCGAGGTGTCTAAAGCGTTGCGGTTCAGGTCAGGGCTTGGTCATGGTGGGGGGGCTAAAGTGCTCCAGGTCAGGGGTCGCCCCGGGGACAGGTCAGGGCGGGTCTGGGGTGAGGGGCTTTGCGTCTGTGAGGCTTTCAAGCCATCTTTAAATATTCTGGAGACGCATTAAAGGGCCAACCACAGCTGCAGCCTGCCTGCCCTACCAAACTTCCAGGACAGAGCCACGATGAAGCTTCTCTCCTGAAAATCAATTTTACTCCCTTTGAATGTGGGCAGTCTCTCACTTCACAGCTGAAGGCTATTTCAAATGAGGAACAGCCTTGTTAGTTGAGAGCACATCAGACTCCTCAACTCTTAAGTGCTAGAATGCACAGGTGCATGTCTCAGAGGATGATTAGTGCATTGCATGTCCAGCAACCTTTGTTGCTTGCACAGCATGGGCGGAATTCTCCGCTCCCGCGATAAATCGGGAAGGCCGACGTGAACTCGGCCGAGTTTCACGACGGCCTTGGAGGCTGCTCGTCTCACCTTATTCACCCCCACCCAGGGGGCTAGGGGCGGCGCTCCGTAACTCTCGGCCGCCGGGCGTCAAGGCTGCACACCGAGAATGACGCGATGGTGGTGCCTAAGTGACGTCAGCCGCGCATGCGCAGGTTGGCCGTCACGACGGCTGACGGCACAAACCTGCGCATGCGCGGTTGCCGTCTTCCCCTCTGCTGCCCCGCAAGACGTGACGGCTTGATCTTGCGGGGCGGCGGAGGGGAAAGAGTGCATCGCTTTGAGACGCCGGCCGACGATCGGTGGGCACCGATCGCGGGCCAGTCCCCTCCCGAGCACGGCCGTGGTGCTCACTCTCCTCTCCGCCCCCCACAAGCTTCAAACGAGCATTTGGCGCCCATGTTCACGACGGCAGTGACCAGGTGTGGTTGCCGCCGTCGTGAACCGGTCACGAACGTCAGGCCGCTCGGCCCATCCGGGCCGGAGAATCGCCGGTTGCTGTCACCAATCAGGATCCTCTCGTGGCCAAAGAGTAAGTGCCTGGATGATTGGAAGGCAGCTGAGTGTAGCCTCTCTGATGTTGCTGGCAGATCTGGTCTGGGGGTCCTAATCTGGCTGGAGGTTAGTGTGCAGAGCAAGGGTTGGCAATTGTAAGGGTGGAGAAGGGTTGGGGATTTGAGGGTCACAGGATAGAATTGTCAGTTTCTCACCTTCTCGAATTCCTCCCAGATGAAACTACCTTTGTTGGTGTGGACCCCATGGAGGCTTCCCTAGCTGTGCTTGTGTCAGTCGAAGTGGGCCGAAGAAAGCAGCAGCAACAGTGTAGGCTGGAGGCGGCAGCCCATGTGCAGGGGACGGCCACATACCCTGAAGACTCGGCCGCCCATCAGGTTGAGCAGGGAGTCAGAAGGGGAGGCCAGTGATGGCCCGATGTGTACAGACAGTGTTCGTTCCATGAGTTAATGGACACCATATGCTGCAGAAGATTCCATCTCTGTAGAGAGATAGTGTGGCACCTGTGCTACTTCCTTGCACCCTGTGGACGAGGAGGATACTAACTCCTGGTGGCCATGAGGATCACCACAGCCCTAAACTTCAAGGCCGTGGGGTTATTCCAGGGCTTGAGCTAGGGACCTGTGTGGCATATCCCTAACTGCCACCCACAACTGTATCTAGGAGGTTACAGATGCGCTGTGTGTCTGGGCATCAGACTATATCACCGTAGACCTGGGCCAATCCCATTTGAGACTGAGGTGGAGACCCGATACAATGAGGCCCAGGTTGCCACTCATGCTGGCTTTGAGCGGTGCATCGGGCTGCTGAAAATGTGGTTCCGATGCCTTGACCGCTCTGGCGGTGCCCGACAGTAAACAACTCAGAGGGTACCCACTTTGTGATGGTCTGATGTGCCCTCCACAATCTGGCACAGCAGCAGGGTGACATGCTGGATGAGGAGGATGAGGAAACAGAGGGATATCCGGACTTGTCTGAGGAGGAAAAGGAAGGGGACCAGGGGGGGCTGGAGTCTGAGAAGGTGCCGAAGGATGGAGGACAGGCTGTGTCAAGGGTCCAACCAGTGAGGCCTTCATCGTCTCAAGGTTCTCCAGGATGTAGTTGTGTTCATCAGTGCAATATTCCCCACCATCCTTCAATTTCCTTCTCCCTTCCCATTTCCCCTGTACTCCTTAGCACCACCCCCTCCTTGACCACACTGTTCCCCCTCCAAAGGCCTGTGTAACATCAGTCCAGGAAGATGGGCCTGTTTTGACACTGTCAGCGGGTCACGAAACACAGCAGGAGAGTGATGATCCCCACTGTGAGGAAAGATCTGGTTCTCCTCAGTTTATGCAAAAGTCACACTCCTGGTTTTCTGCCTTCAGTGCACTCACACCGATCCTCTGAACAGGGTCTGCACCGGGGGGCTTTTGATCTTGGATCATGGTGCCCGGGCTGGGGGTGCGGAGGGGGTGGGGGAGCGGAGAGGGCAGGCCCACTGCAAAGACTAACGTAACAGAGGCTTCACATGTGAGGTTGGACGTTTTAATAGTGAACATTTTCTTCATGTAGAATTCTCCTACTATCCTTGATAAAAAGAATGCCATGTCAGCCGCCAAAGTACCTTTTTTTATTCTCCTTATTTTATTTGCTTCCCGAGCCAAGGTACAACATTTCCCACTTTCTCCCACAAGAAATATTGTAAAACCTGCTGCACTCAAAAACCCATCACAAAGCTTTGCATGGGAGACATCGCTACAAATAATTCATATCATATTCCTGTGATCATCCAAAGTTAAAACTTTCAGCACACATTTCCCCTCCCTGATTTTTTTGTTTGTTTGCCTGTTGAATGTCCTTGACTTTAGAGACATTAAGGGTGAACAGATTAACATTAAACAAAATAATAAAACCTTTATTAAATATGAAAAGATTAATATAATGTAAATTCCTTCACCCACCTATATATTCACAGTTTAACACAGATTTTAATATTTGGAGATGCCGGCGTTGGACTGGGGTGAGCACAGGAAGAAGACTTACAACACCAGGGGTTAAAGTCCTAACAGGTTTGTTTTGAATCACTAGCTTTCGGAGCACTGCTCCTTCCTCAGGTGAATGAAGAGGTAGGTTCCAGAAACATATATATAGACGAAGTCAAAAATGCAAGGCGATACTTTGAATGCGAGCCTTTGCAGGTAATTAAGTCTTTACAGGTCCAGATAGAGCAGGTTAAAGAGGTGTGAATTGTCTCAAGTCAGGACAGTTGGTAGGATCTCGCAAGCCCAGGCCAGATGGTGGGGGGTGAATATAATGTGACATGAATCCAAGGTCCTGGTTGAGGCTGTACTCGTGTGTAGAACTTGGCTATAGGTTTCTGCTTGGCGATTCTGCTTTGTTGCGCGTCCTGAAGGCTGCCTTGAAGAATGCTTACCCGAAGATCAGAGACTGAATTCCCTTGACTGCTGAAGTGTTCCCCGACTGGAAGGGAACATTTCTGCCTGGCAATTGTTGCACGATGTCCGTTCACCTGTTGTCGCAGTGTCTGCATGGTCTCATCAATCTACCACGCTTCGGGACATGCTTTCCTGCAGCATATGAAGTAGACAACGTTGGCCGAATTGCACGAGTATGTACCACGAACCTGGTGGGTGGTGTTCTCACATGTAATGGTGGTACCCATGTCGATGATCTGGCATGTCTTCCAGCGATTGCCATGGCAGGGTTGTGTAGTCTCGTGGTCACTGGTCTGAAGGCTGGGTAGTTTGCTGCAAACAATGGTTTGTTTGAGGTTGTGTGGTTGTTTGAAGGCAAGTAGTGGAGGTGTGGGGCTGACCTTGGCAAGATGTTTGTCTTCATCGATGACATGTTGAAGCCTGCGAAGAAGATGTTGTAGTTTCTCCGCTCCGGGAAAATATTGGACGACGAAGGTTACTCTGTCGGTTGTGTCCCGTGTTTGTCTTCTGAGGAGGTCAATGCGGTTTTTTGCTGCGGAGCGTTGGAACTGTCGATCGATGAGTCGAGTGCCATTTCCCGTTCGTATGAGGGCATCTTTCAGCGTCTGTAGATACCTGTTACGCTCCTCCTCGTCTGAGCAGATCCTGTGTATACACCACCAAAATGGACCTCATCAGTCTTGCGGCAGACACGGAGGAATTCATCACGCGAATGAGGCTCCAGGAGTTCTTCCACAGACCCCAAGAGGCCGACAGCGAACCCAATGAGACAACGAATGAACGGGAACAGCAGACCAACAGATCTGCAGTGCGACAACCAAAGAGGAAAGAGTCAAATTGGACCCCTCCGGAAGGCCGCTGCCCTAGACTTGTATGCTCATGCCGTCGGGAGTCGCATCAATGCCAAATTCAGCAGTCACATTCACAAGACAGACCCGAACATCACCCAAGCACAATGTAATGCCACCCGCGCTCTCAAGACCAACCACAACATTATCATCAAATCAGCAGACAAAGGAGGAGCCACCATCATACTTAATAGAATGGAATACTGCAAAGAAGCGTACCAACAACTCAACAACCAGGAACACTACAGACAGTTACCCGCAGAACCGATCAAGGAACACACCCACCAACTCAACTGACTGATCAAGAACTTGCTTCCAGACCTTCAGAGCACCCTACGTGTTCTCACTCCACGTACTCCCCACGTTGGATATCTCTACTGCCTCCCGAAAATGCACAAGGCCAACACACCAGGCCATCCTGTCGTATCAGGCAATGGGACTCTGTGTGAGAACCTCTCTGGCTACATCGAGGGCATCTTAAAACCCATCGTACAAGGAATGCCCAGCTTCTGTCACAAAATGACGGACGTCTTACAGAAATCAGCACCCATGGACCAGTTGAACCAGGAACATTCCTTGTCGTAATGGACGTCTCGGCACTCTACGCCAGCATCTCCCATGGCGACAGCGTTGCTGCAACAGCCTCAGTACTCAACACTGAAAACTGCAAATCTCCAGACGCAATTCTGCAACTTAGCCGCTTCATTATGGATCATAGCGTCTTCACCTTCGACAACAAGATCTTCATCCAGACACACGGAACAGCCATGGGGACCAAATTCGCACCTTAATATGCCAATATCTTCATGCACAAGTTTGAACAAGACCTCCTCACCGCACATGACCTTCAACCGACGTTATACACCAGATACATCGATGACATTTTTTTCCTTTGGACACCCGGCGAAGAATCAATGAAACGACTACACAATGACAGCAATAAGTTCCATCCCACTATCAGACTCACCATGGACTACTCTCCAGAATCGGTTGCATTCTTGGACATACTCCATCAAGGACGGTCACCTCAGCACTTCACTTTACCGCAAGCCCATGGATAACCTCAGAATGCTCCACTTCTCCAGCTTCCACCCTAAACACATTAAAGAAGCCATGCCCTATGGACACACCCTCCATATACACAGGATCTGCTCAAACAAGTAGGAGCGTAACAGACATCTACAGATGATGGCCTTTGCCTCATTGTTGGCTTAGCGGTGGAACCTGCTGCGTTGGAGAAAGCGGCACCTCCCAGTGCAGGCTGGGTAAATTGATGGAGGTCTTGCATCTTGAGAAAGTGAAGTTCACGGTGAGGGGAGCAATTGACGGGTTTTGTCGTAGATGGTGACCATTTATATTGCATTTCAAGGATCTGGTTACTGTTAGCTGTTGGGCGGGTGGTATATTGAGTGCGGTAGTCACCACTGTTGTATTATGTACTGCACACAAGGGTATTACATAAGGCCCCTGTACTACAGGTACGGGGGTAGATCCCTGCCTGCTGGCTCCGCCCAGTAGGCAGAGTATAAATGTGTGGGCTCTCCGAGCTGCAGGCATCTCGGCAGCAGCTGCGGGAGGCTCCACATCTCTGCGTAATAAAGCCTCGATTACTCTCTACTCTCATCTCGTCGTAATTGATAGTGCATCAATTTATAACGCTGAGATTTTAAAACGATGGATCTCCGCATCAAGGCTGATCGCCTGCAGCTGCACCCTCAAGCAGACAACGCCAAGTCGGCCTTCGCACATTGGCTAGCTTGCTTCGAGGCATACATTGGATCTGCGAGTGAACCACCCTCAGAGGCACAGAAGCTCCAGATCCTTTACATGCGGCTGAGTTCAGACATTTTCCCCCTCATCTGGGACGCGCCGACATACGCTGAGGCCATGGCGCTACTGAAGGAGAACTACATGCAGCAGACCAACAAGATCTATGCCAGGCACCTCCTCTGCACGCGGCATCAACTCCCCGGTGAGTCTGTGGAAGATTTCTGGCGTGCCGTGCAACTCCTAGTGAGAGACTGCGATTGCCAGGCTGTTTCGTCCGCTAAACATTCGGACTTGCTACTAAGAGACGCGTTTGTTACAGGCATAGAGTCAGCCTACATCCACCAGCGACTCTCAAAAGGGGCTACCCTCGACCTCGCGGCGACCAAGAAACTAGCGCTCTCGCTCACAGTCGTCTCATGCAATATACAGGCGTATGCCCCTGACCGCGCCCCCACCCTTCCTGGACATTGTGGACCCCGCCAGCGAACACCCTACCGTGCACCCCATCAGCGACCTCCCCCAGCCAACCCCAGTCCTGCACTGCGTGGCAACCACACTACCCCGGGGGACCCAAGTGCTAACTTCTGCGGACAGTCAAAACACCCCCGACAACGCTGCCCGGCACGGAGCGTGCTCTGCAAGGCCTGTGGTAAGAAAGGGCATTTTGCTGCTGTGTGCCAGGCCTGCTCGGTCGCCGCTGTTGCCCTGGCACCCCCCCATGTGCGACCCACGGGCGCCGCCATCTTACTTGCCTCAGACCACGTGCGGCCCATGGGCGCCGCCATCTTGCTCCCCTCACAACACGTGCGGCCCGTGGGCACCGCCATCTTCCCCGCCTCAGGACCCCTGCTTGTCGGACACCTCATCGGGCTGCTCATCGCCTGCAACCGCCGTCGACTAGCCACGTCTGGCCTCTGTCACGATCGACCAGACACGACCGCACAACCTCGCGACCGCGTCGACGACAGTGGATGTCGACGGGCACAAGGTTTCCTGTCTTCTGGACTCCGGGAGCACTGAGAGCTTCAACCACCGCGATACGGTAAGGCACTGCTCCCTCACAGTCCACCCCACCAACCAGAGAATCTCCCTGGCCTCCGGATCCCACTCTGTGGCGATCCGGGGGTACTGCACTGCCACCCTTACCATCCAGGATGTAGAGTTCAGCGGCTTCCACCTCTACATCCTCCCCAATCTCTGCGCTGCCTTGCTACTCGGCCTGGGCTTCCAGTGCAACCTCCAGAGCCTAACCTTGAAATTTGGCAGGCCCCTACCACCCCTTACTGTATGCGGCCTCACGACGCTGAAGGTCGACCCACTTTCCCTGTTTGCGAACCTCACGCCAGATTGCAAACCCGTCGCCACCAGGAACAGACGTTACAGTGCCCAGGACAGAACCTTCATCAGGTCGGAGGTCCAGCGGCTGCTGCGGGAAGGTATTATCGAGGCCAGCAACTGCCCTTGGAGAGCCCAAATGGTAGTGGTGAAAAGTGGGGAGAAAAGCCGGATGGTTGTTGACTATAATCAGACCATCAATCGGTACAGCAGCTCGATGCGTACCCCCTCCCTCGCATATCTGATATGGTCAATCAGATTGCACAGTACTGGGTCTTCTCGACACTGGGCCTGAAATCTGTGTACCACCAGCTCCCCATTCGCAAAGCGGAATGTCAGTACACCGCATTTGAAGCGGACGGCCGCCTTTACCTCCTTAGGGTTCCTTTCGGCGTCACTAATGGGGTCTCGGTCTTCCGAAGGGAGATGGACTGAATGGTTGACCAGTACGGGCTGCGGGCCACTTTCCCGTACCTGGACAACATTACCATCTGCGGCCACGACCAGCAGGACCACGACGCTAACCTTTCCAAATTCCTCCACACCGCCAAACTCCTTACCCTAAGCTACAACAAGGAGAAGCGTGTGTTCAGCACAGACCGATTAGCCATCCTCGGCTATGTGGTCCAGAACGGAGTTCTCGGGCCCGACCCCGATCGCATGCGCCCCCTCATGAAACTCCCACTGCCCCAAGGCCCTCAAACGATGTCTGGGGTTCTTCTCTTACTATGCCCAGTGGGTCCCAAACTATGCGGACAAGGCCCGCCCACTCATTCACTCCTCCGTTTTCCCACTAACGGGCAAGGCTCACCAGGCCTTCAACCGTATCAAGGCCGACATCGCCAAGGCCGCGATGCACGCGGTCGACGAGACGCTACACTTCCAAGTCGAGTGCGATGCATCATACATCACTCTGGCCGCCACCCTCAGCCAGGCAGCCAGGCCCGTGGCATTCTTTTCCCGCACCCTCCATGCCTCCGGAATTTGGCACTCCTCTGTCGAAAAGGAAGCCCAAGCCATTGTAGAAGCAGGGCGGCATTGGAGGCATTACCTGCCGGCAGGAGATTCACTCTCCTCACTGACCAATGGTTGGTTGCCTTCATGTTTAACAGCACACAGTGGGGTAAGATCAAAAATGATAAAATCTTGAGGTGGAGGATCGAGCTCTCCACCTATAATTACGAGATTTTGTATCGCCCCAGTAAGCTCAACGAGCCCCCCGATGCTCTATCCCGAGGCACATGTGCCAGCGCACAAGTGGATCAACTCCGCACCCCGCACGACGATCTCTGTCACCCAGGGGTCACCCGCTTTTATCACTTCATAAAGGCCCGCAATCTGCCCTACTCCATAGAGGAAGTAGGGCTATCACCAGAGACTGCCAGGTCTGCGCGGAGTGTAAACCGCACTTCTACTGGCCAGACCGTGCACGCCTGGTGTAGGCCTCCTGCCCCTTTGAACGCCTCAGCGTGGACTTCAAAGGGCCCCTCCCCTCCACCGACCGCAACGCGTACTTTCTCAATGTGGTCGACGAATACTCAAGATTCCCCTTCGCCATCGCATGCGCCGGCATGACGTCTGCCACCATCATCAAAGCCCTCAACACCATCTTCGCTCTGTTTGGTTTCCCCACCTACGTCCACAGCGAGCGGGGATCCTCATTTATGAGCGATGAGCTGCGCCAGTAAATGTTCAACAGGCGATTGGATTGTCCGTGCATGGCGGCCTTGGCACACACATTGTATGGCCCACTGTGGCTGCTCGAGCCCCACGCCCTGCCCATCATGGCCCTCTTCCGCATCCTCCCCGTCGGATGAGGCCTGGCGTTCATCCTCCTCCTCCAGCATGCTTCCCCTGTGCTGCGCGATGTTGTGGAGGACACAGCAGATGTGGGAGATCCTCTCAGGTCGATACTGGAGGGCCCCTCCAGAGCGGTTCAGGCACTTGAACCGTATCTTGAGAATGGCGATGCACTGGTCAATGATGGCCCCGGTCGCTGAATGGGCATCATTTTAGTGGTTCTCTGCGTCGATCTGAGACCTTTGCATAGGTGTCATCAGCCTCGACCAGAGCAGATAACCCTGTCACCCAGGAACCATAGCGGGGCACCACCCGGACCTGAGGCATCCCAGCAATGGCAACAAATCCCGCTGCCTGAGCAACCTAGTGGGCTCAGTCCATATTCAGGTTGATGTATTGTGCATCTCCCCTGCAGTGGGCCAACGCCTCAGATGGTTGAAATTCACGATTTTGGCAATCCAACAGAGAATCCCGGCCAAATTGTTTTGGCCTTAACTGTTTCCTGTGGTCTCAAATGCACCAGGCTCAGCGCACTCTGGTTGAAAAAATTTTTCCTCGTCTCAGTCCTGAATGTTTTACCTTGTATCCTTAAATATTGACCCATGGTTCGGGAAACTAGCACCATCGGGAACACCCTTCCGACATTTACCCTGTCTAGTCCTGTTCGGATTTTATGGGTTTCTATAAGATCCCCCAGCAAACATAATCCTAACCGACTCAATCTCTCCTCATGAGTCAGTCCCGCCATCCCAGGAATCAGTCTGGTAAACCTCTGCACTCCCTTTATAGCAAGATTATCCTTCCTCGGATAAGGAGACCAAAACTGCACACAATATTCCAGGTGTGGCCTCACCAAGACCCTGTATAATTGCAGGAAGACATCCCTGCTCCTGTACACGAACCATCTCGCTCTGAAGGCCAACATAAAATTTAGCGCCTGCTGAACCTGCATGCTTACTTTCAGTGACTGGTGTACAAGGACATCCAGGCTTGATTGCATATTCCCCTCTCTCAATTTGAAGCCATTCAGATATTAATTTGCCTTCCCATTTTTTCTACCAAAGTGGATAATGTATCCACATTATACTGCATCTGCCATGCATTTCCCCACACATTCAGATTGCTCAAATCACACAGAAGCATCTCTGCATTCTCCTCACAGCTCATCTCCCTCCACCCAGCCATTACCATTATATTGGTCATCTTTAATTATCAAACCTGGTATTCGATTTTTATGGCAGGCTTGGGAGTTGTGTCTGAAGTTTTCTGCCCATCAGGAGGGCTAAGCCACATTGTAGTGGGTGCCCTGTAGGTTAATAGTGCTTTCGGGAAGATGCCGTTCTTCATCAGGAGTGTTTTTATGGTGTGGATCCCTCTTTCTGTTTCCCCATTCAATTGGGGGAAGCGGGGAGATGGTACAGTGCTAGAAGTCTTCAGTGATGGCAAATTAGGTGAAGTATTCATTTGAAAATTGTGGGGAACATTAACCAAAGCTATCTGATCTGGGATGCCATGGCCTGCAAACATCTCCTTCAACACTCTGTGCTTGTCGTGTACAATTGCTTCACTTCAATCCAACAAGTGAAGTTGTCCATCACAATGAAGAAGGATCTGCCATTGAAGATGAATAATTTGATTACCAACTGCTCCCAAGGCTTCATCAGGAATTGTTTGAGGACAATGGGCTTCTGTTCCTAATTGTGCGGTGCACAGACCTGGCAGTTCACTCTTGGAAAGCTGGAATAACCAGCTGTTCGTTGTATTTGATTAGATTGTCCATGACAGAAACATGCTTCTGACGTTCAATCCAAGTCTTCATGGTATCATGGTACCATCATTCATTCTCTGCTATGGCCACTCATGTGGACAGTAATGGTGGATGTAGATACACTGCCCACCTTTCATTTCTTTTGTCGGTGGTGGTTAGCAGGTGTCCCCTCACGGTTTGAGTGTACGTTTTGAGCTTCTCTATCATATTCACATCATTGTTCGTTGAAGGCCAACTGTGATGGTGGTCAGGGTAGGTCGTCGTGGGACAGGATCTTGTGTGAGAACAGCATGGCTTTGATGCAATCAAATGCTCCCTCTTGGTATATGTCCCAGAATCATGCCTGGTATTCTTGAGAAGGTACCACTGTGACTTGTGTCAGATTGGTTAAAAATGTTGCCAACTGGTTGACTATACCCAGGAATGTCTGAAGGTCCAAGAACTGAGAATGAGGTTGGGAACTCACAGGTTGCTTTTATTTTCTGTGTGTCCACTGGTGTCTTTGTTTCTGATGATGTGACCTAAGAACACAGCAGAGGTCTTGTAGAATTCACATTTCTCATTCAGTGTCAGCCATACTTCCTACAAGCATTCTAGAACCTCTGTGAGCCATTTGTCATGTTTTTCCACTGTCAAGCTGTGGGCCATAATATCATCCATTTGGCAGATTACACTAGGTTTTTAAAAATGGCCAACATGTGTTGAAGGTTTTCTGGTGCAGGGGTCATTTCAAATGGTAAGCGGTTGAAGCAGAATCTAAAAAAGTGGGTGATGTGGTTTGCAACTCAAACCTTTTGTGTCATGGGAGTTGCCAAAAACCACTCTTGGCGTCAAGTTTTTAAACCACAATACTTATTTGGTCAGGCTGTCATCCAGCCAGGACATTGGGTGGACTTCTCTCACCAAGGCTTTATTGAACTGTGTCAAGTCAACGCAGATATATTAACCCATTCGGTTTTGGAACAGCGACCATCCAAGAACACCATTCAGTTGACTGAATGACAGGGGAGATGGCACAGCACCCATTTTGCCATCTCATCCAACTGTTGCGTCACTTGCTTCTTGAGTGCATGGGCAATTTTTCATGGTGTGAACAGGCACACGGGTTTTGCATCCTCCCTTTGTGTAATCCTCAGTCATCTAGATCCAGTAAAAAGTTATGGAACACCTTTTTAAATTTGGAAACAGGCCCCTGCTGGTTAACCTCGCCAATTTTCTGTAGGAGGTTAGGGTTGACTTTGGCTTTTCGGTTTAAAAGGGCACATACTAGGTTGTGGACAATGAACATGGACTTTTGTATTATTTTGTCTTTGTACCTGAGCATCGCCTGCAGAGTGCCTTTCACCTGAGATTTGATGCAACTGCTCTGTACAGTTGGGTGGCATTGTCTTGGAGGACCATAACACTGGCTCTCATATCCAACTTAAAATTAGTGAAGATGACCATTAACTGAGATGTCTATGTTCAATGATAAAAATACGTGAGTGTTGACCTCATCCAAGAAGTGTAGTTGTGTTTCCTTTTGATGTGGTACCTCAATCTCATGAATTGTCTTGGAATCACCTGTGCACCTAGTTGTGTTAGCTTTACATAGCTTTCCAAAGTGTTCTATGCAGTTGCAACGAAAACACTGTGTTGAGAGTGCAGGATGTTAATTGTGCCTGTGGGCGTGCTTGGCTCCACAGTGTTGGCATAGTCGCCCAACATTTAATGGTCGGTTACAGTATTGCTTCACTTGACCTGCAGTGTCCCTGTTCCTCTACTGTTTTGCTAGCTAACAATGGGGATTCTTCTGTACCATGGTTTACGTATGCTGCTGGAGATGTGTCTGTGTTGTTATGGGAGTGGCGGTTTCAGAACCCCAAAATGTATCATGGAGTTCACCCAACCTCTCCCTTTAATGGATTGTTGCTTTTGAAGCACACGGCTTGTTCTCCAGGTGTGGTACTACAATAATGGACATATGAGTTTTTAAACACAAAACCATGGTTATTCCATGAATTCAACTTAACATTCTAACACACCTTACTTCAAAGATAACCCCCAAAATAATACAACACTAAATAATTACTCAAAATGTTCCTTCAAACCTCCAAAAGACTTAACACCTTTAAACAGAAACACATCAGGTTAAAGACATTACTATTATGAGTTTAAATCACCCAAATGATTCAGAGATAGTCTTTCATGGCAAAGATCACAGCAGATCCAGCTTACTGCAAACTCAGACACACCCAAGCTCTTTTCTCAAAACTGGTTTTCTCCTTTCAAAACAGATCACAGCAAACCAGCCAGGCACTTTTCAGCTGCTTTCTCAAACTAGCTTTCTCCTTTCACAACAGCTCACAGCAAACCAGCCAGGCACTTTTCACTGCTCTCTCTCAAACTGGCTTTCTCCTTTCAAAACAGCTCACAGCAAACCAGCCAGGCACTTTTCAGCTGCTCTCTCAAACTGAAACTAAAAGCAGAAAAAGCAGAAGTGATCTCAGCTCAGCTCCCCCCTCTGACATCACTTCAGTAATATGAGCTGCTGCATTTCTTAAAGGTACATTGCTTAAACATCCATGTCTTAAAGGTACTCTCACATGACAGTGTTGAAAATGGATTTTCGATTTCCTGACTATTTGAATGGATTTTTCAAGGGTCAAATTTTCCGAAACATGAAGCATGTTTGAGAGTGTGCCACTCCAACAATAATTCTGTACCTGATTAGCTCTGGTTTCAGATCACCACAGTAATGGCCTTCAGCTATTCAATACAGCTTTTGGACACGTTTGTTAAACCTTGCTCTTTCAAGGACCTTGTTTATGCTCAAATTAAAATATGTGTCAAATGACTTTACAACTTCATCAAATTTCACAAAGGATTCATTGATGCTTTGTCTAGCTATATATTATCAGCTACTGGACTTAGCAAATAAAGCAGTGTGTCAACCTGTTCAGTTTATGACTTTTTCTCTGGACCTAAAACAGTGATGTACCGAAGGAATCCTTTTCTCTAACATCCACAATTCTATGACTGTTCTCGACTTTGGAAGAATCCAATCTGGCCTGGGAAGGTAGATTTTTGATCCATGGTCATTTACAATTAAAAGTGTGTTAAATGCTGTTAGGAAATACAAGATGGCATTGCCCTATGCTTGTTCTTGGCGAGGCTTACTACACTCATTTTTGGCAGTCTCCCGGAGTAATGGTGGTTGCAATCTCTATTCAATCACTCTTGCTTGATTCTTCCCCGCGGTATTTAAGTATTTTAGATCATGTAACCGTCAAATCATGGATTTTTCTGGGTCCTTTAACTGCCAATTATTTGTTATTTAATTCAATTTTTTGTTGATCAGAATGAGCTGAATGGTCAGGCGCTAACTCAGCTGTTCATGGTGATTTTTAAAATGACAATTCTGTCTGTTGTTGACTTAAAAGCGTTTTAAACTCGCTCTGGCAAAGAACTTCATTTTTTTTAGTTCACCCCTACTAGATGCACTTTCTGGATATTGATGTTGGGCTTCCATGGGATTCAATGGAGTTTCCTGCTGCAGTATGGAGCTTTATATCTGCTTTCTGCTTTCAATCTTGCTTTGAGCTTTTCTCTCGTGATCTCCTTTGCTTCTGGTGCTTTCCTTCAGGTCAAAATGCTTCTTTTTTTTCACTATTTCTGGTTACCGATTTTTTTTTTTCCTGTTTCTGTGAGGCGCTGGGTTTTTCCGATAGTTACCACCTCTGCTATCATGTTGTAAGATATGTGTAGTTCAGTAAGTCTCAGAAAGAAGTTCTGAGTAATGTATAGTTTAAAATTAAGTGTTTATTAATGGGGAGGGGAGGCAATGCAGCAGTTATGTAGGATAAGTTTGGCCATGGACAGGGCAGGGGGCTGTCTTGAGTGGGCCTGATTGAGAATAGTATTGGGAAGGCAGAGCCCAGGGTGATGGTAATGGACAATAGGTGGGGAGGAGAGGCGGAAGCCTCTGGTGAGAATTATTATGTGGAACGTCTGTGGACTAATTGGGCCCGGGTGTTAGCGCACTTAAAAAGGTTTGAGAGTAGAGGTGATTTTCCCCAAGGAGACGCATCTCGGGGTGAAAGATTAGGTGAGGTGGAGGAAGGGATGGGTGGGGCAAGTGTTCCACTCGATGTTTAACTCAAAGTCGAGGTTGGTCGCCATACTGCTGAATAAGGAAATGGGGTTTACGGGAGGTTGGAAGGTGCAGGACTCAGAGGTGGAGGTTTGTGATAATGAGTGGGGTGCTGGTAGGGACTCTGGTGATATTGATGAATATCCGTGGAGGTTTGGGCACCTGGGAAAGAGGGAGTACTCCTTCTCGCACGTGTATAGGGTATATTCCGGGATTGACTTTTCTGTGGTTAACTGTAGGAGGATGTTTGAGCTATCACAGGTGTGTGAGTTTGGATACTGTCAGTTGCGGCAGGGCTTTGCACGCAAGGAGCTGCCTTCATTCCCTCAGTAAGAAGTCTTACAACACCAGGTTAAAGTCCAACAGGTTTGATTCAAACACGAGCTTTCGGAGCGCAGCTCCTTCCTCAGCTGCGCTCCGAAAGCTCGTGTTTGAATCAAACCTGTTGGACTTTAACCTGGTGTTGTAAGACTTCTTACTGTACTCACCCCAGTCCAACGCCGGCATCTCCACATCATGGCTATTCATTCCCTCAGGTATCTGAATATATGCTTTTAGAGAAAATGTTGCTCCTGCATGATAGGGGACATATATAGGTGGCTGGGAGAACAGGACATGACCTTAGTGAAAAGGATGAAGCAGAAGTTGGAGGGTGAGTTGAGGAGGGAGATAGTATGGAGGCTTTGGTGCAAATGCACAAAGTAAACTCAACCTCCTCCAGTGCAAGAATGAGTCTTATACAGTTTAAGGTGGTGCATGGGTCCACAATGACTCTTGCCCAGATGTGGGTTTTTTCCTGGAGGTAGTAGACAGGTGCGAGAGGTGTGGGATGGGGCCACCAAACCCTAGTCCATATATTTTGGGGGTGTGAGGAGGTGGAGAACTGTTGAGAGGTGCTGTTTAGGAAATTGTCGAGAATTGTAAGGTTTGAGATGAAGCCGAACTGTATGGTTGCGATCTTTGGCGTGTTGGAGGTGCCGGAGCTGCTGGAGGGAAAGGGGGCCGATCTCGTTGCTTCGTCTCTCTTGCCCGGAGACGGTGGCACAGTGGTGAGCACTGTTGCTTCATAGCTCCAAGGACCCGGTTTGGATTTCCGACTTGGGTCACTGTCTATGCGGACTCTGCATGTTCTTCCCATGTCTGTGTGGGTTTCCTCCGGATGCTCCAGTTTCCTTCCACAAGTCCCAAAAGACATGCTTGGTTGGTGAATTGGGCATTCTGAATTCTCCCTCAGTGTACCCAAAACTGTACCCATGTGGCAACGAGGGGATTTTCACAGTAACTTAATTGCAGTGTTAATGTAAGCCCACTTGTGACACTAATAAAAATTATTGAATTGGAGGTCGGCTATGTCGCTGTGGGTCGCGGCATGGTTGGGAGACTTGTACGAATTTCTCAGGTAGGAGAAAATCAAATTTGTCCTAAGGAGTTCAGAGGAGGACTCTGAGGTATGTGGAAGCTGTTTATGACTTGATTTGAGGAGCTGTTTGTCGTGGGGGTACGAGGAGTAAATGGGAAAAAAATGTACAAACTGTATACTCTGCTGATGTTAACCTTGTGTTACTATGTTGCACATGTTTTGAATTAAATACTTTTTTTTTAACAAGTGCTTATTAACAATTTTTGCTTATGTACCATATAAAGTCCAAGCTTGGAGCTGTCCGATTGCTTGCCTCTGCACACATCTATGTCTCGCAAGAGGGTGCCCTCTAGAATCGGGTCATTGTTCCACAGTGTGGGAGGTATTGTATCCAGTCCCACTTTAACCCACAGTCAACTAAATTACATCACTCTACAAGAAACACAAAGCCCCCTTAAAGAATAATCGTCTTATAGTTGTCCAATTTTTGTACATTCTGGGGGATTCTCTGCCGTCTGCCGCTAGTAGCGGAGATACCGATGCAGTGGAGAATCTCGTGTTGAGCAAAAGAACCATTGGAATGCCCCAGTCCCCCCTGGCGGCAGCATTGATGTTTGCGCCCCGCATCAGCGGGAGGATGCAAATGGGTCAATTGAACCCATTTTCTTCCTATTTGTGGGCTGGACACAGGGGGCTGAATTCGCCATTGTTGGGACTATGTCGCCACGCCGGCGTCAAAATGGGGGAGTTTCACGCCAGAAAAACTGGCGTGAAAGGACTACTAATTCCCAGCCCTGCCGGGGGCTCGCAGGGACCCGGAGTAAATCTCACAGCTTTTGCTGCAGATACAGGCCCCCGCAGTTCCAGGTCAGAGGCCGCGTATGTGCACAACTGCGGCCTCCAGCGGGCGCGCCTTGCTCAATGGCAGCCTCGGACCACAGAGCTAGACCCAAGAAAGAGACCCCCCCCCCCCCCGATCGGCCGCGCGCCGACCCTCAAACTCTGCATGAACATTCCCCGGCCGCCTATCAGGCTCCGATCTGCCCGCCCCGACCAGGTTAGCCGCGGACTGAGTATCCCAACCGGCTGGAGCACATTAGTTCCATGCTGTCGGGACTTCAGCCGGTCGGGGGCAGAAATTGCTGAGCCGGCCTCTGGCAATGGTCCCAGGCGACCCGGTGTACTCCCCGAGTACGTTGCTTTCCGGGGCCTGCAGAATCGGTGAACTGGCGCCGGTCCCAATTTCTTGCAGAACATCGATTCTCCGCCCCGGCTCCGGCTGCGATTTTGGCGCGAGAGTGCAGAGGATCCAGCCCTGGGTTCTTCAAGCCTCCATGATGTTCTGACCCTCTCTGGCGGGATTCATGTGGGCGGGCATTGGTGCCAAGAGGTGTGTGCTTAGATGGCGTGTAACAAAAAATAACAGATGAGATTGTGGGGTGAGGAGAAAGTGGAATGTGAAGAGGAGGATTACTGAGTTATGGTCACTCCAATGATGGTGAGCAGTGTCTCTTCCATCTGGATGAAGAAATGCATGTCCATCATTGGTCAGTCCTGTTGCTTGCAGTGGGACACCACTTTGTCCTGTAAGATAGAAGGAAGTGTGGCAATGATTTTCTTTTAGAAATTTGTTCACAGGCTTTGAGCATCACTAGCTAGGCCAGCATTTATTGCGCATCCCCAATTGACCTTGAAAGGTGATGGTGAGTCACCTTTGTAAACCACTGCAGTCCAGGTGGTGTAGTAGATATACTCACCATGCTGTGAAGAAGGAAGTTGCAGGGTTTTGACCCAGTAACAGTGAAAGAATGAGAATATATTTCCAGGCTTGGAGGTGTGCTTGCAGATGAAATGAAATGAAAATGAAATGAAAATTGCTTATTGTCACGAGTAGGCTTCAATGAAGTTACTGTGAAAAGCCCCTAGTCGCCACATTCTGGCGCCTGTCCGGGGAGGCTGCTACGGGAATCGAACCGTGCTGCTGGCCTGCTTGGTCTGCTTTAAAAGCCAGCGATTTAGCCTGGTGAGCTAAACCAGCCCCTTGATGGTGTTTTCATATATCTGCTGCCCTTACCCTTCTAGGGAGTGGAGACCACAGGCTTGGAAGGTGCTATTGAAGTTGCTGGTGAATCTGGTACAATGTGTTTGGGTGATATGGATGTCGTGGTTTTTTTTTTTTCTTTTTTTAAAATAATTTTTATTGGAATTTTTTGAAAAATATATATCAACAAAACAATAATACCAATAACAATAATAATAATAAACACCCCCCGGCACCCGTAACAACGCATATAACAAACCCCCCACCCCCCCAACCCCAATAAACAACATAATAAATTAACAAAAAGCAAATTAACCTAAACACTATCCCCCTAAACCCCCCCCCCTTTCCCGCCCTCACCCCGGGTTGCTGCTGCTGCTGACCTAGTACCTTATCGTTGAGCCAGAAAGTCGAGGAAAGGCTGCCACGTCCTAAAGAACCTTTGTACTGACCCCCTCATGGCGAACTTAACCCTCTCCAACTTAATGAATCCCGCCATGTCATTAATCCAGGTCTCCACACTCGGAGGTCTCGCATCTTTCCACTGCAGCAAGATCCTCTGCCGGGCTACTAGGGACGCAAAGGCCAAGATATCGGCCTCTTTCGCCTCCTGTACTCCCGGCTCCACCCCAAACCCAAATATCGCGAGTCCCCAGCCTGGCTTGACCCTGGATCCCACCACCCTCGACACCGTCCTCGCCACCCCCTTCCAGAACTCCTCCAGTGCCCCCCCCAGGCTAGGACCCCTCCTAGCCGCGACTCTCCCTCCACTGTACTCCCGTAAGCCAGCTGACTTCTGCTGACCCCGGCAGCTCCCGCTCTAACTCCGACCCCTCCTGATATGAGGTCCCCCCTCCTCCCCTGCATCAGCTCCTGGGCACCGCTTCAGCGCGGGAAACCCGGTCTAATAACCACGCCCCTCGCCACCAGCTCCACCCCCTCGTCCCGCAGGGTGAGAAACCAGAGAAAAGTCCGCGCTTTCACACTGCCCCACCCCACCAATGCAGCTCCCAAACCGCAGTCCCAACCCAACAACCAACTCCATACAAACAAAGACATAGATCAACCACAAACCCCAGTACCCCTCTTAGAACACAGAACCATAACCCACATCGTCCAAAAGCGAGAGAAAAAACAAAAACAAACAGAATAACCTGCTACAGCATAAACAATGATGCATGAATAGAATAGAAAAACTCCCACTGCCCCCAATCTCTAGTTCGAGTCCAGCTTTTCAGCTTGCACAAAGGCCCACGCTTCCTCCGGGGACTCAAAGTAGTGATGCCGGTCCTTGTAGGTGACCCACAGGCGCGCAGGCGGCAACATGCCGAACCTCACCTGCTTTCCATGGAGCACCAGCTTCGTCCGGTTAAACCCGGCTCTCCGCTTGGCCACCTCCGCACTCCAGTCCGGGTAGATACGCACTACCGAATTCTCCCACTTACTACTCCTCACCTTCTTGGCCATCGGAGAACACACTCCCGGTCACTGAACCGATGGAACCGCACCAGCACCGCCCGCGGGGGTTCATTCGCCTTAGGCCCCCTGGCCAGAACTCTATGGGCCCCCTCCAGCTCCAGGGGCAGATGGAAGGATCCTGCCCACACCAGCGAGTTCAACATCACAGCCACATAGGCCAGCAGGTCCGACCCCTCCAGCCCCTCCTCGAGGCCCAGGATGCGCAGGTTCTTCCTCCGTGACCGAAGCTCCATCTCCTCGAACCGATCCTGCCACTTTTTATGAAGTGCCCCGTGTATCTCCACCTTCCCCACGAAGGCTGAAACCTCCTCCTTGCACTCAGAGGCCTGCTGCTGCAACTCGAGTATCGCTGCACCCTGGGTTGTCTGGTCTCCAGCAGCTTACTCGTCGTCACCTTCAGGGATTCCAACAACTCCCCTTTCAGCTCCGTGAAATAGCGCAGAAGGGCCGCCTGCTGCTCCTCAGCCCACTGCCTCCACTCCTCAGGGGCTCCATTGGCCGCCATTTTGTCCACCTTCCCCCGCTTGTCCAGGGGAGCTGCTGCCGTTTTTCTCCTCGCCCCACTTTGAGTCCGAACCATAAATCCCGGGGGGATTTGCTCCAGACCCCTTTATCCACTGGGAATCGTCGAATCAGCGCCATTTGGGGCCCTTAAAAGAGCCCACAAGTCCTTTTAAAGCGGGAGCTGCCGAACGTGCGGCTTAGCTCCGCATAGCCGCAACCGGAAGACCGTCGTGGTTTTTTTTTAAGCCATTCGTGGGATGTGAGGGTCTGGTGGGGAGCACATTCAACTTTCATTTACCCCTTACTTTCAGTTTATTCATAAATGGTATAATGATAATCTTTATTGTCACAAGTAGGCTTACTGCAACAAAGTTACTGTGAAAAGCCACTAGTATCCACCGGGAAACTGCCAGGATTTTCAAAGAGTCATGTCGTCTGGAGCTGATGCCATTGAAAATCGCAGTCCCAGAGGTCCTTTCGGGATCCCAACACCTCCAGGACGACCTTGAATTTTCAATAGCTTGCTGAGGTGTTGAGAACGGCTAATACACTCATCTCTAATTAACAGTCCCTTAACAAGCTCCTTAGAGGGCGGCACGGTGTACCAGTGGTTAGCACTGCTGCTTCACGGCATCAAGGACCTGGGTTTGATCCCAGCCCCGGGTCACACTCTGTGTGGAGTTTGCATACAATATAATAATCTTTATTGTTACAAGTAGGCTTACCTTAACACTGCAATGAAGTTACTGTGAAAAGCCCCGAGCCGCCACATTCCGGCACCTGTTCGAGTACACAGAGGGAGAATTCAGAATGCCCAAATTACCTAATAACACGTCTCCCCATGTCTGCGTGGGTCTCTCCCCTACAGCCCAAAGATGTGGAGGATAGGTGGATTGGCCACGCTAAATTGCCCTTATTTGGAAAAATATATAATTGCGTACTCTAAATTTATTTTTAAAAACAAGCTCCTTGGGAACTAAAACAGAATGAGATTTAGATTTTTTTCCCCGGTGAACTAGAACATATCTGTACAATTGTTGGATTCGCCACTTGGCTTGGTTACTTTGCTTTGCATAACTTTTTTATCAGTGGGTCAGACGAACACTGGCACGAGTGATGATCCTTTTTGATTGTACCATGGACGCTTACAATCACATTCCACCTCAAGGAGCTGCCTGCTCTAATCGGCAATGCCGTGATAGTACCTAACGTGGTTCTGATTGGGCACTGAGATTGCCCCTGGGTGATGATCCAATTTGCATTTGAAGATCACATCACGAGCGCGACACAGCTCAGGTACAGTGTTAGGATGAGGAATTCATCCAGGTGTGGGGTTCCCGACCCTGCATTGAAAATCCAGCTCCGTATCTCTGCCATTTTTCAAAGGATTTCGTTTGTGTTCTAAATTTTCACGTTGTATTCAGAAAAATCCCAGAAGGAATTTCAGGCCCAAGCTATTTCTCAAGGATAAAGCAATAATTTGGAGGCCAATGCACATACAATGAAGATACAGAATCAGACATTTTCATGTGTTTTGTGTTGACAGAATTAACTGTTGTAGTTTGTACAATTAATTCCTTGTCCCCCTTTCACTATTCAGAATTTTTTTTCTGATATAGATAATTGCCAGGCTAAGATAGATTTGACTTCCAGTGAGGAGCTCTGTCAGTCTTTATTTGTTCTGTTCTTTGCCAATATTCTGCACATTATTTTGCCTTATTCTTCCTATGTCTTGTCTGTTGGAGTTTCTACTTTCAATCTCCTTGCATTTATGTGTATTTATTTTTATTTCATGTTGTTTCCTTCCACTCTCAAGGTTGCTGCGGGTGGCTCTGCATCATTTGAGGTAAACCAAAGCAAGATGTGATTTGAACTTTTAATTATATTGCTGATACATAGCATAACAGCATTTTAGTTTTTTTTGTCCTGTTAAGGTGAAATACAGAATCCATTATTGTTTATCTTGATATTTAAAACTGCAAAGTGTAGAAAGTGGTTGTTATAGGAGATTTTATAGTCAGGAGGTCAGGTAGGTATTTCTGGAACCATCATTGTGAGTCTCACATGATGTGCTGTCCACCTTGTGCCATGGCAAAGGACATCATGGTGAGGGTGCAGAATAGTCTTCGGGGGGGGGGGGGGGGGGGGGGGGGGGGGGGGGGCGGCATGAGCCAGAAACTGTGGTACATAACAGTGACGAGAGGTAGAAAGGGCGGCTATCAAGATCCTAAGATCAGATTTTCAGCAGCAAAGGAGGAAGTTAAAAAGTAAGGCTTCAAAGTAGTCTCTGGATTACTGCCAATGCCAATTCCTGGAGGGAGCATAAATGGGACGATTGGTAGGGGTTAATGCATAGTTTCAATCATAGTGCATTGTTGGAGGGCTGTAGATTCTTGGAGCGCTGAGACCAATTATGGAGCAAAAGGCATCCCTGCAGAACTGGAACAAATTGCATCAGAGGGAGGTTCACTAGAGTGGTTGTGGAGAGTTCAAACTAAATTCACAGGGGGATGAGCATCAGCATTATAGAAGTAGAAAACAGTAATGATATGCATAAGGTTAAGGGGCGGGATTCTCCGACCCTGCGCTGGGTCGGAGAATCGGCGGGGCCGGCACGAATCACGCAACGCCGCTCCGAAGCCGGTCCGCTGATTCTGTGGCGACCGGAGAATCGGCACCATTGGCGCTGGCGCAGCGCGCTCAACGCAGCCCCCCCCCCCCCCCCCCTCCGCCCCCCCAGCGATTCTCCCCGCACGATGGGCCGAGTGCCCGCTGAGTTAGGCTGGGTCCCCCCCCAGCGTCGATCTCGTGTGGTCCTACCTGGCGGGACCTCGCCGTTCATGCTGCACCCCCGGGCCTGGTGGGGGAGAGGGGCGTCCAACTCAGGGTGGGGGGGGGGGGCTTCCAAGGTGGCCTGGCCCGCGATCGGGGCCTACCGATCGGAGGGCAGGCTTATCCCACTGGGGGCCTATGTTCCTCCGTACCGGATCCCTATTGGTCTCCGCGATGTTGCGCGGGGGCTCTAACTCGCGTTGGCTGTGGCGTGCATGCACAAACTCGCACCGGCCGTGGCACGCTTGCGCAGACCCACGCCGCACGTGCTGACGCCAGTATCGGCAGCTGGAGCACTGTGAGGCTCTCCAGTGCCATGCTTGCACCCAGTGTGGTGCAGGATCGCTGATCGAGGGGCCAGATGACGCTCTGGCGTTTACGATGGCTTCAACACTTAGCCCCAAGATCGGAGAATCCCGCCCAAGATATTGACTAGAAAGGAAATAGTTCAATATTATAGGAACTGACTAAGAGGAAATAGTAAGTTATTCTGTAGGTTCAGAGTACAGAAAAAGTAACACAGGTAGAATACCTCAAATCTGGCAACCTGAAAACCAGCAGTGTCCAAAAACTGAACATTTTACTATGTTCCATGCATCAATTGTAATTGAATAAAAAATGTTTTAAAATCACCGGCACAATTTGGCTTCGTGCTGCATTGTTGTGGTTTCAGACTAGTTATTGGCTTCACCACTTCATGCACCATTCTGTCTCATGCTCGAAGCACCATTTGATCCTGCCTAACCCGCCATCACCCGAACTGTCTACATCCTGAACTGCCTGACCCAAAATTCTAAAATCTATCACAATCTCGGTCCCAAGAGTGCCAGATTCGAGGTACTGTGGGCGTGATTCTCCACTCCCCACGCCGGGTGGGAGAATCGCGGGAGGGCCCCCCGACAAATTTCACACCCTCCTGGCACCCCCGTGATTCTCTTCCCCCCCCCCCCCCTCCCTCCCCCCCGGGCTCGGAAGAATCGCCACTCCCCGTTTTTCACGGCGAATGCCGATTCTCCGACCCGGATGGGACGAGCGGCCGTTTGCGGCCGTTTCACGACGGCGGCAAGCACACCTGGTCACTGTCGTCATGAAACGGGAGTGAGAAGCCCGTTCGGGGCTTGTAGGTGGCCTAGAAAGGAAAGAGCACCACGACTGTGCTCGGGAGGGGACAGGTCCGCGATCGGTACCCACAGATCATCGGGCCGGTGTCAAAATCGGACGCACTATTTCCCCTCCACCGCCCAGCAAGATCAAGCCACCTGTGGGTTTGTACCGTCAGCGTCAAGACATCAGCCGCGCATGCGCGGGTTGGAGCCGGCCAACATGCGTATGCGCGGCTGACGTCATTAGGCGCGCCGGCCGCGTCATTCTTGGCACGGCGCCCCCGCGGCCGAGAGTTACGGAGCTCCTAGCCCCACCGGGAGGGGAGAATAGGGGGCGAGGAGCGGCCTCCAAGGCCGTCGTGAAACTCGGGTTAAAGACAAAGGTTTCCATGCGGTAAGAAGAACTAGGAGCACAGGTAGATCGTCCAGCCCTTCGAGCCTGCTCCGCCATTCTAGAAGATCATGGCTGATCTTTTCGTGGTCTCAGAACCACTTACCCGCATTCTCGCCATATCACGTAATTCCTTTATTTTTCAAAAATACATCTACCCTATCTTTAAATATATTCAATGAAGTAGCGTCTACTACTCCTTTCGGTGGGGAATTCCATACTTTAACCACCCTCTGAGTGAAGAAGTTCCTCCTTGATTCAGTCCTAAATCTGCTCCCCCTAATCTTGAGGCTATGCCCTCTTGTCCTACTTTCACCTACCAGTGGACACATCCTTTCTACTTCTATCTTATCCATTCGCTTCAAAATTTTATATGTTTCTATTAAATCCCCCCCTCAACCTTCTGAATTCCAGTGAATATAATCCCAATCTACTCAGCCTCTCCTCATATGATAATCAATCAGCCTAGTGAAACTCCTCTGCACCCCCTCTAGTGCTAGCACATCCTTTCTCAAGTGTGGAGACCAAAACTGCACACAGTACTCCAGGTGTGGCCTCACCAGCACCTTGTACAACTGCAACATTACCTCTCTACTTTTAAACTCAATCCCCTTCGCAACGAAGGACAAAATTCCATTTGCCTTCCTAATTACTTGTTGCACCTGCAGACCAACCTTCTGTGACTCATGCACAAGTACACCCAGGTCCCTCTGCATAGCAGCATGCTGCAGCTTTTTACCATTTAAGTAATAATCCGTTCTATTGTTACTCCTACCAAAATGCACGACTACACACTTATTGACATTATACTCCATCTGCCAGACCTTTGCCCACTCACTCAATGTGTCAATGTTCCTCTGTAAGGTTTTACAGTCCTCAGTACACTTTGCTCTGCCACACACCTTCATATCATCTGCAAACTTGGATACCTTACACGCAGTTCCCAACTCCAAATCGTCTATATAAATTGTAAATAATTGTGGTCCCAACACCGATCCCTGAGGCACACCACTTGTCACTGATTGCCAGCCAGAATAGTACTAATTTATTCCCACTCTTGGTTTCCTGTTAGACAACCAATCCTCTATCCATGCTAGTACCCTACCCTTAACACCATGCATCCTCATCTTATGTAGCAGCCTCTTGTGCGGTACCTTGTCAAAGGCCTTTTGGAAATCTAGGTACACCACATCCACTGGGTCCCCTTTGTCTACCTTGCTCGAAATGTCTTCATAGAATTCCAAGAGATTCGTCAAGCATGACCTGCCCTTCATGAATCCATGCTGCGTCCGTTCAATGGGACAATTTCTATCGAGGTGCCCTCCTATCTCTTTCTTGATAATAGACTCAAGCATCTTCCCCACGACAGAGGTTAAGCTAACCGGTCTATAATTCCCCATCTTTTGTCTACTTCCCTTTTTAAACAGTGGTGTCATATTTGCTGTTTTCCAATCCTCTGGGACAGCCCCAGTGTTCAGTGAATTTTGGAAAATTACCGCCAGTGCATCTGCTATTACTCCAGCCATCTCTTTCAGTACCCTGGGATGCATTCCATCAGGGCCAGGAGACTTATCTATCCTGAACTCCATCAGCTTGCCCAACACTTGCTCTTTCGTGATAGTAATGGTTTCCAGGTCCTCACCTACCTTCTTCTCTCGGTCAATTGCTGGCATGTTATTAGTGTCCTCCACTGTGAAGACCGATACAAAATATTTGTTCAGTGCCTCCGCCATTTCATCATATCCCATAACTAAATGACCACTCTCATCCTCTAAAGGACCAATGTTTACTTTAGCCACTCTTTTTAGTTTTATATAATTATAAAAACTTTTGCTATCCGTCCTTATATTCTGTGCCAGTTTTTTTCGTGTTCTATCTTACTTTTCTTTATGGCTCTTTTCGTGGCTTTCTGCTGACCTTCAAAGTTTTCCCAATCTTCTAGTTTCCCGCTGATCTTGGCCACTTTGTAAGCCTTCTCTTTCAATTTGACAGCCTCATGTATCTCCTTAGACACGCATGGTAGATTACCTCTTTTCTTACAATTCTTCCTTCTCACTGGAATATACTTTTGTTGAGCACTACGAAAGATTTCTTTGAAAGTACTCCACTGCTCCTCAACTGTCCGACCATAAAATATTTGTTTCCAGTCTACTTTAGCGAGGTCCTTCCTCATTCTATCGTAGTCCCCTTTGTTCAAGCATAGGACCCTGGTATTGGATTCTATCATCACACTCTCCATCTGTATACTAAATTCAACCATGCTGTGATCACTCCTCCCAAGAGGATCCCTAATGAGGTCATTAATTATTCCTGCCTCATTACACAGGACCAGATCTAGGATAGCTTGCTCTCTCGTCGGTTCCATTACATATTGTTCCAGAAAACTATCCTGGATACATTCAACGAACTCCTCTTCAAGGCTACCCTGACCGAGCTGATTTGACCAATCTATATGCAGATTAAAATCTTCCATGATAACTGCTGTACCCTTTTCACAGGCATTAGTTATCTCTTCATTTACTGCCCATCCCAGTGTGATGCTATTATTTGGTGGCCTATAGACTACGCCTATCAGTGTCTTTTTCTTCTTAGAATTTCTAATTTCTACCCAAATGGATTCAACCTCATTCTCCATAGAACCTGTATCATCCCTCAATGCCACCCTGATGTCGTCCTTGATTATTAGTGCTACTCCACCTCCCTTACATACCTGTCTATCCCTCCGAAACGTCTGGTACCCCTGGATATTTAACTCCCAGTCATGACCATCCTGCAACCATGTCTCCGTAATTGCTATCAAGTCATATTCATTCGCGATGATTTGTGCCGTTAATTCATCGACTTTGTTACGAATGATACGAGCATTCAGGTAAAGTGCCTTAATGCTGACTTTCTTATCATTATTAGAGAAATTGGACATCATGAAATGTCCTAAGTCATCCTTCCTTTTTGAACTTAAACCCACCTGCACACATGCTAACCTGCTGCTTATCCTTCCATTTTACTCCCTGTCGCTTTCCCTTTCCCTTCCCCCCGACTCAGAAGTTTAAAGTCCTACTGACCACCCTATTTATCCTTTTCGCTAGAACACTGGTTCCAGATCGGTTCCGGTGGAGACCGTCCCAACGGTACAGATACCCCCGGTTCCAAAACTGGTGCCAATGCCCCGTGAAATGGAATCCCTCTTTCCCACACCAATCCCTTAGCCACATGTTTACTTCCCTAACTTCTTTATCCCTATGCCAATTAGCACGTGGCTCGGGCAGTAATCCGGAGATTATGACCCTCGAGGACCTGTTCTTCAATTTCCCTCCTAGTGCTTGATAATCCCCAAACAGGTCCTCCACCCTAGCCTTGCCTATGTTGTTAGCCCCAACGTGGACCACAACAAATGGATCCTCCCCCTCCCGCTCCAGTATCCTTTCAAGCCGGTCGGAGATGTCCCGCACCCTGGTATCGGGCAGGCAACACACCATGCGGGACTCCCTATCCGGCTTGCAAAGGATACTATCTGTCCCTCTAATTATAGAATCCCCTATAACAACTACTTGTCTTTTTGTTCCCCCCTCTTGAATGGCCTTTTGCAGCGTGGTGCCATGGTCAGCTGGCTCATCCTGCCCACAGCCCTTTTCCTCATCCGCACAGGGAGCAAGAATCTCATACTTGTTGGACAAGGTCAAGGGCTGAGGCTCCTGCACTCCTGAACTCCGAATCCCCCTATTTGCCTCACTTACAATCACACCCTGTTTTTCCTGAACACTTACTGAATTTGAATTACTTAATCTACCAGGTGTGACTGCCTCCTGAAGCAAAACGTCCAGGTAACTCTCCCCCTCCCGGATGTGCCGCAGAGTTTGAAGCTCAGACTCCTGATCATCAATTCTGATCCGGAGTTCTTCCAGCAACCAACACTTGCTGCAGATGTGGTCCCTGCTGCTCACAATGGGATCAGCCAGCTCCCACATCATACAGCTACAACACATCACCTGTCCAGCCATCTCTACTTATTTAATTAGCGTTTACAAATTTATGTTAAATCATTTCTAGTACTTCTCTGCTAAATAAAAGCTTAATTCAACTACTATAATACTCAAGAATAAACTTATACCAAATAAGAGTTAAAAAAAACAACTTTACCGTATCAAATTGGTTAGAGGAGGAGGGCGGGTGGGAGACACTACACGTGTAGTGTCTCGGGTTTAGCCGCCGCCCAAATATATAGGATCACTTATCTATCCGGCAGCCCTCCTGGTGCACGTCACCTCCGCTCCTGCTCCCGCTCTTCCCTGCAAAGAAAAGGCCGCTGGCGTCGACAGGTAAGTAATTTAAACAAAACGCTTACCTTCCCGGCAGCCCTCCTGGTCCACATCACCTCCGCTCCTGCTCCTGCTCCTCCCTGCGAAGAAAAGGATATGTTGTGGCTACAACAGAGACCTGGCTCAAAAAAGGTACAAGAAAAGAAACAAGAAGGATTCAATTACATTTGAAGAGATCTACCATGCGGATTTAGTGAAATCTTGTGACACTAAAACTCAGTAGAAATTTGAGCTAAACTTCTCGGATGCAACAAGAATCTTTTATTGCCTCTATTTGATTACTATTAGGAGAAACTTAAATCTATTCTCAATAAAGTCCGGCTAGCAAAAGGACTTAAAGAGAAGTAATGTATAAACAATTTAACTTTCAAAATAATACAGAAATAGTTTCTTGCTTATGGCAAAACAGCTTGCATTTAGTTCAAGAGTTAGAGTGGAAAAGTGAAAATATGAAAATAGAGATAGCGAATAGTTAGGTCAAAGTATAGAATGATCCTGGATAAAAATGGCAGTGCGGACCATCTTGTTTAAAGAGAATTTCATCAGTCTGAAGCCATCTGTCTACGCCTCTATGTCAACCTAATTGGTTTAGGTGAGAATCAAATACATTTGATTCGATGTTTGACTGTCAATCCTTAATGTGCAACATAAGTTCTTAATGTTTCATGTTTGAATATTTCTGTATGTTATGGAATGCAATTCTGTGCTTTTATCAAGACTGGTTTCTCCTGGTTTTCTGCTGAATTTGCTTTATCCACATTCTGGACAATGGTGCCTTCATATTGCTATGGTGCTTTCTTGACCCCGATCTCAATTACTGGTACAGTTTATTTCTTATTGTCAAACTGACTTTGAAAATATGTTCATGAGAACAATAACTTTTTCATCATGCTTAGTGAAAATGGTGTTTTTATCTCCAATTAGTTTATGCATGTGTCAGGCTTTTTGTGACTCTGTTGAAGCTATGTGTTTTGTCATGACCTGAGGTTATGAGTGCTGAAATCCTCATTTTAAAATGGGTATTAAAACTGGGGGCAGGATTCTGCGCTAATCGTAGGGGCGGGAAAAAACGGTGCAAACCCTGGCGGGAAGCACCAGCGCCTGCTGGATTCATCCTCGCGCATGCACAGGGCGGGTGTTCATCACCGCGTCGGCAATCGCAGATCGGTATAAGGCTGACACGGAGGAATAGAGTGCCCCCTGGCACAGGCCCGCCCGCGGATCGGCAGGTCCCGATCGCGGGCCAGGCCACTGTGGGGGCACCCCCCCCCCCCCCCCCCCCCCGGGGCCAGATCGCCCTGCACCCCCTCCCCGAGGATCCCGGAAGCCACCCACGGAGCTGGGTCCAGCCTGTAGGGACCAACCTTGATTTACGCCGGCGAGACCCTTGTTAAACGGGCGGGACTTCGGCCCATCGCGGCCCGGAGAATTCGGGCGGCCCCGGGGCCCATTGAATCATGCTGGTCCCCGCCATTCTCCGAGGCGGGCGGCGCAATTCGCGCCGGGGCGATTTTTGGGGGGGCAGGAGATTTCGGAGGACGGGGGGGGCAAGATTCGCGCCGACCCCCGGCGATTCTCCGACCCAGTGGGAGGTGGGAGAATTCCGCCCACTGCCTTAATATTTACATTAAAATAGCCTTTTTATCTATCAGATCTATCAGGAAATAGTTGATTACTATCAACATTGCTCATTGTAATCTACAGATCACCGACCACTGAGAAAGATGTAGAGGAAGAAATAGATGAAGAAATTTCAGAGGGGTGGAAGAATTATAGAGTAGTTAAATGGGAGACTTTCACTGTCCAAAGATAGACTGGGATGGTCGCAGTGTAAAGGGCAGAGAGGAGTAAAAGTTCCAAGAATGTGTTCAGGAAAATTTTCTACAGTAGTTTGTTTACAGTCCAAAGAGAAAAGTGGCACAGCTGGACCTGGTATTTGAGAATGAGGTGGGCCAAGTAGGAGAATATTTAGGGTTCAGTGATCATTGAATTACAACTTTTCTGTTGGGTGTGGAAAAGGACAAGGAGCATCCAGAGTAAGAATAATTAACTCTGGGAAAACTAACTTTGATGGGATGAGAACGAATCCGGACAGATAAATTAGAATCAAAATGTTAACTCTGATTCACTCTTCAAAGTTTCTGCCAGATCAATTGAGTATTTCTAGCATTTTCTGTTTTTATTTCAGATTGCTAACATCAACAGTATTTTGCTTTTATTATTTTTGTTCACGGGATGTGGGCCAGCGTTTATTGTTCATTCCTAATCACCATTGAGAAGTTGGTTAGAACCACTTCCTGGAGTCACGACATTTCATGGTGTAGTATACATAAACTGCTGTCGCGTCCCGTCCTCCAAATGGAACGTGAGCCCCCCCCCCGAACAACAGGAGAGTGCGGAGGCAGAAGAGGAGCGACGACCCCACGAAGCTGGAGACGTAAGCACTCGGGAGCGGAGCCAGCGACCAAGATAGAGAGACCCCCTGCCACGGACCAGTAGCGACCACGTGGTGAGCGGTGAGACAAAGGGGGACTCCCATCCAGACCACAAAACCTCTCTCGCGACCCCCCTGACTCAGTGAGATGGAAGGGAAAAGAGGAGGAGAAGGGGGAAGAAAGAAAAAAAACGAGAAGAAAAGGAAAAAAAGAAAGGCAGGACGGAGGGTAACCAACTACAACGTCCTCCCCCAACAAAAAAAAACCCGAAGCCTGAGACAGACAGAGTGAGAGCAGAGCAGCGGGAAAAGGGAGAGCAACCCCAGGGTAAAGAACAGCAGCATGGAAAGGGAGAGAGAGAGACAGATGGCTGGAGGAAAGAAAAACACCAAAGTGAAGGGACGGCGAGAAGCAAGCAACAGCAGCAGCGAGGGAAAAGCGCAGGAGTGGCGGACGCGCAAGCAGGCGGTCCCATGAGATGAGACGGAGGTTCGGGCGAGCCTGAAAGGGAAAAGAATGACGGACCAAACAGCGGAGCGGGAGCAGGACGCAGCAACCAACAGAAAGGAGGCTCTCTGGTCGGAGCTCCTTGCAATGGTGAAGGAGGTGCTGGTGGAGACGACGCACAAAATGTAACAGACCATCGAAAGCCTGCAAAGGAAAGTGGAGGCACAGGTAAAAACGATTCTGGTGTTGGAGAGGGCCGCCTCGGATCAGAGCAAACAGGATGATAGCCCTAGAAGCCGAGGTGAAAAGGTTAGTAACGACTCAGGGAGCCGAAGAGGGAAAGTGGAGGAGCAGGAAAATAGGTCCAGACGGCCGAACATTAGAATAGGGATTCGGGGAGAGAGCGTAGAACAAAAGAGAAGCAAAGAGAAGGGTGAGATAGCGAAGCAGTACAGACAAAGACCTTCGGGGGCATGGAGCAGGGCGAGGAACCAAGAGGGTGCCGCAAACAGCCACTCGGAAGGGCATGAGGGCGAAGGGATACCCCGGAGTGCAGGGGCGCACCCGCGTGGCATACACACAGCTGGCGGCCACATTGGGTGCCCCTTGGATAATGGGAAAGCCCGGAGCGCTGGGGCCCGACCCCATGGTGAGAGCGGCGACCCTGGCCATTTTGGACAGCCCCCTAGCAAAGGGAAACCTCGAAGTGCTGGGGCATGTCCACCAGGTAAGTATGGGTGATCCCACAGGACCGGGGGGTCAGAACCCCCACCCTCCAGGATTGTTACCTAGAATGTAAGGGGACTCAACGGCCTATGAAAAGATCCAGAGTGTTCGTCCACCGAAGAAGCCTAAAAGTAGACATAATCTACCTACAAGAGACGCACCTGAGGGAGAAGGATCGACTGCTGGCAAGGAAGGGCTAGTGGGACAGATGTACCACTCATGCTACAGGACGAGGGTTGGGGTGTAGCAATATTAATGAGCAAAAGGACGAGGTTTACGGAAACCAAGCCAGTTATGGACCCAGGGGGGAGGTACGTCATGGTTAGCGGTGTCCTGGAAGGGGCACCGGTCGTACTGGTAAATGTGTACACTCCAAACTGGGACGACCCAGAATTCATAAAGAAGTCCATGGCGGAAATGCCCGACCTTGACACACACTGACTGATTATGGGGGCGACTTTAACTGCGTGCTTGACCCACTGACCGACCGATCAAACCCCAGAACGGCGAAAAAGTCTGGCATGGCTAGGGAGCTTGGAGCCTTCATGGAACAGATGCGGCGGTGGACCCATGGAGGCTCCTGCACCCGGGAGAAAAGGAGTTCTTGTTCTTTTCGCAGGTGCACAAGGTATATACCTGTATCGACTTCTTTGCAGTGGGGGAAATCAGTGCTTCCAGGGATCATGGGAACGGATTACTCTGCGGTTGTTTTCTCCGACTATGGGCAGCACGGTGGCCTAGTGGTTAGCACAACCGCCTCACGGCGCTGAGGTCCCAGGTTCGATCCCGGCTCTGGGTCACTGTCCGTGTGGGGTTTGCACATTCTCCCCGTGTCTGCGTGGGTTTCGCCCCCACAACCCAAAAATGTGCAGAGTAGGTGGATTGGCCACGCTAAATTGCCCCTTAATAGAAAAAATAATTGGGTAATCTAATCTCCGACTATTTGGATGTGAGGTTGGAGACAGGCCAGTCCCGCGGCCCACGTGGAGGCTGGACACGGACCTCCTGGCCGACGAGGCCTTCTGCCAAAAAATATCGCGGGCCATAGGTGATTACGTTAATAACAACCAAAACAGGGAGGTCTCACCCTCCACGTTTTGGGAGGCACTGAAGGCCTCAGAGGAGAGATCATAGCCTACGAGGCAAGCAGAGATAGGGAAGGGATGGTGGCCAGGCAACAGCTCGTGGACTCCATTCTAGAAGTTGGCAGAAAGTACTCCGAGGCCCTGACCGTAGAGCTGCTGGCGGAGAGGAAAAAGCTGCAAATGGACTTTAACCTGCTATCCACTAGGAAAGCAGTGTATCAACTCCGCTAGACACGGGGGACCTTCTACGAACATGGAGGCAAGGCTGGCTGCCTATTGGCTCACCAGCTGAGAAAGCAGGCAGCCACAAGGGAAATAGCGCAGGTTAAGGATAGCAGAGGCAGACTGCTAACAGAGCCAAAGGAGTTCAATCGGGCATTTGAAACCTTCTACCGGGGACTGTACACCTCCGAGCCCCCAACGGGGGCGCGGGAATGAAACAGTTCCGAGACTGACTGGAATTACCAGTGGTGAGAGAAGACAGGCAGGGGGAGCTGGAAGCACAATGGACCTGGGAGAAATCATGTAGAGCATTAGTTCCATGCAGGTGGGGAAGGCATCGGGACCCGACGGGTTTCCGGCGGACTTCTACAAACAATTCGCATCAGTCCTGACCCCACACCTAAGGGACATGTTTGCGGACTCACTGGCAGGGGGCACCCTGCCCCCCATGCTAGCGCAGGCCACAATTTCACTGATACCTTTAAAGCCTGACGGAATGTGGATCATACTGACCCATTTCATTGCTGAACGTGGATGCGAAAATACATGTAAAGGTCCTGGCCAAAAGGCTGGAGGGCTGCGTATCAGAGGTGGTCGCAGAGGACCAAACGGGCTTTGTCAAGGGTAGGTAACTCGCAGCGAACATCAGGCTGCTGCCGAATGTGATTCGAGCTAGCGATCAAACCCCTGGCGATAGCCCTGTGGGACACAAAAACTGGAAGGGAATCCGGAGAGGAGACATGGAGCAAAAGAGTCTCACTCTATGCAGATGACCTGCTTCTCTATGTCTCGAAGCCACGGGAGGGACTGAAGGCAATACTGCAAATACTGAAAGAGTTTGGAACCTTCTCGGGCTACAAACTTAACCTGGACAAAAGCAATGCATTCCCAGTGAATTCAAAAGGGGGAGGGACTAAAGAGGCTCCCGTTTAAAAGGGCCCAGAGTAGATTCTGTTACATGGGGATCCAAATAGCCAGAGACTGGACATAGATCCACAAGTGGAACCTGACCAGCCTGGTGGAGGAAGTAAGAAAAGATCTTCAATGATGGGGCTCACTCCCACTCTCCGTGGCAGGAAGAGTGCAGACGATCAACATGAACGTACTGCCAAGGTTCCCCTTCCTGTTTAGATCCATCCCGATCTTCAACCCCATTGCCTTTTTCCAAAACGTAGACCGTTTAATCCTGGTGTTTGTGTGAGGGGGGTAAGAACCCGAGAATTCCCAAACCGACACTGTAAAGAAGGAAAATCAAAGGGGGCCTGACTTTACCGAACCTACAATACTACCACTGGGCAGCGACGGCAGATAAAGTGAGGGAATGGTTACAAGAACCCGACACAGATTGGGTACAAATGGATGAGGCATCCTATAAAGAAACAACCCTCCGGGCCCTGTCCACAGCAGCACTCCCATCCTCCTCAGCAAGATACACAACAAACCCAGTGGTAGCGGCCACGCTGAGAACGTGGACCCAGTTGAGACAGCACTTCGGAATAACCAAAACGTCCCCCATGGCCCCCATCTGCGGCAATCACAGATGCCCCCCCAGCCATGCTGGATACCACCTTCAAAAGATGGAGGGGGGAGCACACTGATGGTCGGGGACTTCGACGTAGGGAACAGACTGGCGACACTGAATGAACTGACGAGGAATTGGAAACTGGCAAAAGGACAGGAATTGAGACACCTCCAAATAAAACATTTCCTCCGCAAAGAGACAGTAGGGTACCCTGGGGCCCCAGAAAACACATTACTAGAGGATCTGACAGGCCTATGCAGCGAGAAAGGGGGCTATGTGGGAAAATATATGGACACCTACTCGACAGAGTTCGAACACCACCAGACAAAAATGGGAGGATGAACTGGGGCAGAGGTAGGATGGGATCTCTGGAGTGAAGCACTGAGCAGGGCGACTCCACCTCCTCCTGCGCAAGGCTAAACCTAATGCAGCTCAAAGTGGTGCACAGAGCACACCTGACCAGAACCCCAATGAGCAGGTTCTTCCCGGAGGTCAAGGACAAATGTGAGCAGTGCCACAGGGGCCCGGTCAGCCACACCTACATGTTTTGGGCTTGCCCCAAGCTTGCTGGGTTCTGGACAGCCTTCTCCGAGGCAATGTTCAAGGTTGTGGGGTGAGGGTGAAGCCATGCCCAATAGTGGCAATCTTCGGGGTATTGGAGCAGCCAGAGTTGCACATGGGGAAGGGGGCCAACACCCTCGCTTTCGCTTTGCTAATCGCACGCCAGAGAATCCTGCTCGGCTGGCGATCGGCAGAACCACCCAAAGCTGCAGACTGGCTTGCTGACCTCTCTGAATTCCTCCACCTGGAGAAGATCAAGTACACCATCCGAGGGACAGAGGAAGGCTTCCTGGATACTTGGGGGCAGTTCGTCAGCCTGTTCCAAAACTTGAGAGCAGTTTAGAAGAAGGACCAATGGAGTGATTCAGATGGGGTAAATAGAGTAGGCTTGCAGGGAACATAAAAACTGACTGTAAAAGTTTCCATAGATAGAGAAGAAGGAAAGATAGGTGAAGACAAATATAGGTCTCTTACAGTCAGAAACACGGAAATGTGACACAGAGGACAAAGAAATGGCTGAGCAACTGAACACAGACTTTGGTTCAGTTTTCACAAATAAGGTCAGCATGGTAGCAAAAGTGGTTAGCACTGTGGCTTCACAACGCCAGGGTCCCAGGTTCAATTCTCCACAGGGTCACTGTCTGTGCGGAGTCTGCACGTTCTCCCCATGTCTGCGTGGGTTTCCTCCGGGTGTTCTGGTTTCCGCCACAGCCCAAAGACGTGCAGGTTAGGTGGATTGGCCATGATAAATTGCCCTTAGCAACCAAAAAGATTAGGAGGGGTTATTGGATTATGGGGATAGGGTGGAAGTGAGGGCTTCAGTGGGTCGGTGCAGACTAGATGGGCTGAATGGCCTCCTTCTGCACTGTATGTTCTATGTTCTAAGGTCACCAATCAAATACCAGAAATGTTGGGGAATGCAGGGTTTAGTGAGAGGGAGGAAAATGATGGGATTGAAGGCTGATAAATCCCCAGGTCCTGATAACCTACATGCCAGAGTACTTAAAGAAGTGGCTCTAGAAATAGTGGATGCATTAGTGGTCATCTTCCCGGATTCCATAGACTCAGAACAGTTCCTGCAGATTGAAGGGGAGGTAATGTAACTCCACTGTTTAAAAAGGGAGGTAGAGAGATAACAGGGGATTATAGACCAGTAAACCTGACGTCAGGAGTGGGGAAAATTCTCGAATCCATTAACAATGATTTTATAGTAGAGCACGTAGAGAATAGTGGCAGGATCAAACGGAATCAAATCGACTGGAATTCTTTGAGAATGTAACTAGTAGAGTTGACGAGGGGGAGCCAGTGGATGTCGGTTTGGGGGTAGCGTATTGAGATGGATTGGGGGTAGTGCATTGAGATGGATCGAAAACTGGTAGGCAGGCAGGAAACAAAGAGTAGGAATTAACAGGTCCTTTTTAAAATTGGCAGGCAGTGACAAGGGGAGTACCTCGGGAATCGGTTCTAGAACCTCAGTAATTCACAATGTATATTAATGATTTGGATAAGGGAACAACATATATCTCCAAATTTGCAGATGTCACCAAGTTGTGTGGGAGATTCTGTTTGATCCTGCCACTGTTCTCAAAGTGGATGCAGAGATCCTTCAATGTGATTTAACAACCTGAGTGGGTGGGCAAATGAATGGCAGATGCAATATAAATTTGAGAAATGCAAGGTTATCCACTTTAATAGCAGAAACGAAAAGGCAGACTATTATCAGA